>NC_135236.1:884980-1211230 GCF_051348905.1 Ranitomeya variabilis | reverse complement strand
CTCCGATTTCTATCGCTTCATCTACTCCTTCGGAGATCCCTGCGTTTTTGTCGGATTATAGGGATGTTTTTGAGGAGCCTAAGCTCAATTCGCTCCCTCCTCATAGAGAGTGTGACTGTGCTATAGAATTGATTCCTGGCAGTAAGTTCCCTAAGGGTCGTTTATTTAATCTGTCACTGCCAGAGCATACTGCTATGCGGAATTATATTAAGGAGTCCTTGGAAAAGGGACATATTCGTCCATCTTCGTCCCCTCTGGGAGCAGGTTTTTTTTTCGTGGCAAAAAAAGATGGTTCCCTGAGGCCTTGTATAGATTATCGCCTTCTGAATAAGATTACAGTCAAATACCAGTATCCATTGCCTTTATTTACTGATTTGTTTGCTCGCATTAAGGGGGCTAGGTGGTTCACTAAAATAGATCTTCGTGGTGCGTATAATCTGGTGCGGATAAAACAGGGTGATGAGTGGAAAACCGCATTTAATACGCCTGAGGGCCATTTTGAGTATTTGGTAATGCCTTTTGGACTCTCCAATGCTCCGTCAGTCTTTCAGTCCTTTATGCACAATATTTTCCGTGAATATCTGGATAAGTTTATGATTGTGTATTTGGATGATATTTTGGTGTTTTCTGATGACTGGGAGTCTCATGTTCTACAGGTCAGGAAGGTGTTTCAGTTTTTGCGGGCCAATTCTCTGTTTGTGAAGGGCTCAAAGTGTCTCTTCGGAGTCCAGAAGATTTCTTTTTTGGGGTACATTTTTTCTCCTTCTACTATTGAGATGGATCCCGTTAAGGTTCAGGCTATTTGTGACTGGACACAACCTACATCTGTTAAGAGCCTTCAGAAGTTCTTGGGGTTTGCTAATTTTTATCGTCGGTTCATTGCTAATTTTTCCAGTATTGTTAAACCTTTGACTGATTTGACTAAAAAGGGTGCTGATGTTGCTGATTGGTCTCCTGCGGCTGTGGACGCCTTTCGGGAACTTAAGCGCCGGTTTTCTTCTGCTCCTGTGTTGTGTCAACCAGATGTTTCACTTCCTTTTCAGGTGGAGGTTGATGCTTCCGAGATTGGAGCGGGGGCGGTTTTTTCACAGAGAAGTTCTAATGGCTCGGTGATGAAGCCATGTGCTTTCTTCTCTAGAAAATTCTCGCCCGCCGAGCGCAATTATGATGTGGGTAATCGGGAGCTTTTGGCCATGAAGTGGGCATTTGAGGAGTGGCGTCATTGGCTTGAGGGTGCTAAACATCGCGTGGTGGTCTTGACTGATCACAAGAATCTCATTTACCTTGAGTCTGCCAGGCGTTTGAATCCTAGACAGGCTCATTGGTCGTTATTTTTTTCTCGTTTCAATTTCGTGGTTTCATACCTGCCAGGTTCAAAGAATGTGAAGGCAGATGCTCTTTCCAGGAGTTTTGTGCCTGACTCTCCTGGAGACACTGGGCCTGCTGGTATCCTTAGGGATGGGGTAATATTGTCCGCCGTATCCCCAGACTTGCGACGCGCATTGCAGGAGTTTCAGGTGGATAAACCGGATCGATGTCCACCAGAAAGACTGTTTGTTCCGGATGATTGGACCAGTAGAGTCATCTCCGAGGTCCATTCTTCTGTGTTGGCTGGTCATCCTGGAATATTTGGTACAATAGACTTGGTGGCCAGGTCTTTTTGGTGGCCTTCCTTGTCTAGGGATGTGCGTACCTTTGTGCAGTCTTGTGAAGTGTGTGCTCGAGCTAAGCCTTGCTGTTCACGGGCTAGTGGGTTGTTGTTATCATTGCCCATCCCGAAGAGGCCTTGGACGCACATTTCCATGGATTTTATTTCTGATCTCCCGGTTTCACAGAAAATGTCCGTTATCTGGGTTGTGTGTGACCGCTTTTCTAAGATGGTTCATTTGGTGCCCTTGCCTACGTTGCCCTCCTCCTCTGAGTTGGTTCCTTTGTTTTTTCAGAACGTGGTTCGTTTGCATGGGATTCCGGAGAATATCGTTTCTGACAGGGGATCCCAGTTTGTGTCTAGATTTTGGCGGACGTTTTGTGCCAAGATGGGCATTGATTTGTCTTTCTCGTCTGCATTCCATCCTCAGACGAATGGCCAGACGGAGCGAACTAATCAGACCTTGGAAACTTATTTGAGGTGTTTTGTTTCTGCTGATCAGGATGACTGGGTTGCTTTTTTGCCACTGGCCGAATTTGCTCTTAATAATCGGGCTAGTTCTGCCACGTTGGTCTTTCCTTTTTTTTGTAATTCGGGGTTTCATCCTCGTTTTTCCTCTGGTCAGGGGGAATCTTCGGATTGTCCTGGAGTGGACGTGGTGGTGGACAGGCTACATCAGATTTGGAATCAGGTGGTGGACAATTTGAAGTTATCTCAGGAGAAGACTCAGCAGTTTGCTAATCGCCGTCGCCGCGTGGGTCCCCGACTTCTTGTTGGGGACTTGGTGTGGTTGTCTTCTCGTTTTGTCCCTATGAAGGTCTCTTCTCCTAAGTTCAAGCCTCGGTTCATCGGTCCTTATAGGATCTCGGAGATTCTTAACCCTGTATCTTTTCGTTTGGATCTCCCAGCATCGTTTGCTATTCATAATGTGTTCCATCGGTCGTTGTTGCGGAGGTATGAGGTGCCCGTTGTTCCTTCGGTCGAGCCTCCTGCTCCGGTGCTGGTGGAGGGAGAATTGGAGTATGTTGTTGAAAAGATCTTGGATTCTCGTGTTTCCAGACGCAAACTCCAGTATTTGGTTAAGTGGAAGGGTTATGGTCAGGAGGATAATTCCTGGGTGGTCGCCTCCGATGTTCATGCGACTGATTTGGTCCGCGCCTTCCATAGAGCTCACCCTGATCGCCCTGGGGGTTCTCGTGAGGGTTCGGTGACCCCTCCTCAAGGGGGGGGTACTGTTGTGGATTCTGTTTGTGGGCTCCCTCTGGTGGTTACTGCTGGTACTGGGTGACTTTGGTGGGTTGCGGCCTTTGGTTTCCACCTGTCCATCAGAGGCTGGGTGTTTCCTATTTTACCTGGCCTTTCTGTCATTTCCCTTGCCGGCTATCAATGTGTTCAGATGTGCTCTGTTTGGTTCCTGCCTACCTGCTCCCAGATCTTTCAGGATAAGCTAAGTGCTGATTTTCAGTTGTTTGGTTTTTGGTCCAGCTTGCTTAGAATGTCTCTATGCTAGCTGGTTGCTCTAGTGGACTGAGGTTCTCCCCATGTGCCATGAGTTGGCACATGGGTTCTGGTAATCTCAGGATGGTATTTTTGATTAGGGTTTTTTGCTGACCGCTCAGTCCCCTTTTGTATCATTCTGCTTTCTAGTTTTTAGCAGGCCTCTATTTGCTAAAGCTATATACATCATCTCTATGTGTGTGCCTTCCTCTCATTTCACCGTCAATACATGTGGGGGGCAACTATACCTTTGGGGTTAATTCCTCTGGAGGCAAGTGAGGTCTTTGTTTTCTCTGCAGTACTAGTTAGCTCTTAGGCTGGTGCGTGGCGTCTAGAACCAACGTAGGCACGCTCCCTGGCTATCTCTAGTTGCGTTTGTCAGGCGTAGGGCAGCGGTCAGCCCAGGTTCCATCACCCTAGAGCTCGTCCGATATTTGTTATACTTTGCTTGTCCTGTGCTATCCCTCGCCATTGGGGATTCATGACAGGATTCGTGACAGCATCTTTTATGGGATATACATCAGAGAAATGACTGCCAGCACTCACTGTTTAGGGCGCTCGTTCAAAGTCCAGGGAACCCTCCTGGGTAGCACATGCAATCAGAAGATCATATGAACAGCGCTCCAGCCGGGTGTTATAATCCAAAATAAATCTTTATTCCAGCCATGTTACAGCGACGTTTTGACCGTACACCGGTCTTTTTCAAGCATACACAATGGTGTTATAGGCTGTCTTAAATAGTGTGGACACCATGCAGGGAGCCAATCACCATCAAGTATCAGCCCACAATACAATATCATATATAATATAGAAAAAAACAGACATCAGACACGTGCATAAACAAAAGTATCCCATAGATAGACTAACAACATACAAAATCTAATAATCTATATAGAAGTATAAAAGCAATGCTATGTTTATCCATAGCTCATGTAATCACTTAATTCATCCCCGTCTCCATGGTGATCAGCTACCAATGAAGCGATCTTCAGCGTTCTCTTCCTGTATAGGTGGAACCAATTGGAACTTACGGCGCCAACACACGTATATAACCTATCTATTACCTTCACATAAAGCCGAACCACATTCCTACCCAATTGGATCCACTGATCCTTTGATGATGTACTTACATCATTCACCATTGGTCGTCCCCTACCAGGCCTCACCGTTGCGTCGCAGATTCACATGGTATCGCGGCGTGGAAACGTCAGTGTCCCGCGTCATGGCCACGCCCCATCACATGATCGGAGCGGAGCCATGCCCAGCGTGACATGAAGTCACACACAGCAGACCCCACGTGACCGCCAGACTACCCCAGGAGACGGAATCGGAGAGGTGGTCGTAAACACAGGAGGTGCCATCAGCAAAGACCATCAAAGGAAACAGAGACAGGAGAGAACGGCCATGATGAGAACGAGGAATACGAAGAACAATTAATAGAGGATCAGGATTTGGTGGTAAATATTTCCTCAACTATATTGTCTGAAATTGAACTTAGGGTGATATCTAAGGGACTGTTCTTCTGCCCGTCAAATAGTCCGGACTGGTTTGGGTTAGAGATAGACTTACAAGCTTTCTTTAGAAGGCTAAGACTGTCATCTTACTTCTCTGATAAAGTTGTGAATGTCAACTCTGCTGATAATGATTTGACGTATAATTTTTCTTTAAAAGAATTGGGTTTATATAATAGAAGTTCGTTTCAGCCCCCTATGAAGAATCATTTTATTCAATCATATATCGAATTGGTACAGAGTGAAGTAGGAAAATTGAAAAATACCTATAAACCTCCGGCACGTCAAAATATGACGTTGGCTGAAAAGAAAGCGGTGAATAAATTGGCAGATAATACTGCATTAACCATCAAAAGAGCCGATAAAGGTGGAGCAGTGGTTATCATGGACAGCCCTAAATATAAAGCTGAGATTCTTAGACAATTGGATGACCACCTTGTGTACGAGAAGTTATCTTACAACCCTACTCTAAAATTCCAGAAGGAGTTACAGCTTGTGGTCAGTGACTCCCTGGCCACGGGACTCATTGACCACAAGCTGTCTGAATTTCTGATTGTGGATACACCGGTTGTACCGGTACTATATGTACTACCTAAAATCCACAAAGATTTGTTCAACCCCCCAGGTAGACCGATAGTGTCGGGGAGGGGGTCGTTATTCCACAAGACTGCCATCTTTCTGGATCGAGTACTGCGCCCCTTTGCTGTGTCAGCTAAGTCTTATATTAGAGACACAAATGATTTCCTTGATAAGATCGAAACTGTGACAGTATCTGACAATGCGATCCTAGCATCATTCGATGTTACATTATTATATACGTCGATCGAACATGAAAAAGGCCTTGAGGCAGTTCAGTGTGCGCTATCGGGCTCTGACGTGGCTCCAGAGGGTGCACAGCTTGTCCTCACACTGTTGGAGCTCATCCTCAGGAGGAATTATTTCCTCTTTGGGGGTTGAGTACTACCTTCAGTTGAGAGGTACCGCCATGGGGTCCAATGTGGCCCCTACTTATGCTAACATCTACATGGCGGTATTCGAGGACAGGTTTGTGTACCAATCCATCCTCTGGCGCCACGTCAGAGCTTGGTGGCGCTACATTGATGATATTTTTCTAATATGGGATGGTGATTTGGATGAATTACAAACCTTCCATAATAGCCTCAATGAGATTTATGCAGAATTACAATTTACACTGGTACACTCAACAACCCAATTGCAATTCTTGGATACCTTAGTTTACAGAGAGGGAGATAGATTAAAGACCGATATTTTTGTGAAAGAAACAGACAGAAATAGTCTGTTGCTTTTTGACAGCAATCACCCTAGAAGGATGGTTGATTCACTCCCCTGGAGCCAACTACTAAGAGTACGCAGAATAGTGTCGGATAAGAATTTGGTGAACCAACAGTTGAGTGACATGTGCTCTAAATTTGTGAGAAGAGGATACCCTAAAAAAGAGGTGAATAACTTTAAGATAAAGGCACTCACTATGTCACGTGAAAGTGTTCGAAAGAAAATGCCCTTAAAACGGTCATGCGAACGAATTCCATTTGTTTCCACGTTTAACTCGGTCAGTAATCGCATAGGTGGTATAATAAGAAAACAGTTGCAGTACTGTGGCTCCGCCACTATGGGGAGCTATGGTACGTCTGATTGCACTAAAGGAGTTTCTCTGATCAGGTAACACCTCACTACACTTCACACTCCGGCCACCAGGGGGGGTGGTCCTATCTAGTAGGCCACTCCTCACACTCTGGTAAAACTGGGGGTTGGACAGGAAGACAAGGAGAAGTAACTGGGAAGAGCTGGTGAGAGGACCTGTCAGGGATGGGATCCTGGCAGACTCCTAAGAGCAGAACTAACCAGTGAACAACGGGAATACAGAAAGGAGGAATTAGGACCAGAAGGAGTCGTGCTGTTAGACCGAGGCAACATCCTTCTGAGGCGCAAACAGTCGGTGGCCGGAACGCCGAGCAAGTAAGAGACTCTAAGTACTACTGCAAACCACGGCAGGACAGCCAATTATAGGTTGGCTGTCTCACACAAATCACCTAAGCAGACATCGGAGGCAGCTGTGGGAGAGGGGCGACTCTAGGGTCCCGGAAGAACTCCAGGCCTACCCCGTCATACGGGTGCGTCCTACCATATCACCTGGGGGACGGAGAGAACGAACATCAGAGACAGACAGATTCAGTTGTGAGGACTATCCCGGGAGCTCAGCAGGGAAGGACTACAACACCCAGCGCTAGAAGGTAGACACTGATTCCCACCTGTAAAGAGAACTCCTGATATGCCTTTGGACCGGCCGGTCTCTGACAACCCGGCGGACAGCGCTCTGGACTGAGGTCTCTAAAACCTTCAGTAAAGAAGTAAAGAGACTGCAACCTGGTGTCCTCGTTATTTACTACAGCATCACCACCATCATCCATATCATACCTATCACTGTACGCCCCTCGGCAGGGTCACGGACCGGGGCCTAGCCACCGTGACAACCCCAGAGCAGAGACTCAGAGGCCCGGTACCGGGTACCCCTCGGCCCTGCGGCAGTGGGGGCGCTACAACTTGGCGTCACGAACAGGATCTACTTAAGCCTGAAGAATCAGGTCATGTGTGCCTTGGAACTGTGATTTATTGTGCTTGGACTGTGTATTGCCATTTACCGCCAAAAATTCGCCATTGCCGCGCACGGAGGGAGGAGCCTTAGCTTCGTGGGCGGAACCAGCCAAAAGAAGCGCGGAACGGAAGGCGCAGTAAGGCGCCAATCCCGGAAGAGGAACTCCGACCTTCAGCAGGTTAGTGGGAGGAAGGGACAGCCATGTCCGAGTCGGGAGGAGAGGAGGTGGCGGCCGCAGCCGCGGATGCAGGGGCAGCTCCGGTCCCCGCAGCGAGTGAAGCCGCGGCCCTAATGCCACCACCAGTTGCCGCAGAACCCGCTGTCCCCCTCAGCCAGTCGGACACTGCCGCTAACACAAAAGCCATAATGCCCTTCTCCATGCCGTACCTGCCCGGAGCGACCTGGCTCCCACGATACTCGGGGGAGTCGCATACATTCACTGACTTTAAAGAAGGGCTCTGCAGCCTGCTCGAGTTCTATCCCCTGACAGAGCCTCAGAAGGTTCATATGATAACCGGCCAACTCTTTGGGGCGGCTTTGAGAGAATTGAAGTCCTGGCCCGCCGAGGATAAGGGAACTGCACAACAGATTTTTGCAAAGCTGAAAGCCACCTTCGATACTCGCACTGCTACAGAAATTAAACTGACTTTCTATGGATGCAAACAAAGGCCGCAGGATAGCTTACGGGACTATGCCCTTAATCTCCAAGAGGCGATGCGGGCCATTAAGCAGAGTGATCCCGGCAGCATGCAAGATGAGGAAAAACTTCTGAAGGAGCGGTTTATTGAGGGGCTTCTGTGCAGTCACCAGCGGGGCCAATTGCACTTCCTGGCCATGCAAAATCCAGACTTGACTTTTGCGCAATTCAAAGATAAGGCTATCCAGGCATTGCAGGAGCGACAGCCCAGCCGCGTAATACCACCCAGGCGCCCCGCTCTCACATACCACCAGGAGGTGGCATCGGATACCACAGCTGCCGCGGAGGCTGACGCCCAGAGCTTCGAGGACGACTCCCCTGCAGGACTCCATCTTCAGATGCAGGAGCTGACCAAGAGCATTGCTGCCCTAGCCCGGACGGTGCAGTCCCTACAGGAGGCCCCCAAGGAAAAGATCCAGCTAGCCTCCGGACCAGAAGATGTCCCCTGGACGCGACAGAAGAGGACCCCACCGACCAGAGGCCGGGACAGCGATCGCTTCCATCAGGACGGACGACCCATCTGCCGCCGATGTCACCAGGTGGGCCACCTTGCAAGGTACTGTCCTTTAAACGAGCAACCCCTGGGGCAAAGGGCCAACCCCCAGGAGTAGGACGGTCAGGCCCGCAGCATTGGAGAACCAAGTATATTGGAGGACGACTGTTATGATTTCCAATGGCAAGGAAACATCAGAAGCATAGAATAAACGGACAAGCTCTCGGGTGATGGAAACTAGAGCTGACCGCGATGCTAAACCTACACACCACACTAGAAGTAGCCAGGGGGCATTCCTGCGTTGTCTCTAGATGCCGCGCGCCAGCCGGAGAACTAACTACCCCTGGTAGAAGAAAACACAGTCCTGGCTTGCCTCCAGAGAATGTCCCCACAGGAGATAGCAGCCCCCCACATATAATAACGGTGAGAGCAGATGAAAAGACACACGTAGTATGAAAGCAGATTTAGCACAGAGAGGCCCGCTAACTAAATAGCAGAAAGATACAACAGAGGACTTCGCGGTCAGCTGCAAAACCCTTCAAAACACCATCCTGAAATTACCTTAACTCATGTGACAACTCATGCCACTGGAGTGGTAATTTCAGCCCAACAAGAGCTTCCAGCTGCAGAGATTCACATAAGTGCAAACTGGACAAAACATACAAAAATAGACTTAAGGACTAAAGTGTCCAACTAAGCTGAGCAGAAAACTGGGAGCAGGAACATGCAACAGAATCACTCTGGATACATTGATGGCCAGCATTAGAATGACTGAGGAGCAAGGTTAAATAGGATACTCCCACATCCTGATAGGAACAGGTGAACTGAGAAGACAAAGCTTGCAGGACACCAGTACCACAAGAGACCACCGGGGGAGCCCACGAACCGAATCACAACAGACGACCAGTTCTCCCTGTAGTGGTTGATGGAATCCCCTTGAACGCTTTGCTGGACACCGGTTCTCAGGTGACGACTATACCTTACATGCTTTATAAACGGTATTGGGAGGACACTGATATTACTCGTGGCCCTGACGATGATTTCACCATAATAGCCAGTAATGGTCAGCCGTTGCCACAAGTGGGGTATAAGGAGGTCACCATCAAGGTGGGGCGGGTGGAATTGAAGGCCCAAGGGATTGTGATTGTTGATATTGATCGTCGAGAATGTAATCCCATGATGACTCTTGGTACTAATGTTATAGAAAATTGTCTTGCAGAAGTTATTGTTTTGTTGCAACAGGTGGCAGAAACCGCTGGCCACAGTGAGCAACGTGCCCTGCAGAAGGAAATCAGAGCTCTGATGCAGAGACAGCAGGTAGAGCTGACTGGTGGTGATATTGGTCGTGTCACCGTGAGTGATTCAAACCCCATCGCAATACCCCCCAGGAGTGAAATGTTAATATGGTGTCGGGCAGCCATAGGCCTCAGGGGTAAGGACTACCAGGTCTTGGTAGAACCCGTATATTCAGACAATAGGCCTACTGTTCTGACAGCCCGGGGGGTGGTCGACGTCCGCCAGGGGAGAGTGCCCGTACGTGTCCTCAATTGTGGGGAGGAAGAGGTTCACCTCACCAAGTATACCACGCTCGCCAAACTGTTCACTGTCAATAATAGTGTGATACAGACACCTGAACCCTTGGTCCCATCAAACGTGGCGGAGAACAAAGGTTCTGCAGAGCACTCGAAAGACTGGTGTCGGGAATTGCATGTGGGCACTGACTCTACCCCATCCCATCAAAAACAGGGGGCCTACAGGGTGGTACACGAGTACGAGCAGGTATTCAGCAAACACCCCTTAGATTTTGGGCAGGTGAAAGGGATCCAACATCACATCCCCACGGGAGATCACCGACCCATAAAAGAGAGATATCGCCCTGTACCCCCAGCTCATTACCAGTGTGCCAAGGACATGCTGCGGGAAATGAAGGAGGCTGGGGTGGTGAGAGACAGCTGTAGCCCCTGGGCAGCTCCGTTAGTCCTTGTTAAAAAGAAAGATGGTACCATGAGGATGTGTGTTGATTACAGGCAGTTGAATCGCATTACACATAAGGACGCATATCCACTGCCCAGGATAGAGGAGTCTCTGGCTGCCTTAAAATCTGCTAACTACTTCTCTACCTTAGATCTCACCAGTGGGTACTGGCAGGTTCCTGTAGCGGAGGCGGACAAAGAGAAGACGGCCTTCACGACACCAATGGGTCTCTGCGAGTTCAACTACATGCCCTTCGGATTGTGCAATGCTCCCGGGACGTTCCAGAGGATGATGGAGTGCTGCCTAGGACACATGAACTTTGAAACTGTGCTGCTGTATTTGGATGATGTCATTGTCTTCTCTAAGACCTACGAAGACCATCTGAAGCACCTGGCCGAGGTGTTTGAAGCCGTGTCCAACTTCGGCTTAAAGGTGAAACCGTCCAAGTGTCATCTGCTGAAACCTAAAGTGCAGTACCTGGGCCATGTGGTGAGCGCTGAAGGAGTGGCCCCAGACCCCGACAAGGTCACAGTGATCAAGGACTGGCCAAAGCCCAGTGACCTCCACGAAGTCCGGCAGTTCCTCGGGCTGGTAGGCTATTACCGAAGGTTCATTAAGGACTTCACCAAGAAGGCCGCACCCTTGCAAAACCTGTTGGTGGGCCAACCAAAGAAGACCAAGGGGAGAAACACCCCCTTTGATTGGAACAAGGAGCTGGAGGAATCCTTCACCTGTTTGAAGTCGGCACTGATGGGAGAAGAGGTACTGGCTTACCCCGAATACGACCAACCGTTTGTGCTGTACACAGATGCCAGTAATGTGGGATTAGGAGCCGTGCTGTCTCAGGTCCAGAAAGGCAAGGAAAGAGTGATCGCTTACGCCAGCAGGAAACTCCGTCCCACGGAAAGGAACCCTGACAACTACAGTTCCTTTAAGCTGGAATTCCTTGCCGTTGTCTGGGCAGTGACAGAGAGGTTCAAACACTACCTGGCCTCCGCGAAATTCACCATCTTCACGGACAACAATCCGCTAACGCATCTGGATACTGCCAAACTCGGGGCTTTGGAACAGCGATGGATGGCCCGGCTGTCCAACTACGATTACACCATCAAATACCGGGCAGGACACGAGAATGCCAATGCCGATGCCTTGTCCTGAATGCCCAATTTGCCAGAAGCGGGAGAAGACCCGGAGGCACTTGAAGAGGTGGAGCTGCCTGCATTCCATCGCCCCAAAGCCACTCAGAGCTCTCATCATGTGAAGAACAGGCACAAGAACCAACCGGATGACACGCTGAATCCCCTGCCCCATCACGGGTGGGCGGAAACCCAGGATGGTGACCCCGCGGTCCGTCGGGTGAAAGAGCTCTTGACGCAGGCAGGGTCGCACCCTGGCCCAGATGACCCACAAGAGACCCAACAGCTGTGGAAGGGGAGAAGCAAACTGTTTATCCATGATGGCAAGTTGTGCAGGAGGAGCATCGACCCACGTACTCACGAATTGGTGTGGCAGATAGTGGTGCCAAGGCGAGATGCGCCCATGGTTCTGGGAGCCTACCATGATGGAGCCGGACACTTCGGATGGAGGAAGCTAGAAAGGCTCCTCCGAGGGAGGTTCTATTGGATTGGCATGAAGAGAACCATTGAGAAGTGGTGTCGGGAGTGTGGTCCATGTGGTCTGCGCAGGAAGGACCGTGACAGTCAACGGGCTCCCCTGCGGCCTATCATCACCAAACGGCCGCTCGAACTGGATCATGTGAAGCTGACACCTAGCCGGTCGGGCTATATCTACGCCCTTACCATCGTGGACCACTACTCCAGGTTTTTGGTGGTTGTACCTGTCAAGGATCTAACGGCCAGGACTGCCGCCAGGGCCTTCCAGCAGCACTTTTGTAGGCCCCATGGCTACCAAGAGAAGGTACTGACTGATCAGGGACCTGCATTCGAAGCGGAAGTGTTCCAAGAATTCTGTCAACTGTACGGGTGTAAGAAGATCAGAACCACACCGTACCATCCTCAAACCAACGGGATGTGTGAGAAGATGAACCAAGTGGTAATCGATTTATTGAAGACCTTGCCTGTGGAGGAACGGAACCTGTGGCCAATAAAGTTGCCTGACTTGGTAGATATGTACAATCACATCCCAGTAAGTTCCATCAACTGTACTCCAGCGTACCTGATGCGAGGAAGATCTAGTCGGTTACCCGTTGATCTGGACATGGGGGTCCTAGTACCCGAAGATACCTCGCCGGATGCAGATTGGGATGCAGAGAGGCAGCGAAGGTACCGCGAAGTACAGGAGAGTGTAGAAAGAAGTCTCGCCCAGGCTAGACAGAAACAAGAAAGGGACTACAACCAACACGCTCCTGCGATTCCCCTGTCACCTGGTGAGCAAGTACTTAAACGAAAGAGGAGATTACACAAGCTCGATGACCAATGGGAAGCGGAACCGTATACCATCCTGCCATCCGACTTCGACAACACAAAGGTCTGTCTCATCAGCAAGGACAGAGGGGAGACCTCGACAGCGGTATCCAGGGATCACCTTAAGGTCTGCCCCGATAAGTTGAGAGAGAGGGACACGGCCCCAAGAATCTCCCCGCCGGTGGGAAAGGAGAAGATGATCCATACCGTCCTTGGTGACTTTCCCCAGTCCTGGACTCAGATAAATCAGGCCATCGTGGTACCTGTTCTAACGTTTGAACAGCCGGACCCACCAGAAGCGATGGTGGTACCAGATCATCCGGTCCCGCAACCTCAACAAGCTTTACCTGAAGATGCCATGCCAACCGTTGAACCGGCAAATCCTCCCTCTGCTATCGGTGAATCTGCTGTACCCACTGTTGATAGCAGCAGCTCTGAGAGCCCCAACCTGCCAGTGCTACCCAGACTCACTAGAAGTGTAGCTAGAAGACAGTGCACTACACCAGCGGTAGCAAGCATAGCGGGCCCTGTTAGGCCAATAGCAACCCCTGCGCTGCGGAGGTCCACACGCAGCACTCAAAATCAAACTCCCCTCCGCTACAAAACTTGGAGGTATTAATAAGGGCTGCTATTTAGTTGAGAATGTTTGTGTGTATATCTTTTGTTACAGGTTTTAAAAAAATGGACAATAGAGTAATGGACGGTGAATTGCTCAAAAACTTTCAAAAAGGGGGACCCCTTTGTTTACCCGGGGTCCCTGCTGTTTCAACCACTGAACTGAGAGTCATAAACTGTGCATGACCTAACTTTCGCAACGTTCAAGAGTTCTCACCTCCCATAAAGGGAAGCACTGTTATGTTTAATTGTTATGCTATTTCAAAAATTTTGTGTTTCCTGTTAACATGTATTGTTGTTCTTGTTTTCCCAGTCCAGGAGTACTGGATTTAACCGGGGGGGAGTGCAGCGCCCCAGAGTCCTGGTCGTTGCAGTACTGTGGCTCCGCCACTATGGGGAGCTATGGTACGTCTGATTGCACTAAAGGAGTTTCTCTGATCAGGTAACACCTCACTACACTTCACACTCCGGCCACCAGGGGGGGTGGTCCTATCTAGTAGGCCACTCCTCACACTCTGGTAAAACTGGGGGTTGGACAGGAAGACAGGGAGAAGTAACTGGGAAGAGCTGGTGAGAGGACCTGTCAGGGATGTGATCCTGGCAGACTCCTAAGAGCAGAACTAACCAGTGAACAACGGGAATACAGAAAGGAGGAATTAGGACCAGAAGGAGTCGTGCTGTTAGACCGAGGCAACATCCTTCTGAGGCGCAAACAGTCGGTGGCCGGAACGCCGAGCAAGTAAGAGACTCTAAGTACTACTGCAAACCACGGCAGGACAGCCAACTATAGGTTGGCTGTCTCACACAAATCACCTAAGCAGACATCGGAGGCAGCTGTGGGAGAGGGGCGACTCTAGGGTCCCGGAAGAACTCCAGGCCTACCCCGTCATACGGGTGCGTCCTACCATATCACCTGGGGGACGGAGAGAACGAACATCAGAGACAGACAGATTCAGTTGTGAGGACTATCCCGGGAGCTCAGCAGGGAAGGACTACAACACCCAGCGCTAGAAGGTAGACACTGATTCCCACCTGTAAAGAGAACTCCTGATATGCCTTTGGACCGGCCGGTCTCTGACAACCCGGCGGACAGCGCTCTGGACTGAGGTCTCTAAAACCTTCAGTAAAGAAGTAAAGAGACTGCAACCTGGAGTCCTCGTTATTTACTACAGCATCACCACCATCATCCATATCATACCTATCACTGTACGCCCCTCGGCAGGGTCACGGACCGGGGCCTAGCCACCGTGACAACCCCAGAGCAGAGACTCAGAGGCCCGGTACCGGGTACCCCTCGGCCCTGCGGCAGTGGGGGCGCTACATATGTACCCCTTAAAACCGTAAAATTTATGGACGTCCTCCCTTCGGGAGTGTCATCACCCTTGTTTTTAAATATTTTTAGACACTGATGTATTGTATTTTAACATTATATTTCTTTTGTTTGTATTTTTAGATGGACAATGAATGAGACAGTCGGTGGACAATGGATTTGGACGTGGAAACATTTGATCAAGTGCTTGATTAGCACATAGCATTTATTGAAATTTTTAGATGCCAATTTTGGTCTCCAGACTCTGTTCCGACTCTCCTATTATTTGTCATTGTTACTATTTTTCCACTCATTGTATGTATTTTTTCACTTGGTTTTTCCCCTTAGAGAGTATATGAGGCTGGTTAATTTGGGCCATCTTGGACTCATCAATGGTCCTTTTCTATACAACATTAGGGATCTGTACTATATTATTAAAGATCTTAGGAGCCAATTGATGCACAGAGCGGGCACCTCTACGCGGGGATGAGTTCTCACCACATTTGTCCTATCTGTGGGGAACGTCCCTTTTTGTTAAGCGCATGCGCATGTGAGCTCTGTTCTGAGCTCCGTTTGATAGTGCGGGTAGATCGGCATTTCCTACAGCTCTCTGGCGTCTCCAGGACAACCGGTAAGCGGCGGTCACGTGGGGTCTGCTGTGTGTGACTTCATGTCACGCTGGGCATGGCTCCGCTCCGATCATGTGATGGGGCGTGGCCATGACGCGGGACACTGACGTTTCCATGCCGCGATACCATGTGAATATGCGACGCAACGGTGAGGCCTGGTAGGGGACGACCAATGATGATGTAAATACATCATCAAAGGATCAGTGGATCTGATTGGGTAGGAATGTGGTTCGGCTTTATGTGAAGGTAATAGATAGGTTATATACGTGTGTTGGCGCCGTAAGTTCCAATTGGTTCCACCTATACAGGAAGAGAACGCTGAAGATCGCTTCATTGGTAGCTGATCACCATGGAGACGGGGATGCATTAAGTGATTACATGAGCTATGGATAAACATTGCATTGCTTTTATACTTCTATATAGATTATTAGATTTTGTATATGTTGTTAGTCTATGCAGCGCCCCAGAATCCTGGTCGTTGCAGTACTGACGCTCCGCCGCTAAGGGGGGCTATGGTACCTCTGATGGCACTGAAGGAGTTCATCTGACCAGGTATCACAGACACCAATACATTTCACAGTCTGGCTTCCAGGGGGAGCTAAGGGTTCTATGCATTAGGCCACTCCTCACAATCTGGTAAAACTGGGGGTTAGGCAGGAAGTTAGGGAGAAAGCTGACTGGGTTGGAACCAGGCAACACCTTGTGGCAGAGGGTGTTGTAGGAGAAGATTCGGAGGGGCCCCTGTCAGGGGTGGGATCCTGACAGAGGCCTAGCAACCAGAGAGAACGTTACGGGACCTCGCCTGCATGATATAGCGGCAGTACCCCAAGAAAGGACAAGAAGCGAGGTTTATTGTGCTGAGTGAGAAACGAGATCAACGCAACAAGGAGAATACCAGTAGGAGTCGTGCTGTAAGACGAGGCAACATCCCATTGAGGCGCATAACCGGTGGCCGGAACGCCGAGGAAGTATAGAGCTCCAAGCCAAACTTCAAACCTACGGCAGGACAGTCAGTTATAGGCGGGCTGTCTCACCCAATTGACCTAGGAAGACACAGGGGGGTAACAACAGGAGTGGGGCGACGCTAGAGTCCCGGAAAGAGCTCCGAGCCTCCCCGTCATACGGGTGCGTCCTAACCATAAGATCTGGGGGACGTGGAAGAACATCAGAATCGAGTTGTGAGGGAACATGAGAAACAGACACAACAGTTGTGAGGACTATCCCGTGGTGCTCAGCAGGGAAGGACTACAACACACAAGCGCTAGCAGGTAGGCACAGATTTCCACCTGCAAAGGGAACTCTGGAGGTGCCATCGGACCGACCAGGCTTGCGCAGCCCAGTTAACCGTATTCAGGATTGTGGACCCTGAAGCCTTCAGTAAAGAGACTGCAACCTGGTGTCCTCGTTATTTACCACGACCGGCACTTCATCACATCACATTATCACCATTTATCCACCCCTTTCATTGGGCGCCCCTCAGCAGGGTCACGGACCGGGCCTAGCCACCGTGACAACCCCAGAGCAGAGACTCAGAGGCCCGGTACCGGGTACCCCTCGGCCCTGCGGCAGTGGGGGCGCTGCATCTATCTATGGGATACTTTTGTTTATGCACGTGTCTGATGTCTGTTTTTTTCTATATTATATATGATATTGTATTGTGGGCTGATACTTGATGGTGATTGGCTCCCTGCATGGTGTCCACACTATTTAAGACAGCCTATAACTAGTGTTGAGCATTCCGATACCGCAAGTATTGGGTATCGGCCAATACTTGCGGTATTGGAATTCCGATACCGAGATCCGATACTTGCCGCGTATCGGATACCGGAATCGGAAGTTCTCAGGATTCAAACTGCACGAATTCAGCCAATGAGGAATGATTCTGAGTGTGGGCACATCCTGTTCAGCATGGTGGGCATGAAACTACTGGCAAGGCTGTGATTGGCTGCTGAAATGATGTCATGCTGCAGTTTAAAAGTCGCTGGCGCCATTTTGCGCTCACTCTGCTGTGAATTCAGTTAGTGACAGGACGCTGTTTGCTGACTGAGGGCCAGTTTAGAGATAGCGATTTGCTTCATTGTTCTTTTCCAAGGCTAATTTAGCAACCACTGTGTTCACCTACTAATCACCTTGCTTTTGCCTTGCAGCGCTGTTTTCACAGCGATCTGCAAGGTCTGTGTGTGTGTGTGAGTGCAGCCCACTCTCTAGTCTGTGTGCAGCCATAGGCCATAGTTGGTTGTATTCAGTTCAGGGAGGGTGGTTCACTGCCTCATACTGTTCTATTTTTTTTTTCTTTTTCAAGTAGTGCAGGCTGCTGCACATATTTTTTCTAATAATTCCTATTAGTGTCTTTCCACCCGTATCCAGCTAAATTGTGGAAAAACACTAGATAGGATAACGTAGAGGAGTGTTTTTGGGCCTTGCAGCGCCGTTTACGGCTGTCTGCACGGTCTCCGTGTGACTGCAGCTCGCCCTGTAGTCTGTGTGCAGCCATAGCCGGTTGTATCCAGCTCAGGGTAAATCACTGCGTCATACCGTGAAATCCAATTTCCTTTTTTCTAAGTAGTGCAGGCTGCTGCACATTTTTTCAAAAAATTCCTATTAGTGTCTTTCCACCCGTATCCAGCTAAATTGTGGAAAAACACTACATAGGATAACGTAGAGGAGGTTTTTGGGGCCTTGCAGCGCTGTTTACGGCTGTCTGCACGGTGTCCGTGTGACTGCAGCTCGCCCTGTAGTCTGTGTGCAGCCATAGCCGGTTGTATCCAGCTCAGGGTAAATCACTGCGTCATACCGTGAAATCCAATTTCCTTTTTTCTAAGTAGTGCAGGCTGCTGCACATTTTTTCAAAAAATTCCTATTAGTGTCTTTCCACCCGTATCCAGCTAAATTGTGGAAAAACACTACATAGGATAACGTAGAGGAGGTTTTTGGGGCCTTGCAGCGCCGTTTACGGCTGTCTGCACGGTCTCCGTGTGACTGCAGCTCGCCCAGTTGTCAGTTCAGCCCCCAAAAAATAAATAAATAATAAAGTTCACCAAACACACCACTTTACAGTTGTGTAGGCCACATTAGCTGATATTAAAGTCTAGTCGACACTTTAGAAAATTATTGTTTCTTATACCTGTTAGGAGCTGTTCAGGAATAAGCACACAAAGCCGTTAGTAATTTTCTGCTTATCTTTATCAGTCAACCAAGATGAAGAAGGCAGGGAGTAAGGCACGTGGGCGTGGGTGCGGAGCAGGGAGAGGACGTGGGGATTCTGTGCCTGCTGCGGGCACCGGTGACTCATCAGCACCCAGTTTCACCAGGGAACAGTCCTTCATGCGCAGCTTTGTCGGAGAGCGCCGTACACCGCTACTGCGTGAAGAACAAATTGAAGCCGTTGTCGGATGGATGGCAGCTAACGCATCGACTTCAATTAGTGCCACATCCTCTCAGGCACCGGGCAATGAAGAGCACCCATCTGTCTCTTCACCACCTGCCAAATTGCCCAGGCAGTCAGAGAGCCCAGGACAGGAGCCGTCTCTACTTCTGTTTTCTGAATCTCTTGGCTTGGAAACAGGGGGCCAGCCAAGCAGCATTGGAGAAATGGAAGAAGAGGCAGTGTGCAGTGATGCCCAACAGCTTTTTCTCTCTGAGTCTGAAGAGGCGGGTGGGCCAGTGCCTCTGGTCACCACACCGCAGAACGCATCCGCTGATGACACTCAGGTGCCACTTTCTGGTGCGTGCTCTGCTGCTGAGACTACCCAGGAGGAGCAGTTGGTGGCAGAGGGTAGTGTAGATGATGAGGTCCTTGACCCATCGTGGTGTGAGGGACAGGAAGGTGGTGGGAGCAGCTCTGAGGAAGAGATTCCCCGAATGGGCCAAAGAGGGAGAGGGAGGGGGAAGACTGCGGATCCTGTAGCCTCCACTTTGGCACCCGTTAGGAGCGTGTCTCTTCCAACAGCCAAAAAGGGCGCTCCCAAGACTTGCAGTGCCTGTTCCTTTTTTGACACAGTTGCAGATGACATTTGCTATGTCAAATGCAAGGTGTGTCATCACAAAGTCAAAAGAGGTAGAAATGTCAGCAACCTCAATACCTCCAACATGTGGAAACATGTGCGGACCAGGCATGCGGCGGAGTTACAGAAACACACTGAAGAGCTAGGCCAACCAACAGCGTTCCTCAGAATCGTCGCTGCAGGAGCCGTCACAGTCCACCTCCACATGGACCCGTGAACGTTTACCTGTTACGACCGACATGAGCACAGCCGTGGCCAAACGTCAACAGGCCGTCTTGAAATTAATTTCTTTGGGGAATCGAAGCCACACAGCGCAGGAGCTCTGGAATGCCATCAAGCAGGAGAGCGATGTGTGGTTTGTGGCAGCGAATCTCCAGCCAGGCATGGTAGTGTGTGATAATGGCCGAAATCTGGTGGCAGCTCTGGGCCTCGGCAACCTCACTCACATCCCATGTCTGGCACATGTGCTCAATTTGGTTGTGCAGAGTTTTTTGAGGGACTATCCGGATCTTGATGCACTGCTGCACAAGGCCCGCCTAGAGTGTGCTCACTTGCGGCGTTCCAGCACGGCAAAATCGTGCATTGTGGCTCTGCAGCGCCGATTCCACCTTCCGGAACATCGCATCATATGTGACCTACCTACCAGGTGGAATTCCACGTTACATATGTTGGAGCGGTTGTGTGAGCAGCAGCAAGCTGTAATGGAGTACCAGCTGCATCAGGCGCAAAGAAGTCGCACTCCGCGCCGTTCAGACTTCACAACCACAGAGTGGGCCACTATGAAGGACGTCTGCCAGGTTTTGCGTCCCTTCGATTATTCCACGCGGATGGCGAGTGCAGATGATGCACTAGTCAGCATGACTGTCCCCCTTATCTGCCTGCTTGAAAAATCACTGCAAGCGCTAAGGGATGATGTTGTGGAAGAGGTGGAGGATGAGGATTCACCATTTCCATCATCTTCTGGACAGTCAGCGCCACGTGGTTCCTCACAAACGCGTAGGCAGGGGACACTTTGTGAGGAGGATGAGGAGGAGTCAATGGAGGAGGAAGACATCCATCCAGAGGAGGGAGTTACACAATTGTCCAGTAGTCAGTGTGTACAGCGAGGGTGGGGTGATGACGAGCGGGCAGAGATCACGCCTCAAGCAGGGGACAGCGTTTCTTGGCCAGTTGGCAGTCTGCAGCACATGGTGGATTACATGCTGCAGTGCCTGAGAAACGACCGCCGCATCGCCCACATTCTCAACATGTCTGATTATTGGGTGTTCACCCTCCTCGATCCTCGCTACCAGGACAACGTAGAAAGCCTCATCACACCGTTGAACCGGGAGCGAAAAATGCGGGAGTACCAAGACACACTGGTGAATTCCATCATCTTCTCCAGTCCAACTGAGAGAAGTGCTGCTAGTGCATTACAAAGCAGCTCAGTGCGTCCAGGCAGTGGAGGAGACTTTGCACAAAGAGGGAGCAGAAGCAGTGCCTCTGCCCAAGGCAAGACCAGTATGGCCCAACTGTGGCACACTTTTGTGTGCCCGCCACAAAAGTCTACACCATCACAGACGGCTCCAGGCAGCAGGAGGCAACGGTTCCGTCAGATGGTGACAGACTACATGTCTTGCCCTCTTGCTGTACTCCCAGATGGCTCTTCCCCTTTCAAGTTTTGGGTCTCAAAGCTGGATACATGGCCAGAGCTAAGCCAGTATGCATTGGAGGTGCTGGCTTGCCCTGCGGCTAGTGTATTATCGGAACGCGTCTTTAGTGCTGCAGGTGGTGTACTAACTGACCGTCGCATGCGACTATCCTCCGATAACGTTGACCGGCTTCCTTTCCTGAAAATGAACCAGGCCTGGATCTCGCAGGAATTTGCCACTCCTCTTCCTGATTAAATAATTAGGTGACTGTCTACAGTATCCAGGTCTCCTGTTGTGTTCATCTTTATACCACCTGAACTTTAATTCCTGGGCTCCAACACCGCCAGTTGAGGCTCAGAAGTGCCGTCTGCACAGTCAAAACATACGACCCAGTGTTATTGGGTGTCAGTAACGTCAGCTGATCCCCAGCTGTGTAGCCGGCAATGTGTCCTGCGACCGCCACGCTGACACAACAACTGAAATGTAAGGGAACCTGTCCCCCCCCCAGGCGTTTGTTACTGAAAGAGCCACCTTGTGCAGCAGTAATGCTGCACAAGGAAACGGTAGCTATTTTTGTTTAGCTCCTTGCACACGCAGAACTTAACACTTATAAAATGTATCCACTGATACCGTAAAACCGTCCCGTAGGTGGGACTTTCCTTTGTCATGTGACGCAGCACAGCCGTCATTCCTACCCCCTTGGCGCCGTGCGCCGGCTCCTCAGCGTTGTTTGATTCTGTCCCGAAGCCTGCGCTGTTATGTTATCCCTTGGCCAGGCACATTTAGCGCTGCCCCTCTTCTGACATCATTTGGTGTCAACCTGACTCCGCCTCGCAGTGTCTTCTGATTTAATCACACTGCGGGCCTGGGATCCATGGGCATGCGCAGTGCATATCTTCACCTCCGCCTCTCACTCATTTCCCTTCGCCTTCTTCAGACTGTGCACCGTCAGCTGATCCCTAATAGCATGCCACGGCCGTGACACCGCACAGTCTGAAGAAGCCGTAGGGAGGGGAGTGAGAGGCGAGTATATGCACTGCGCATGGCCACGGATCCCAGGCCCGCAGTGGGATTACATTAGACGACACTGCGAGGCGGGATCTTGGCCAGCGCGGACGCACAGGCGCAGCCAGACTGACACCAAATGATGTCAGAAGATGGGCAGCGCTAAGTGTGCCTGGCCAAGGGATAACATAACAGCGCACGCTCCGGGACGGAATCAAACAACGCTGAGGAGCCGGGGCACGGCGCCAAGGGGAATGACGGCTGTGCTGCGTGATATTACGAAGGAAAGTCCCACCTCCGAGACGGTCTCACGGTATTAGGGGACACATTTTATAAGTGTTTAGTTCTGTGTTTGCAAGGAGCATAATGAAAAGAGCCACCTTTTCCTTTTGCATCCTTTGTGCTGCACAAGCTGGCTCTTTCAGCTACAAATGCCTTGGGGGGGGGGGTTAAAGGTTCCCTTTCGACTTTCTCCAATCAGGCTTCGGCCTACATTGTGTTCCTCTGCTCCTCCTGCTGTCCCTGGGCTCCAACACCGCTAGTTGTTGTCCGGAAGTGCTGTCCACACAGTCAACAGTCGCTCCTCTGTTATTGGGGTTCAGTAACGTCAGCTGTTCCCCAGCTGTGTGTGTGGCAATCCCTCCTCTCTCCTCCACCACCTCCTCCTCCTTCTGTCCCTGGGCTCCAACACCGCTAGTTGTTGTCCAGAAGTGCTGTCCGCACAATCCACAGTCGCTCCTCTGTTATTGGGGTTCAGTAACGTCAGCTGTTCCCCAGCTGTGTGTGTGGCAATCCCTCCTCTCTCCTCCACCTCCTCCTCCTTCTGTCCCTGGGCTCCAACACCGCTAGTTGTTGTCCGGAAGTGCTGTCCACACAGTCCACAGTCGCTCCTCTGTTATTGGGGTTCAGTAACGTCAGCTGTTCCCCAGCTGTGTGTGTGGCAATCCCTCCTCTCTCCACCTCCTCCTCCTTCTGTCCCTGGGCTCCAACACCGCTAGTTGTTGTCCGGAAGTGCTGTCCGCACAGTCCACAGTCGCTCCTCTGTTATTGGGGTTCAGTAACATCAGCTGTTCCCCAGCTGTGTGTGTGGCAATCCCTCCTCTCTCCTCCACCTCCTCCTCCTTCTGTCCCTGGGCTCCAACACCGCTAGTTGTTGTCCGGAAGTGCTGTCCGCACAGTCCACAGTCGCTCCTCTGTTATTGGGGTTCAGTAACATCAGCTGTTCCCCAGCTGTGTGTGTGGCAATCCCTCCTCTCTCCTCCACCACCTCCTCCTCCTTCTGTCCCTGGGCTCCAACACCGCTAGTTGTTGTCCGGAAGTGCTGTCCGCACAGTCAACAGCCGCTCCTCTGTTATTGGGGTTCAGTAACGTCAGCTGTTCCCCAGCTGTGTGTGTGGCAATCCCTCCTCTCTCCTCCACCTCCTCCTCCTTCTGTCCCTGGGCTCCAACACCGCTAGTTGTTGTCCGGAAGTGCTGTCCACACAGTCCACAGTCGCTCCTCTGTTATTGGGGTTCAGTAACGTCAGCTGTTCCCCAGCTGTGTGTGTGGCAATCCCTCCTCTCTCCTCCACCTCCTCCTCCTTCTGTCCCTGGGCTCCAACACCGCTAGTTGCTGTCCAGAAGTGCTGTACGCACAGTCCCAACAGTCCCTCCTCTGTTATTGGGGTTCAGTAATGTCAGCTGTTCCCCAGCTGTGTGTGTGGCAATCCCTCCTATCTCCTCTACCTCCTCCTCCTGCTGTCCCTGGGCTCCAACACCGCTAGTTGTTGCCTGGAAGTGCTGTCCGCACAGAGCCAAACACCTCGCCAATGTGTTAGTGGGGTTCAGTAATGCCTGCTGCTCCCCTGCTGTGTATACGGCAACGTGTCATGCGACCGCCACGCAGGCACAACAACTTAAATTTAAGGGAACCTGTACCCCCCCCAGGCGTTTGTTACTGAAAGAGCCACCTTGTGCAGCAGTAATGATGCAAAAGGAAAAAGTGCCTCTTTTCGTGGTGCTCCTTGCACATGCTGAACCTAACACTTATGAAATGTGTCCCCTCACACCGTTAAACCGTCCGGTAGGTGGAACTTTCATTTGTCATGTGACACAGCACAGCCGTGATTCTTACCCCCTTGGCGCCGTGCGCCGCCTCCTCAGCGTTGTTTGAATCTGTCCCAGAGCCTGCGCTGTTATGTTAGCCCTTGGTCAGGCACACTTAGCGCTGCCCGTCTTCTGACATTATTTGGTGTCAGGCTGGCTGCGCCTGTGCGGCCGCGCCGGACGAGATCCCGCCTCGTAGTGTCTTCTGATTTAATCCCACTGCGGGCCTGTGATCCATGGACATGCGCAGTGCATATCTTAACCTCCGCCTCTCACTCATCTCCCTACGCCTTCTTCAGACTGTGCAACGTCAGCTGATCCCTAATAGCATGCCACGGCCGTGACGCCGCACAGTCTGAAGAAGCAGTAGGGAGGGGAGTGAGATGCGAGGATATGCACTGCTCATGCCCATGGATCACAGGTCCGCAGAGTGATTACATTAGATGACACAGCGAGGCGGGATCTTGGCCAGCGCGGCCGCACAGGCGCAGCCAGCCTGACACCAAATGATGTCAGAAGACGGGCAGCGCAAAATGTGTGCATGGCCAAGGGCTAACATAACAGCGCAGGCTCCGGGACAGATTCAAACAACGCTGAGGAGGCGGCGCACGGCGCCAAGGGGGTAAGAATGACGGCTGTGCTGCGTCACATGACAAATGAAAGTTCCACCTACCGGACGGTTTTACGGTGTGAGGGGACACATTTCATAAGTGTCAAGTGCAGCGTTTGCAAGGACCATAATTAAAAGAGCTAAGTTTACCTTTTTCAGCATTAGTGCTGTACAAGATGGCTCCTTCAGCTACAAACGCCTTGGGGGGGGGGGGTTAAAGGTTCGCTTTCAACTTGCTCCAGTGCAGGCTTCGGCCTACCCTCTGCTCTTCCTGCTGACCATGGGCTCTAACACCGCCAGTTGGCGCCCGGAAGTGCTAGCTGCACAGAGCAAAACACCAGTTCCCCTGCTATGTAGCCGGCATCGTGTCCTGCAAAAGCCACGCAGAAACAAGAACTGAAATTGAAGGGAACCTGTCCCCCCCCCAGGCGTTTGTATTGCAGCGCCCCAGAGTCCTGGTCGTTGCAGTACTGTGGATCCGCCACTATGGGGAGCCATGGTGCGTTCGATGGCACTGAAGGAGTTCCTCTGATCAGGTATCACAGACACCAATATGTTTAACAGCTGGGCCTCCGGGGGGAGCTATGGGTTCTATTCATTAGGCCACTCCCCACCATAGTGGGTAAACTGGGGGTCAGGCAGGAAGTTAGTAGAGAAAGCTGACTGGATTGAACGAAGCAACACCTTGTGGCAGAGGGTGTTGTGGAGGAAGAGACAGTAGGGTCTCTGTCAGGGGTGGGATCCTGACAGAGGCTTGGCATTGGAAAGAACGTAACGGGACCGTGCCTGCTCAGCATAGCGGCGGTGCCCTAAGAAAGGACTAGAAGCGAGATAGATTGTGCTGAGTGAGAAACGAGATCAAGCGAAAGGAGAATACCAGTAAGGGTCATGCTGTAAGACCGGAGCAACATCCTACTGAGGCGCATTACCGGTGGCCGGAACGCCGAGGGAGTGGAATAGCATACAGCTTCAAGCCATACTCCAAACAGCGGCAGGGCAGTCAGTTTAAGGCGGGCTGTCTAACACATATCACCTATGAAGTCTTGGGAGGCAATTGCGGGAGAGGGGCGTCTCTAGGGTCCCGGAAGAACTCCAGGCCTACCTGACAAACGGGTGCCGTTCCAACCTGAATAACAGGGAGGGATGGAATACGAGAAGAACATCAATTAATCGAGTTGTGAGGGAACTTAAGAAACAGACACAACCGTTGTGGGGTACTTTCCGTGAGCACAGCAGGGAAGGACTACAACACACAGCGCTAGAAGGAGGGCACTGATTTCCACCTGTGAGGAGAACTCTGGAGGTGCCATTGGACCGGTCGGACTTGCGCAGCCTGGTGAACCGTGTTCCGGACTGAGGACTCAGAGATCTCCAGTAAAGAGGTAAAGAGACTGCAACCTGGTGTCCTCGTTATTTGCCGCGACCTGCACCTCACCACTGCACCGCTACACCACCATTAACCCCACTTATTGCATCGGACGTCCCCCACTGACAGACAGGGCCACGGACCGGGTCTAGCCACCGTGACAACCCCAGGACTGAGACTCAGAGGCCCGGCTCCGGGTACCCCTCGGCCCTGCGGCGGTGTGGGGGCGCTCCAGTATGTATAACAGCCACCTTGTACAGCAGTAATGCTGCATTTGTACAAGGTGGCTCACTAAGTTATTCTCCTTGCACACGTGGAACGAAACACGTCTACAATGTGTCCTCTGTGACCATTAAAACGTCCCTGAGGTGTAACTTTCCTTTGTAATGACACGCAGCGCCCCCCTTGGTAGCGCAGCCCTTCTTCTGACATCATTGTTTGGCTGGCTGCGCCTCTGCGGCCGCCCTGCCCGACACAACGCCCCTCGGTGTCTTATTTATTTTGACTGCAAGGGTGTTATTGACGGGCATGAGCAGTGCATATCTTCGCCAGGCTGTCACTCAGCTCCTTCCACCTTCTTCAGACTGTGCGGCTTCATGGCCGTGGCATGCGATAAGGGATCAGCTGACGCCGCACAGTCTGTAGCAGGTGTAAGGACACGAGCGAGAGGTGAACATATGTACTGCGCCAGGCCATGAATCCCAGCCCCGCAGTGTGAAACACTGTAAAGACACTGCGGGGCTGGGATTCATGGGCATCGCGAACCGCACCGGCCGACATGAAATGATGTCAGAAGACGGGCAGCGCATGGCCAAGGGATAACGCAACAACGCAGACTCCTGTACAGCAAAATGCGATGCTCAGGAGGCCGCGCCAAGCACCAAGGTGGTATTTTTGCCAGCTGTGCTGCGTCTCATTACGAAGGGAACTCCCGCCTCCAAGACAGATTGACTGTATAAGGGCAAAAATGTTGTACGTGTTTCATTCAGCTTGTGCAAGGAACAAAATTAAAAGAGCAACCTTTGACTTGTGCAGCACTACTGCTGCATAAGGTGTGGCTCTTCTAGTTTGTAACACCTGAGGGGGGTTAAAGGTTACCTTTAAAATTGGTTCAATTAGGCTTCGGCCTACACTCTGCTCCCCCTGCAGAGCCTGGGCTCTAACACCGCCAGTTGGTGCCCCGAAGTGCTGGCTGCACAGAGAAAAACACCCGCCAATGTGTCAGTGGGGTTCAGCACCACCAGCTGTTCCCCTGCTGTGTAGCCGGCAATGTGTCCTGCAACAGCCACGCAGACACAAAGCTGCCGCCAGTGCAGGCTTCGGCCTACACTCTGCTCCCTCTCCTCCTGCTGACCCTGGGCTCTAACACCGCCAGTTGGTGCCCGGTACTGCTAGCTGCACAGAGAAAAACACCCGCCAATGTGTCAGTGGGGTTCAGCACCGCCAGCTGTTCCCCTGCTGTGTAGCCGGCAACGTGTCCTGCAACAGCCACGCAGACACAACAGACCTACAAATGCCTCCAGTGCAGGCTTCGGCCTACACTCTGCTCCCCCTGCTGACCCTTTGCTCCAACACCGCTAGTTGGGGCTCTAGGAAGACAAGCTTGAATAGGTCCCCATCCTGGTTCCAGCACCGTCAGCTGTTTCCGGGCAGAGCCTTTGGCTTAGGTGCCTCCCTCTGGGTATCCGAGTTCCACCAACGTCAGGTGGTCCTTGGTAGTGCTTTCAGGCACGGGTACCTCCTGCTTAGTAACCGGGTTCCAGTAACGTCAGCTGGTCCTCGGTAGTTCCATTGGCTTTTGGACCTTCGGCTACCCATCCGAGTTCCAGTACCGTCAGCTGGTTCTCGGCAGTGTCTTTTGCTCTTGTACCTTCTGCTCCCCATCCTGGTTCCAGTACCGTCAGCTGGTTCCGGGCAGAGCCTTTGGCTTAGGTGCCTCCCTCTGGGTATCCGAGTTCCACCAACGTCAGGTGGTCCTTGGTAGTGCTTTCAGGCACGGGTACCTCCTGCTTAGTAACCGGGTTCCAGTAACGTCAGCTGGTCCTCGGTAGTTCCATTGGCTCTTGGACCTTCGGCTACCCATCCGGGTTCCAGTACCGTCAGCTGGTTCTCGGCAGTGTCTTTTGCTCTTGTACCTTCTGCTCCCCATCCTGGTTCCAGTACCGTCAGCTGGTTCCGGGCAGAGCCTTTGGCTTAGGTGCCTCCCTCTGGGTATCCGAGTTCCACCAACGTCAGGTGGTCCTTGGTAGTGCTTTCAGGCACGGGTACCTCCTGCTTAGTAACCGGGTTCCAGTGACGTCAGCTGGTCCTCGGTAGTTCCATTGGCTCTTGGACGTTCGGGTAGCCATCCGAGTTCCAGTTCCATCAGCTGTTTCTCGGCATTTTCTCAGCCTTCTTGTACCTTCTGCTACATTTCCAAGTTCAAGACCCTAAAGACGACGACCCGGAAGACCACCCCTAAGATGACGATGACACCAGAGACGACAACCCTGGAGACGACGACCCTGGAGTCGATGACCCTGAAGACCACCCCGATGACGACAACCCTGGAGACGACGACCCTGGAGACGACGACGACATGGAAGACCGAGAAGCAGAAGAACAAGAGGCTGCAGAACAAAGAGCAGAAGAACATTAAGCATAACACTAAATATCAGAGCAAAAGATATTATCTAAATTATAAGCAGAAGAAGACTAAGCAGTGTATGGGGGTGAGTCCGTTCCTCGTGGTGCCCCTGGATAAGGCCTGATGCTGCAGGCCAAACTGAACGCGGACAAATGTAACTCTTTTGTGACAGGCAGGACGGAAGGTGTAATCTTCAAACTTTTATAGATAACAACTACGGGAATGCCTGTCACAAATAAGAATATGATGAAGAAGTTGAATATGAAGAAGAATAATAGTTAAATAAAAAGAATATGAACAATGTAAAAAAAAAAATTAAAGGTAGAAGATGAAGAAGATGAATAAGGTGAAGAAGAAGTTGATGTCAAAGATGCTGATGATGATGAAGAAGAAAGTGTGGGAGAAGTAAAAAAGAGGGTGAAGGGCGTGGAAGTAGTGAAACATCAATATCTGACAAAATAAAAAAAATCTTAACATAGTCAATATCTTTGTAACTCCGAACGTCTTAAAAAAAAATTAAAAATCCTGCTATTCTATTTGATTGGGCTAAACCTCTGTGCCTTTAATGTCTCCGCCACCTCCCCCAATACATCCTACATTATTCTTAGTTGTTTTCCTTCATGTAGAATGAACCTACAAGGAAAGAAAGGGTTTATTTTAATTCCGATATTTTCGTCCCATTGACTTGCATTGGGATCGGGTATCGGAATCGGCGAGATCCGATACTTTGACGGTATCGGCCGATACTTTCCGATACCGATACTTTCCGATATCGGAAGGTATCGCTCAACACTACCTATAACACCATTGTGTATGCTTGAAAAAGACCGGTGTACGGTCGAAACGTCGCTGTTACATGGCTGGAATAAAGATTTATTTTGGATTATAACACCCGGCTGGAGCGCTGTTCATATGATCTTCTGATAGCATCTTTTATGGGGGCAGGCGTTGACCTTGGCTTTCCCTTTGCAAGGTCAGAGTTTGGTCTAAGCAGTCAGGTATACCCTTTATGGGGGCAGGGACTGTGTTCTGCTTTCCCCCCTACATGGACAGGTTATGGGTTTGGCGCACCCTTTATGGGGCAGGAGTTGCCCTTGGCTTTCCCCTTTGCAGGGACAGGGTTTGGTCTAAGCAGTCAGGTATACCCTTTATGGGGGCAGGGATTGTGTTCCGCTTTCCCCCTACATGGGCAGGTTATGGGTTTGGCGCACCTTTTATGAGGTAGGGATTGGGTTCTGTTTCTCCTTTTACATATAGTAATGATGCAGATTTGTTATTGATGTTTTCTCGCTAAATTTCACATAATTTGACCTTACAGTTGCCAATACCACGGTTCCTGAGCTCCCCTCGGACTGTCAGTGGCCGCTAAGCCCCACCACTTTACAATACATGCCTACAACATCTCCAGAACTTATTACCTACTGGAACATGACCGACTCCCAGGGTATCTCACAACAAGGCATGGGGTCTGCTGGTCCTGGTGCTGGTCCAGGAATGAACTCTTCCCCAATGGTTCAGCCCTTCACTTCTGCTCCAACTACAGCTACAGTACTCAGCTTGACCACATCTGGAGGTAATGGGTTTTTCCAAATTGTAAGACATCCAGACATGTCCTGAAACATCTATAAGGAGGCGTCCTCTGTTTTACAGGTACAATCAGATCTACTACATTACAGGGGTCCGCAGGCGTGAGCGGTGGGACAGTGGTTGGTAAGTTAGATGAAAGTTTCTTCTTTATATTTTTTGTTGCCCTTGCTCCTCCCTAGTAGAGATGAGCAAATTTAATGGGGTCAGGGCTTATTCGGCAAGCTATAGCGCTTACCGAATAAGCTGCAGAGGGAACCCGGCTTCCTGGATCACGACAGCTGATCGGTCTCTCCATGCATGTGTTGTGACAGTGACACAGCGCGATACATACAGCTGCGGAGCCGGACAGCCGATCAGCAGTGATCCAGGCATCCGGGTTCCCGATGCAGCTTATTCGGTAAGCGCTTTAGCTTGCCGAATAAGCTCTGACCCAATCAAATTTGCTTATCTCTACTCCCTACAGCAGATTGTTGGTGATCGCTGATGTTCCAGTCCGCTCCTCCACATCTTCTCTCCTTATGTGATGTCTGAGTCACACCACCATGTTTTCTACTATCAACCCCCATACACTGAAGACTTCTGGGTGACCCATGTAATTTCCTAAGTGCTATTATCCAAAGGAGGAGACCCCAACAGTAATTATACCCCAACACAACAATAAAGGGACCCCCGCGGTACATGCCACAAACTGGAGGAGACCTCAACTGTAACACTGCACACTGGAGGAGACCCCAGCTGTACTTGCTGCACACTGGAGGAGACCCCAACACAACAATAAAGGGACCCCCGCGGTACATGCCGCACACTGGAGGAGACCCCAGCATTACATGCCACATACTGGAGGAGACCTCACATGTAACATCACACACTGTAGGAGACCCCAGCTGTACTTGCCACACACTGGAGGAGACCTCAGCTGTAACACTGCACACTGGAGGAGACCCCAGCATTACATGCCACATACTGGAGGAGACCCCAGTAGTACACACTGCATACTGGAGAAGACTCCAGCAGTACATGCCGCACACTGGAAGAGACTCCAGTAGTACATACTGCACACTGGAGGAGACCCCAGTAGAACATACCGCACACTGGAGACCATAGCTGTACTTGCCGCACACTGGAGGAGACCCCAGCAGTACATGCCACATACTGGAGGAGACCCCAGCAGTGTATGCCACACACTGGAGGAGACCCGAGTAGTACATACTGCACACTGGAGTAGACCCCAGTAGTACATACCGCACACAGGAGGAGACCCCAGTAGTACACACTGCACACTGGAGGAGACCCCAGTAGTACATACCGCACACAGGAGGAGACCCCAGTAGTACATGCCACACACTGGAGGAGACCCCAGTAGTACAAACCGCACACTGGAGGAGACCCCAGCTGTACATGCCACACACTGGAGGAGACCCCAGCTGTAATAACGCACACTGGAGGAGACCCCAGTAGTACATACCGCACACTGGAGGAGACCTCAGCTGTAATACCGCACACTGGAGGAGACCCCAGCTGTACATGCCACACACTGGAGGAGACCCCAGTAGTACATACCGCACACTGGAGGAGACCCCAGCTGTACATGCCGCACACTGGAGGAAACCTCAGCTGTAATACCACACACTGGAGGAGACCCCAGTAGTACATGCCGCACACTGGAGGAGACCCCAGCTGTACATGCCGCACACTGGAGGAAACCTCAGCTGTAATACCGCACACTGGAGGAGACCCCAGTAGTACATACCGCACACTGGAGGAGACCTCAGCTGTAATACCGCACACTGGAGGAGACCCCAGTAGTACATGCCACACACTGGAGGAGACCCCAGTAATACATACCGCACACTGGAGGAGACCCCAGCTGTACATGCCACACACTGGAGGAGACCCCAGCTGTAATAACGCACACTGGAGGAGACCCCAGTAGTACATACCGCACACTGGAGGAGACCTCAGCTGTAATACCGCACACTGGAGGAGACCCCAGTAGTACATGCCACACACTGGAGGAGACCCCAGTAATACATACCGCACACTGGAGGAGACCCCAGCTGTACATGCCACACACTGGAGGAGACCCCAGCTGTAATAACGCACACTGGAGGAGACCCCAGTAGTACATACCGCACACTGGAGGAGACCTCAGCTGTAATACCGCACACTGGAGGAGACCCCAGCTGTACATGCCACACACTGGAGGAGACCCCAGTAGTACATACCGCACACTGGAGGAGACCCCAGCTGTACATGCCGCACACTGGAGGAAACCTCAGCTGTAATACCACACACTGGAGGAGACCCCAGTAGTACATGCCGCACACTGGAGGAGACCCCAGCTGTACATGCCGCACACTGGAGGAAACCTCAGCTGTAATACCGCACACTGGAGGAGACCTCAGCTGTAATACCGCACACTGGAGGAAACCCCAGTAGTACATGCCGCACACTGGAGGAGACCCCAGCTGTACATGCCACACACTGGAGGAGACCTCAGCTGTAATACCGCACACTGGAGGAGACCCCAGTAGTACATGCCACAAACTGGAGGAGACCCCAGTAGTACATACCACACACTGGAGGAGACCCCAGTAGAACATACCACACACTGGAGACCCTAGCTGTACTTGCTGCACACTGGAGGAGACCCCAGCAGTACATGCCACATACTGGAGGAGACCCCAGCAGTGTATGCCGCACACTGGAGGAGACCCGAGTAGTACATACTGCACACTGGAGTAGACCCCAGTAGTACATACCGCACACAGGAGGAGACCCCAGTAGTACACACTGCACACTGGAGGAGACCCCAGTAGTACATACTGCACACAGGAGGAGACCCCAGTAGTACATGCCACACACTGGAGGAGACCCCAGTAGTACATGCCGCACACTGGAGGAGACCCCAGTAGTACATGCCACACACTGGAGGAGACCCCAGTAGTACATGCCGCACACTGGAGGAGACCTCAGCTGTAATACCGCACACTGGAGGAGACCTCAGCTGTAATACCGCACACTGGAGGAGACCCCAGTAGTACATGCCGCACACTGGAGGAGACCCCAGCTGTACATGCCGCACACTGGAGGAGACCCCAGCTGTACATGCCGCACACTGGAGGAGACCTCAGCTGTAATACCGCACACTGGAGGAGACCCCAGTAGTACATGCCGCACACTGGAGGAGACCCCAGCTGTACATGCCGCACACTGGAGGAGACCCCAGCTGTACATGCCGCACACTGGAGGAGACCCCAGCTGTAATACCGCACACTGGAGGAGACCTCAGCTGTAATACCGCACACTGGAGGAAACCCCAGTAGTACATACCACACACTGGAGGAGACCGCAGCTGTACATGCCGCACACTGGAGGAAACCTCAGCTGTAATACCGCACACTGGAGACCCCAGTAGTACATGCCGCACACTAGAGGAGACCCCAGTGCTCAGGCTCGGACTGGCCCACCGGGGAATCAGTGGATCCCCCGGTGGGCCCCTGCCTCCGACAGTCTCTCTCTTCTGAGCAGTGCTGCATGCTCGATTTAAGCTCCGTCTCTCCCCGCCCATTCAGGAGAGAAAAGCCGTGCTCCGGCATATGCCTGCTATAATGGTGGGGATCACTGCCTCAGACTGCAGCATAAGAGAGCAGTGTGCGGCTGGGGCTGGATCTCTTCCCTCCCGGAGTCTCTGGCTAGGATGGGAGGAGGGAGGCTCAGACAGCCATTTACCTGACCTGCACTTAGACGCTGCTCCTGGAGCCTGACAGCAGTAAGTCCCGCCCAACAGCATGGACCGGGTCAGGCTGCTGCAACATGCGGCCAGGAGAGCCGTGCAGTCGCTGAAGCTAGTAGCGAGCAGTGATGAAAGTGCTAATGGAAGTGAAGAGGCGTCTGCGGCTCCTGCCCTGCTCCAAGCTCTGAGCTCTGTCGTCGGCACAGGCGGGAGGGGGAGGGGAGGCCCCAGAGGAACACAGTGCTGGCCTGAGTAAGTACTGGAGCTTCCTGTTTATGTCTGTCCTGACTCTCTCCTGCCGTCCACACCAACAAAAGCTGTTTTTTTTTCTGTTTGACCCTCACAGCTGCACTCTTTCTGCCCCCTCTACCCTTTCTGCCTTCTAGTTGTTGATATCACTTTACCCGCCCCCACTGCCACCTGTGATAGTGACAGGGGGCCCCCATCTTCTTCATGGCACTTGATGCCCGAAATCCTATCTTATTTCTGTGTGTGTATAAGGTGTGTACCCAAATCCTAATATGTGCACTATCTAGAGAAGTACAGTGTGTCTGCAATGCATTTATGTCAATAAGTGACTGTGTGCATACATGTGACATTAAAAAGCACCGCAACAAAACACATGTCCCTTTTAAAAAGATACCTGGCATTTTTATATGCAGAATGAACAATGAATATATTTATAATGTCATTTATCACAAAAATATAACAGTAAAAAAAAATGCCATCTCTCCAGTTTGCATTGGATGCTCTATAAGGCTACGTTCACATTTGCGGTCAGCGCCGCAGCGTCGGGCGCCGCAGCGTCGCCGCATGCGCCCCTATATTTAACATGGGGGCGCATGGACATGCGTTGTGCTGCGTTTTGCGCCGCATGGCCGCAAGCGTTGGACGCAAGAAACGCTTCAAGTTGCATTTTTTTTGCGTCCAACTTTCGGCCAAAAAGGACGCATGCGGCGCAAAACGCAGCGTTTTAGCGTGCGTTTTGCCGCGTTTTTGTTTGCGTTGTGCGCTGCGGCGCCGACGCTGCGGCGCACAACGCAAATGTGAACGTAGCCTAACAGTGATCAAAAGGAAAGAATAGGAAAAATGTCCTATTGTTGCTGGGTACAGGCGGGCAGATCTTGGGGGGCGATAACAGCAATCACATGATCGGACAGCAGAAAATCCTGCCCTGATCATGTTCTCCGGGGTCTCGGGTAACCCTGGTAGCCAAGATCCTGGAGATTTTCCGACTCTGGGGGGCGCTACAGCCTTATCCCTGATTGCCATTTTAGAACGGCGATGAGGAAATAAGGAAACTTAGCTTAATGAGTGTCGGCGGTTGCTAAAGGTTTATAGGGCCACTGTCACCCCCCTCCAGCCGTTATAAACTAAAAGAGCCACCTTGTGCAGCAGTAATGCTGCAGTCTAACAAGGTGGCTCTTTTAGTTTTAGGTTCAAGTACACCCCAAATAAAGCGTTTTTATACTTAGCCACAATTCCTGTCTCTAGCCAGGTAGGCTGGTCCTCACTCCCCAGCTTGGCCAGCTCCTCTGCCGTCACTCCAATCTTCCTGCACTTTCGGCGCCGCCCCCTCAGCGCTGTTATCGTTTCAAAACCGGCGCCTGCGCAATGTACTGCTGTGCTGCGCAGACGCAGTAAGCTCTGGCCGTCTGACGTCCCAGCCAGGCTTGCAGACTGCGCCTGCGCGGGCATTGCGGCCACCCACCTTTGGAATCCCCGCCCGCACTGTGTTATGCATTATGCACAGTGCGGGGCGGGGATTCCAAAGATCTCATGCACATACATTGGTTTATTTTTTATCAGTATTTTGAGCTTTGCATGGTTTTTGGATGTAGAGCATGTCACTTTTTTCAGCGTTTTTTTAGGGTTTTTCACCCATTGAATTGAATGGAAAAAAATGCATGAAAAAACGCACCAAAAATGCAGTGGAACCTGCCAAGCACTCAGGTTTTGCTGCAGAAACTGATGTAAAATACCGATAGGCTGTGTGCACACGTTGCGGATTTCCTGCGGATCCGCAGCGTTTTTTCCGTGCAGAACCACTGCTGAACCGTAAGTGATTTACAATACAATGTAAATCAATGGGAAAATAAAAGTGCTGTGCTAATGGTGCGGAAAAATCCACAGGGAATCCGCAGGGGATTAAAAAAAGGACCATGTCAATTCCTTGTGCGTTTCTGCACCCATTCCATTATAGAAATGCGCAGGGATAAAAATGCGTAAAATCTGCAAGAAAAACGCGCAGATTTTGACCTGCGTTTTCTGCCAAGAGATGCAGAATCCGCACAGAAAATTCCAGAGGCAAATCCGCAACATGTGCACATAGCCATAGTGTGACCATAGCCTTAAAGAAATGGATCTGTCAAAAATAGACAAAAATGGCAATGGAGAGAACCAATTAAATACAGTAATCAGGTCTTTGTTGTTTCCGTTAGTGTCCTTTTTTTTTGCAGAAAACAATGTGCAGCATGTTGTACCTGTACTAGTGAATATGATGAAACTTACTGCTGAGCCTCCTAACACATACTACAACACAAAGGTGAACCTAGCCTGAGCATTGAAATGTAGAGTGGGCCCCTGGAGTCAGTTCCACTAGTGGGCCCTAGCCACCCCAGTCCGACACAGTGCTACATGCCGCACATTGGAGGAGACCCCAGTGCTACATGCCGCACACTAACTCACATTACACACACCACTACTGCTCCTATCTACAACATCCATGCATTGCATCCACTACTATAATTTCAGCTTATCTTCCCTTCATCGCATGGCATGGTGGTCTTTCTGCAGAATGACTATGAGGGGATTAGCTCAGACCAGTAATTAGTAAAGGGCAGTTAATGTGACTTCTCCCTTCAGGCATCCTCCACTTGGTGCAGACACCCATGACTTGGGCAAAATCTCGGACCTTCTGCCGGACCCACTACACAGACCTGGTCTCCATAACTTCAACTGAGGAGCAAACCAGTATTGCCGCCCTCCTGTCTTTCTACATTCCCAGCAAAGGATTTTGGTTTGGGTTAAAAAGGAATCGTTTTTGGGGAGATTGGCGCTGGAGCGGTGGCCAGGCATGGGGACAATATGCCTACTGGGGAGAATCAGAACCCAGTGACCCAATATCTAAACCATGCGGACTCATCTCAGGAGACCCTAGTAAAAACTTCACCTGGAGCTCTGAGTGCTGTGGCGAGACCCTACCCTTCATGTGCTATGGAGGTGAGTATATACACACTGAGTAAGTTTGTGCCCCCATAGAAACCTAACGTATGGCCATGCACCTTTAAATACAGTCATGGCTGAAAAGTGTTGGCACCCTTGATATTGCTCCAGAAAATTGAGCATTTTTTTCCCAGAAAATTATTGCAGTTCCACATGTTTTGTAATACACGTTTATTTCCTTTGTGTGTATTGGTGTATTGGAACAATGCAAAAAAAAACAGAAAAAAAGGCAAATTGGACAAAACCCCCACAATTGACCAGAAAAAATAGTTGGCACAATCAACTAAATATTTGGTCACCCCCTTTGTTATAAATAACTGCAATCAATCGCTTCCTATAACCATCACAAGCTTCTTACACCTCTCGGCTGGAGTTTTGGACGACTCTTCTTTTGCAAATTATTATTATTATTTATTATTAGGGTATGTGCACACGTACGTAGATGGAACCGCTGCGGATTTTTCCGCACCTGTTTTGAGAAATCCGCAGGTAAAAAGCACTGCATTTTACCTGCGGATTTACCGCGGATTTTATACGTTTTTTGTGCGGATTTCACCTGCGGCTTTACACCTACGGATTCCTATTATGGAGCAGGTGTAAACCGCTGCGGAATCCGGACAAAGAATTGACATGCTGCGGAATAAACAATGCTACATTTCCGAGCTTTTTTTTCCGCAGCATGTGCACTGCGGATTCTGTTTTTCATAAGTTTACATGTTACTATAAGCAAGTGGAAAACTGCTGCGAATCTGCAGCTGCCAATCCGCTGGTGATCTGCAGCAAAATCCGCAGCGTGTGCACATACCCTTATAGCGCCATTTATTCCATGGCGCTGTACATGTGAGGAGGGGTATACATAATAAAAACAAGTACAATAATCTTAAACAATACAAGTAATAACTGGTACAGGAGGAGTGAGGACCCTGCCCGCGAGGGCTCACAATCTACAATAGATGGGTGAGGATACAGTAGGTGAGGATAGAGGACCCGCCCGCGAGGGCTCACAATCTACAAGGGATGGATGAGGATACAGGAGGAGAAAGGACCCGCCCGCGAGAGCTCACAATCTACAAGGGATGGATGAGGATACAGGAGGAGAGAGGACCCTGCCCACGAGGGCTCACAATCTACAAGGGATGGATGAGGATACAGGAGGAGAGAGGACCCTGCCCGCGAGGGCTCACAATCTACAATAGATGGGTGAGGATACAGGAGGAGAGAGGACCCTGCCCGCGAGGGCTCACAATCTACAAAAGATGGATGAGGATACAGGAGGAGAGAGGACCCTGCCCACGAGGGCTCACAATCTACAAGGGATGGATGAGGATACAGGAGGAGAGAGGACCCTGCCCGCAAGGGCTCACAATCTACAAGGGATGGATGAGGATACAGGAGGAGAAAGGACCCGCCCGCGAGAGCTCACAATCTACAAGGGATGGATGAGGATACAGGAGGAGAGAGGACCCTGCCCACGAGGGCTCACAATCTACAAGGGATGGATGAGGATACAGGAGAGAGGACCCTGCCCGCGAAGGCTCACAATCTACAAGGGATGGGTGAGGATACAGCAGGAGAGAGGACCCTGCCCGCGAGGGCTCACAATCTACAAGGGATGGATGAGGATACAGGAGGAGAAAGGACCCGCCCGCGAGAGCTCACAATCTACAAGGGATGGATGAGGATACAGGAGGAGAGAGGACCCTGCCCACGAGGGCTCACAATCTACAAGGGATGGATGAGGATACAGGAGAGAGGACCCTGCCCGCGAAGGCTCACAATCTACAAGGGATGGGTGAGAATACAGTAGGTGAGGATAGAGCTGGTCATGCAGTGGTTTGGTGAATCGGTGGTTACTGCAGGTTGTAGGCTTGTCGGAAGAGGTGGGTCTTCAGGCTCTTTTTGAAGGTTTCGATGGTAGGTGAGAGTCTGATATGTTGTGGTAGAGAGTTCCAGAGTAGGGAGGATACGCGAGAGAAATCTTGTATGTGATCGTGGGAAGAGGAGATAAGAGGGGAGTAGAGAAGGAGATCTTGTGAGGATCGGAGGTTGCGTGTAGGTAAGTACCGAGAGACGAGGTCACAGATGTATGGAGGAGACAGGTTGTGGATGGCTTTGTATGCCATGGTTAGGGTTTTGTACTGGAGTCTCTGGGTAATGGGGAGCCAGTGAACGGATTGACAGACGGGAGAGGCCAGGGAATAGTGGGGGGACAGGTGGATTAGTTGATTACTCCAGATCTCTCATACTTGAAGGCAATTAAAGGGATTTAGATCTGGACTCATAGCTGCAACATAACAACTCTGCAGTACTTTGCTTCCATCCATTTATAGGTGCTTCTTGAGTATGTTTGTAAGTTTAAAGCCATGGTCTTACTGGAAACCCATGACCTAGGATGGAAACCTAGCTTTCTAATCCTGAACCCTACATTGCATTGTAAAATCCTTTAGTAATCTTCAGATGCCATAATGCCTTGCACACAGTCAATGCAACCAGTGCCAGAGGCAGCAAAACAACCCCAAAACATCTTTGAACCTCCACCATATTTGACTGTAGGTACTGTGTTCTCTTCTTTGCAGGCCTCATTCTGTTTTGGTGAACAGTAGAATGATGCGCTTTACCAAAAAGCTCTTGGTCTCATCTGTCCACATGATGCTTTCCCAGAAGGATAATGAGCTACTCACCTACATTTTGTCAAAGCGCAGTCTAGTTTTAATGTCTGTGTCAGCAGTGGGGTTCTCCTGGGTCTCTCCTGTCATAGCTTTTAATTTCATTGAAATGTCGACAGATAGTTTGCAGGAACACTGATGCACCCTGAGCCTGTAGGACAGCTTGAAATTCTTTGGCACTTGATTGGGGCTGCTTATCCACCATCCAGACTATCCTGTGTTGCAACCTTTCATCAATTTTTTTTCTGCCAGGAGGGAGATTAGCTACAGTGCCATGAGTTGTGAAGTTCTTGATTTGTGCACCATGGACAAAGCAACATCAATATATCTGGACTTGTAACCTTGAAATTGCTGATATTGTTTAACACTTTTGGTTTTCATGTCCTCAGACAATTCTCTTCACCTCTTTCTGTTCTCCATGCTTAGTGTGGCACACACAGACACACAATGCAAACACTGAGTCAACTTCTCCCCTGGTTTCAGGTGTGATTTTCATATTGCCAACCACCTGTTACTTGCCACCCACAAGTCCGAACAAGCTTCACATGCTTGAAACAAAGTTGTTAAGCGATATTTGTTGAAAGATGCCAACAATTTTGTCAGGCCCATTTTGGGAGATTAGTGTGAAATTATGTCAAATTAGCCTTTTTTCTATGTTTTTTGTTGTTCTAATACACACAAAAAAATGAACATGTTTATTATAAAACATGTGTAATTGCAATAATATGCTGGTAGAAATACTAAAATTTCTGGAATAATTTCCAGGGTACCAATACTTTCATCCATAACTGTACATGTACATCTCATATCTGATCACACAGTGCATACTGTCATCATCAGCATGAGATAGTGAGTTATTGTTTATGGGTGGTGAAGGAGTATGATAGTAGTGAGTGCAGATGATGAGGTTGTTAGTCATGATGTGTAGGAGTGGCGTGGTGGTAGGTGAAGAGGACATGGAGGAGCATGATGGTAGTTCGTGAAGATGTGGTGGGTGAGGATTATGAGGAGGGAGCATGATGGTGGTGGCAGAGGATAATGAGGAGGGGCGTGGTGGGAGAGGATGAAGAAGAGAGGCAGGGTGCTGGTGGGTAAGGATGAGGAGGAGAAGTGATGGATGAGGTTGATGAGGAGGGGGATGGTGGGTGAGCAGGGGGTGGTGGGTGAGGAGGAGGGTGGTGGATGAGGAGGGGGTGGTGGGTGAGGATGAAGAAGAGAGGCAGAGTGCTGGTGGGTAAGGATGATGAGGAGGAGGGTGTGTTGGGTAAGGAGGAGGGTGGTGGATGAGGAGGGGGTGGTGGGTGAGGATGAAGAAGAGAAGCAGAGTGCTGGTGGGTAAGGTGTTGTGAATTCTGCTTTTGGGCTCCCTCCCGTGGTTGTAGGTGGTAATGCAGTTGCCCCTGAGTTGCAGTCCTGGTCAGGTGTATCTGCTGATTGCAGTTCTGACTGGGGTATTTAGGCGTGCAGGATTCATTAGTCCTTGCCAGTTGTCCATGGTTGTTGGGAGGTTTTGGTCCTGGTTTGGTTCCTTCTGCCTTCTGCCAAATCAGCAAAGATAAGTGTCTGGTTTTGTTTCTGTGGCACACATGCTGTGTGCTTAATAATTCTGTGCTATTCAGTGTTTTTTTGTCCAGCTTAGATTGTGTCAGTATTTTCTCAGTCTTGTTGGATTCTCTGGAGTGGCAGATATACATTCCATGTCTTTAGTTAGATTGTGGAACTTTTTGTATTATCTGCTGTGGATATTTTTGGAAGGGTTTTAATACTGACCGCTTAGTATTCTGTCCTATCTTTCCCTATTTAGCTAGAGTGGCCTCTTTTGCTGAATCCTGTTTTCTGTCTGTGTGTGTCTTTCCTCTCCTACTCACAGTCAATATTCGTGGGGGGCTGCCTATCCTTTGGGGTTCTGCTCTGAGGCAAGGTAGTATTCCTATTTCCATCTTTAGGGGTATTTAGTCCTCCGGCTGTGTCGAGGTGTCTAGGGTTTGTTAGGCACACCCTACGGCTACTTCTAGTTGCGGTGTTAGTTCAGGTTTTGTGGTCAGTACAGTTTCCACCTACTCCAGAGAAAGTTCATGCGGCTCCAAAGTCACCGGATCATAACAGTAAGGATGATGAGGAGGGGGGTGTGGTGGGTAAGGAGGAGGGTGGTGGATGAGGAGGGGTTAGTGGGCGAAGATGAAGAAGAGGCAGAGTGCTGGTGGGTAAGGATGATGAGGAGGGGTGTGTGGTGGGTAAGGAGGAGGGTGGGGGATGAGGAGGGGGGTGGTGGGTGAGGATGAAGAAGAGAGGCAGAGTGCTGGTGGGTAAGGATGATGAGGAGGGGTGTGTGGTGGGTAAGGAGGAGGGTGGTGGATGAGGAGGGGGGTAGTGGGTGAGGATGAAGAAGAGAGGCAGAGTGCTGGTGGGTAAGGATGATGAGGAGGGGGGTGTGTTGGGTATGGAGGAGGGTGGTGGATGAGGAGGGGGGTGGTGGGTGAGGATGAAGAAGAGAGGCAGGGTGCTGATGGGTAAGAATGATGAGAAGAGGGGGTGGTGGGTGAGGATGAAGAAGAGAGGCAGAGTGCTGGTGGGTAAGGATGAGGAGGAGAAGAGATTGATGAGGTTGATGAGGAGGGGGATGGTGGGTGAGCAGGGGGTGGTGTGTGAGGAGGAGGGTGGTGGATGAGGAGGGGGGTGGTGGGTGAGGATGAAGAAGAGAGGCAGGGTGCTGGTGGGTAAAGATGAGAAGAGGGGGTGGTGGGTGAGGATGAAGAGGAGAGGCAGAGTGCTGGTGGGTAAGGATGATAAGGAGGGGGTGTGTTGGGTAAGGAGGAGGGTGGTGGATGAGGAGGGGGTGGTGGGTGAGGATGAAGAAGAGAGGCAGAGTGCTGGTGGGTAAGGAGGAGGAGAAGTGATGGATGAGGTTGATGAGGAGGGGGATGGTGGGTCAGCAGGGGGTGGTGGGTGAGGAGAAGGGTGGTGGATGAGGAGGGGGTGGTGGGTGAGGATGAAGAGGAGAGGCAGGGTGCTGATGGGTAAGGATGATGAGAAGAGGGGGTGGTGCGTGAGAAGGGGGGTGGTGGGTGAGGATGAAGAAGAGAGGCAGGGTGATGGTGGGTAAGGATGAGGAGGAGAAGAGATGGATGAGGTTGATGAGGAGGGGGATGGTGGGTGAGGAGGAGGGTGGTGGATGAGGTGACATCTACAGATCTGTTTCACTTTCAGGATGATGACTGGTCCATGTCCTCCTGACTTGCTGCTGGCCACTGTTACCTCTACGTTGAGTGGAAATGCACAGTCCGGCTTCTTCGTGATGACGTCGGCAGTGGCACCAGACGCTATATCTGGACTCCTCAGAGATCATAAACCGTGAAACTATAAAAATAAAGTTTATAAAGTGAAACCTTCACATAATGTGGGTGCTCTGTGCAGCGGAGGTCGCCCACACTGCGTGGCTCCAGCTGGTGTAGCTTCTATCTTCCTAACCTAGAAGGATGACAGAGCGGAAATAACATTTGCAGAAAACAGCCTTCCGGCATTCCGGGCTTTATGTGGAGCCCTAGACATCTTAGAGAGTTGGACCACTACAATGTATAGTGCGCCCATCGCATTAAACCTTTTAAAAAGGCATTTTTGTAAATAACTTATGCTCCAATATTTACCTGTGAGCGGCGCTATCGCAGCTGGCTCATTTACGATCACATGACCCCCGGCTGCAGCGTCACACGCACTCCCTCTGATTGACTGGAATGTGGGCAGGGTTTCACCACGTCACCGCCCATTATTCAGCGGATGCTTTCCCTCACTCCTCTGCTTTCCCTCACTCCTCTGCTTTCATTGGCCACAAGCGCGAGCTGGATATTGGGCTAACACCGCACACAGCCCAGGGAATTCAGGGGAGTGCGTGTGACTGGGTCACATTTCGGTGAAGGAAGGTCATGTAACGAGGGCGACCGGGGGGAAGTTTGTAGTCAGAGCCAGGTTCTTAAAGGCACAGTACTTGAATAGAGTCCACTGAGCAGACTGCCAGCGATCTCTCCCGTGGCACCTTCCACATAGACAGTTGGGGCCAACACAACCTTCCTCACGACGTACCTTGTTCTTGCTCCAGCTGCAGTAGTCCAGGCAAAAGAGAGGCAGAAAAGGCAACCGTTGTCCAACGGGGAAAACAACTTATTTAATGTGACAGGATATAAAGAATAAAGCAACAAAAATACATCACTGGATTCATGATCTCTCCCTGATGCTGGCTATATCCGTACCCACAACGGCTGCAGAAGACGGAGATCACAAAAATCCACATCCTGGAATCTGGACAACGGAGACCCCTTCAGCATTGGACCCTCCTGAAATCCTGAAGACTCGTGGTGCAGTCCTTTAGTCCTTATTTCGTAGTCCTTCACAATCCAGGGCAACCGTTCTCTCCTGTCCGGAGGCCTGGCTGCGCCCTGGGTCATATACGTCTGCCCTGTTCAACGATCCAATCCGGGCAGTTCTTCTGAGGAAACTGCAGCTTCCTTTCACCTCCTGGCTGCAAGCACAGCCCACACTGTTAACTCTTACTGTCCCTGACCTAGCAACAGTGAATAACTGTAAGCAGGTTGCGGGATGCAGTGAGCCAAGAGAGACCGAGCAAGGGCCAACAGTTTTAATTTAACAGGGGATACTCCACGCAGGGAGATAAACAGGTAAATGAGGGTTAAACAGTTCAAAGGTAGGTAAAAGGTAGAGTTAATGAGCAATAAACAAGATAACGGCAGTTCCTTAAATCACTTATCGTGTCAAAGGCTTCCCAGTCTTCTGCTAAAGCTTGGAGGGCGGCGGCGCCGACAACGGCCAGCACGGTGCTGTTTCAGTGGGGTCCTGCAAACAGCGGTCCGTCTTCTGGCGGCAGCAGTCGGTCTCCGGTACCTTCCGCTGAGCCCCTAGTCCATAAGTTGGTGCAGCCCAAACAAACAAGGCTGCGGCACTCTCAGAGTCAAACGTAAATGGGTGGGAAGCAAGTGGCAAGTTAGACCGCAAAAGTCTGTCCAGTACTCAACCTTCTCTCCTCTGCAAGTGCGCGGTACTCACAGTCACGGAGCGCACGGCACTTTGCTCTGCAGCAGTCCCACTGGAGGCGGCGGGGACCAAGCAATGCAGCCCGTCGCAGTGCCAGTGCTCAGAGGACGGAGCACGCTGCTCACTCGGCTGCGAGCTGCTGCTGATTTGCACCAAACTGCCCGGCATATGCTGCTCTGTGTGTCCCCCGATACCAGAAAGTCTCTCACGCAGTAAATCTCTCATGCAGCCGTCCTGGATCTCTGCTCTGTGGTCCTTATCTCTGCTGCGCGGCCTGTCACTGCTCGTGGCGCAGATCCTCACTCTGTCCCGCTCGAGCGCTCAGGAGCACTCGGCCATAGTACGTCACTAGCACATAGCACTGTCTGTCACCCTACGAAGCGTGCCGCACGCCTGCTTCTGCTCGCTGCCGGTGCGAAACCATCTCTTCATGCGATTTCTCCTCACTGCCTGGCTTAGTAATGAAGCGATGGCTGGGGGACCACCATGGTGCAGGAAGACTACTGTACACAAGATGAGGTGCAAACAACAAAGGGTAGATTTATTGGAAGGCAAGGAATGAAGTGGGTGAGAAAGATGCAAACAGGGGTATGCAATGGCAAGAGACACTTTACAAGACTTATACACTTTATCTTGTCCGTAAAATAGCACGGTGCTACAACTGTTACAGACTCAAGATATGTCACACAAATAAATGCAAACAATAAACAAAGAATAATGCTACTCTACGTATAACCTCCCTGGCCTTTACTAAGCAGACCTCACGGCTGCCGTGTTCTGACTATTGAAGCCTACACTAGGCCCTGACATGTGCACAAAACAGGAACAAACTCACGGTGATGTTGGGGACTCAGATCCAGTCCCGGGGGCCCCCAACAGTCTAGTACGGTGGTGCGCTCGGCTTTCTGTCAGCTCTGTGAAACGTGGTCTTCCCCTTACTTCTGGGTCCTGTAGGTGCTTCTGGAGACTGTAAATCCCTTTCTCGTTATCTTCGTGGCTTCTCGAACTAACACAGGACAGCCACCCTCGCTGCACCCGGAAAAGTCTGTCAAATCTCACAAGTCCACTCTGTTGCAGGCTGGGGGGCCTCTCTTGCAGCTATATCAGGACACAGTTCTCCTCTCTTGCAGTTATCAGCACAAAGTTCTCTCTGCAACAGCTTCAGCTCACACACACTGTTCAGGCTCCACCCCTGCCATCTGCACAGTCTAGTTCATTCACACAGTCTATTGCAGGGGAGAAGCAGAACATTTCATCCTGCCAGACAAGGGGGTGCAGTCTCTTAAAGTAACAGCATGTTCCTTACTGTCCATAACAGCACCACCTTCCTACATGCCTCCCTTCTTAATGATGGTCGTCCTCAGCCATCACAGCATCAAGGTCAAAGTGTAATGAAGGAACGTGCAATGCGGAAACAGTACCTATAGAGGAGGCAACAAAGTTGTAAAAACAGACAGAGCACACTGTTCTACATATCGGACTGGTGGAACCCCTGAATTAGACCTCTGGGATCTCTGAAGCTCTTGGCTGTCCAGCAAGGCTTGACTATCTTCCAGAGGACCACTTGCTGCAGGAGTCATCGTGGGCTCTTGTCTGGTCTCGTACTCATGTGGCGGTACTGGTACATCCATGGGTCCACCACTCATCATAGATTTCACCATTAGGCATGACAGATTCAGGAAGTGGAGTAGCGCCTTCAGGCGACAATGGCGTAGAACAGACCTCAAACCAGCAGGGCCGCAGCATATTTCTGTGAAGTACTCTAGGAGTGGACGTCCCACTCTCAATCTGCACCTTGTAGACAGGGCCGTTAGCATACACTCGCTCGATTACTCTGTAAGGCTGTACTTTCCATCTCTCACTTAGTTTTCCCTTGGGGCGTTTCTCTCTGACTAATACTCGGTCTCCGGGTTGGAGCAGTAACTCTTGAGTCAGTTTGCTGCCAGTATGTTCTTTTTCTTGCAGCTGCTGACCTGCCAACCGTCTGTAATCGTTGCCGAAGCTCTTTCACCCATGAGGTGACAGTTCGCTCCATCAACTCCTCTGGCTGTTCCAAATTCAGCTCAATGATCTCTCGTCCAGCTCTTCCAAACAGGTGTAGATAGGGGGTATAACCCGTGGTGGAGTGGACCCGATTGTTGTAGGTCCAGACCAACTCTGGCAGGTAGTCTGGCCAACAGGCCTTCTTATCCTCCTCCAACGTTCTCAGCATTTGAAGTCAGGTTCGGTTGAAGCGTTCACATGCTCCATTACCTTGAGGGTGGTAAAAGGTGGTCCGAGACCGCTCGATGCCATACATGCGATACAGTTCTTCCATCACCTTGCCTTGGAAACATGCGCCTTTGTCGGAGTGGATGTGCTTTGGGCACCCAAACACCCGGATGAAGTCTTGACAGATGGCTCACGCCACCAATTCCACAGTCTGATCTCTAGTCGGGGAGACTACTGCGAACTTAGAGAAATGATTGGTCATCACCAAGCAGTACTGTAGACCCCGGGCCGAGTGTCCCACGAGGAGATAGTCGATCATCAAGAATTCTAGCGGTTCCTTAGTTTGTATGGTCTGGATGGGTGCCCTCTGTTCGGTACTCTTAATGAGGTCACATACTCGACATTGCTGGCAAACCTCTTCCACCACAGACTCCAACTGGGGGCAATACACATATCGCAGTAACCATTGGTGGGTCTTTGTGGGGCCGAAGTGAGCTCCAAATTCATGGGCTTCTTTAGCTTCTTCTTGAGCCATTCTTTCTGGGATGATCACCTGCCACCTTACTTCCATATCTTTTGGCTGTAGTCTCTTACGATATAGCACTGACTCTCGTACTTCCAGTCTATCCCACGGATGTAACACACTCTTCATTTCAGAGTCCAGATCATCTCTCTCTTGTTTTCCAGGCTTCCACTTCTGAGTTACCCACCATTTCATCTGTCTCAGCCCTTCGTCTTCATCCTGAACATGTCCCCATTCCTCATTGGTTCTCCCCTGGGACCGGGGTAATGCGCAGGCCTCCCTTCTTGACTGGGCCGCAACCAACGGGGGCTTAAACTTATGAAAGTCTGGGGTTTCCTCCTCTTCGAGTTGCTCATTGAGATCCCCCGCTGGAGTCTCCACAGTCACTCTTGACAGCCCATCAGCATTTGCCTTTTTGGTAGCAGAGCGATAACGGATGGTAAAGTCAAATTTGGCTAGGCAAGCCACCCACCGTTGTTCTAAGGCCCCCAATTTAGCATTCTCAAGGTGGGCCAGGGGATTATTGTCTGTTCGAACGTGAATCTTGGTACCTGTCAGGAAGCCCACAAACTTCTCTGTCATGGCCCACACCAGGGCCAGGAGCTCTAACCGGAAGGAGCTTTAATTGTGAGGGTTTCTTTCGCTGTCTCGCAGGGACCTGCTGACATACCCGATGACTCTCTCATGTCCATCCTGTATCTGAGAAAGTACTGCAGCGAGTCAATTAAGGCTACCATCTGTGTACAACAGGAACAGTTGATCAAAATCTGCGTAGGCCAAAATCGGGGCTGAGGTAAGGGCATTCTTTATACAGCTATAATATTGATCTAATACCGTATGTTTTTTCGTTTTATATGTAAGGGCATTCTTTATAGCCTGGAAGGCCTCGTCTTGTCTCTGGGCCCAAGGGATGTACTGGGTCTTCGGCACTCCAGCGATCCCCCTCAGCAGCTCATTGAGAGGATCCGCCATTTTTGCGAAGACTTTAACAAACCGGCGGTAGTACCCGGCGAGCCCCAGAAAAGCCTGGAGTTCTCTCACTGTTCGAGTGACTGACCACTTCTGGATAGAAGCCACTTTTTCTGGCGAGGGTAGAACTCCATCTTGTGACACTATGTGGCCCAGGTACTCGATCTCTCTCTTGAAGAGGTGGCACTTCTTTGACTTCACCTTCAGGTTATGAGCCCGCAGTCTTCCGAGTACCTGTCCAAGCCGGGCAAGGTGTTCTTCAAATGAGGCCGAAAACACAATGATATCATCCAGATAGATCAGTGTTGTGAATTCTGCTCTTGGGCTCCCTCCGGTGGTTGTTAGTGGTAGTGCAGTGGTCTCTGGATTGTAAGCCAGAGCAGGTGTTTCTGCTTATTGCAGCTCTATTAGGTATTTAGGTTTGTAGGATCCATCAATCCCTGCCAGTTGTCCATTGTATCTTGGAGGGATTGCATCTCTGTCTGGCTCCACTTGCCCTGCTGTCATTTCAGCTAAGATAAGTGTCTGGTTTTTGTTCTCTGTAGCACGCATGCAGTGTGCTTTTATGTGCAGTGCAATCTATTGTGTTTTTGTCCAGCTTGACCTTGTTTGGATTTTTCTGTCATGCTGGTTTCTCTGGAGATGCAGATATACATTCTATGTCTTTAGTTAGATGTAGTATATAGTATATTCCGCTGTGGATTTTTCTAGAGTTTTAATACGGACCGCTTAGAACTCTGTCCTATCCTTTTCTATTTAGCTAGAAGTGCCTCTTTTGCTAAACTCTGTCTTTTCTGCCTGTGTACGTATTTCCTCTTAAACTCACAGTCAATATTTGTGGGGGGCTGCCTATCCTTTGGGGCTCTGCTCTGAGGCAAGATAGGATTTCCCATTTCCATCTTTAGGGGTAGTTAGTCCTCCGGCTGTGTCGAGGTGTCTAGGCCTTGTTAGGTACATCCCACGGCTACTTCTAGTTGCGGTGTCAGTATTAGGATTGCGGTCAGTACAGATACCACCTACTCCAGAGATAGTCTCATGCGGCTCCAGGGTCACCGGATCATAACAGTACAACTGGCCTACAATTGTCGGGGTCGTAAACGACAATATACCCTCATTCACCAGTCATTCCAAATTAAACTATAAGCATGTGGTACCGGGTAAGAATGAGTCAGACAGGTAGCTGGTTCAATCTCAGTGCATGCTCGTGGATCCACACACATGTGTGTAACGGTCACAGCAACTGCGTTTATTTCCAAATACACAGCACTATATTGTTCTAGGAAAAGGAATGCATTAGGCGGAGTTTAAGCAGCATACATCTAGTGCTCAGTCTCTCTCTCTGATTCGTCAGGACATCTCCCAGTGGTTACTTCTTTCTTCACATTCCAGAGTTATCTTTTCAGGAGAAATAATTCTTAACCCTTCACATTCTAAACTGAAATGAAGAATGAACACTGGCAGCCATCTTTAGATACAATTACATTTGCATTAGCTAGCAGATAGGAAAAACTTATTGTTTCACAGTATAAGATATATAAAAGGTATATAAGAAAATATATTTTCACCTTGACAATCCCCCCTAAACACTAAGTTTTTTCCCTTAAAGAAAGATCCTTTGAGACTGTCCATGTGATGGGAAAAGGGGAGGTGGATTTCTTCATCCAGACACCTCAGAAACTCTCCCCTAGCGAGAGGCCTCCAGGCAGCTGAACCCTTCACTAACCTCACATGGAGTTCTCCCACTGTCCCTAAACTAAATCTCTTGGCATCATCTGAGAATGGGGGGTTTTGTCTATTCTCTTGAGAGAAATATACTTCGGGATCTCCCCTGGATCAGTACCATTGTACTCTGGTGGATCTATTTCTTGATTGAGGAAGGCGCCAGTCGGAGTTGCTTTGGCAATAACTTTTTTATACAAGGGAATAACACAACAGAGAATTATCGATCCAACTATAAGGAGAGCAATTAGTACCAAACAAACTTATTGAAGGAATCCCTTGATCCCACCTAACCAACTGGAGAAGAAAGATGTGTCTACTCCAGCATACATGACACATCTTCTTTTTGTAATAAATTTGTTCAACTTCTTTTTTTGCAACCTTCAGGTCTTTTGGATCTACATTTTTCCATTCAGGTCTGGCTGTCTATATTTCGTCTCGTAAGTCTTTGGTCATACCGTCAATGAATGTATTTACCAATACTTTAACATCAAGTGGGTCTATGGGACTGTACCCCATGTCTTCCCATTTCAACTGTAACCGTCCAAACAATAGCTCTACACTTTCCTTTTGTCACATCTGTAAAAAATCTTAAAGGGAACCTGTCACCACGTTTTTGGAAGATGGGATAAAAATAGCGTTAAATAGGGGCAGAGGTGGGCGTTACATTAGTGTGTGTGTTATGCGTTTATTACCCACCTAAGTTGCCGAAATAACTTTGCAAAGTCTCCGTTTTCGCCTGTCAATCAGGCTGGTCAGGTCACATGGGCGTGGTGTCTTCCCCCAGATTTGGCGTAGTTTTCCGTTGGTGGCGTAGTGGTGTGCGCATGCCCAAAGTCCGGAATCCTCTTCCAGGGGATTTAAAATAGCGCGGTGTTCGTTATTGCATTGGTGATCGGTGGGCGCGGCCATCTTCCTTTGGCCGCGCGTGCGCAGAAGCGGCGCTCTGCTGGCCGCGGCTTCAGGAAAATGGCCGCGGGATGCCGCGCGTGCGCAGATGGATATCGCGGCGGCCATTTTCCTGAAGCCGCGGCCAGCAGAGCGCCGCTTCTGCGCACGCGCGGCCAAAGGAAGATGGCCGCGCCCACCGATCACCAATGCAATAACGAACACCGCGCTATTTTAAATCCCCTGGAAGAGGATTCCGGACTTTGGGCATGCGCACACCACTACGCCACCAACGGAAAACTACGCCAAATCTGGGGGAAGACAACGCCCATGCGACCTGACCAGCCTGATTGACAGGCGAAAACGGAGACTTTGCAAAGTTATTTCGGCAACTTAGGTGGGTAATAAACGCATAACACACACACTAATGTAACGCCCACCTCTGCCCCTATTTAACGCTATTTTTATCCCATCTTCCAAAAACGTGGTGACAGGTTCCCTTTAATTTGCGTCCTAGTACGTCATCTGTTTTTGTGTTCACTAACTACCTAGGCCTGCCTAGGTGCACTTATACATCCATCATATTGTCTTTATCTGAAAAATGGGAAAGGTTGGTTCTCAGGGTCAGCCAATTGTTCTGCGTAGTTAGCTAGTCAGAGGGCCTCCAGGGATAATACTCCTGTATCTGTCTTACCCTACCTGATGTGGTTGGTTCTCTGGTGGTGGGGGCGACATGACATGCTGGTCTACAGCTCCTTCCCAAAAGGATTACTGTCAGCCTACTCCTAAAAGTTAATGTCCCCACTATCTGCCAACCACAATCCTGTGTCAGCTTCTTATGTCACTACATGTGATCTTGTCTGGACAGGATTCAGTGTAATTCTCTTAGGTCGGGTTGCTGCACGGGTCATACAAGTGTTAGGGCCCAAATCCTCAACCATACCCTGGAAGGCATCTTGGCTGAAATTGACGAACCTTTGTTCACTGTAATATATGTAATTGATCCATTCAACATTTTTATTAATCTGCACCTGTGGGATTATAGAAGCAATGCCGGCATAAATCTGGTTCTGGGCTTTAAACTGGTCAGGCACCCCCCTTGGCACCCCAATAGCATCAATATATACTAGTGGATCTTCTTCATAACTCATGTGGAGCTGATCAAAACTTCTCCTCTTTCTGGTAGGTTCATCAGGTACCTCTGGATCCCAAGATAAAATCTTGAACTGCATGGCTAGTTTAACAAGGGTGCATTGGCCTATCCAGGCATTAGGCAACCTAGGACGGAGCTTACCATCTCCACATAACCAATAAATGTCGTACATATATTGTATGTTTGATTAGCAAATCAGTATCTAGAGGACTGTTCTCTTTGCAGAAACCTGTCTCGAAGATCCCTACTGGTGTACCTGTGGTGTCGTGGGAATTACAGCAGGTGTAATTGTCAGCTAATACGGTTACTTCTCCTGGGACCTTTAGTTTAGGTTCCTTATGATATAGTGGGACATAATCTGGGCAATCAGTGGACTTCAAACTTCTCAACAAATTCATGACACAGGCAGTGGTGTTGTCATCAGGAAAAAGCAATGCATGTGTAGAGATGTGTATTCGCAGCAGCACAGGCAATACATCCTACAGAGATATTCTGGACTCTTACATTGTATCTCACCCATTCTAACCATAGGTTTTTCCTTGGGGTTGTTTGTGTTTCTATGGAGAAAACTTCTTGCCAACTGAGACCTGGAATGGGTATCACTTCATTAACTACATTTTGCAAACGCTCACCTGGGCCTGTTTTAGCTGTACTGGTAACAGGGGTCATGGTTGGTCTGAAGCTAATATCCTGGAGCTGTATGTGGCCTAAATACCCATAGGGTCCATCACTAAATACATAATTATAATGCCTTCCCAATACGAACGTCTGCAGATCAGCAGATTGGGGGTTTTCAAGATTCAGGAGGAGGGGGTGACAACTTCTACCCCATTTACAGCCTGTAGGTGGTTGCGGAAAAGCTGTTAGATGCATTCTCTTACGGAGACTCCTACCCGTCCTATCCTTAGAGAACATGGCTTCGCTAGGTTTATATCCCCAATCATCTCCCATATTCCAGGCAGCATCTGTCCAATAATAACAGTTATTGTTGTCATTTCTGGTAACACACATATAAAACTGGATGATTCCCTCTACCACCCGTTCAGTCTCGAGGCACTTGACTACATCACAGAAATCAAATCGCCAGATATTCACCAGGGCTGTCAGGTTTACCCAGAGAATAGTGGAACCAGGATTCTTATTTACAATAGGGGCCGAAGAGGTAGGGGCGAGGATGGCCCCCATTTCCAGGATCAAAAACAACAGCAACATTTCCCTTCAGTCACTACTGTGACTAAACACTGGTTCGGTCTCTTTTACAATATGAGGCGTGGATCCAAGTGCTCTCTTCTTCAAGTTTCACTGCAGTGGGGGTGACCAGGATCACCGTGTGAGGTCCTTCAAATCTTGTCTGGAGACAATCTCTGCGCACAAACTTTCACATACACCAGGTCTCCTGGCACAAAGGGATAGTGTCCAGGATCCTTGTCTGGGTCTGGAAGAGAACTGAAGACAGTTAAATGCACTTTGGCAAGGTGTCCATGTGAGGCCTGCACATAGCTAGTCAAGTCCTGGTACTTGAGTTGCAACTGTTGTGGAAAGAAACATTCAAGACTGGGGCTCCTGCCAAACAGAATCTCATACGGTGACAGTCCTGTCTTCCTGTTTGGGGTATATCTTACTGAAAACAAAGCTAGAGGAAGGCATTTTGTCCATGGTTTACCAGTCTCTGTCATTGCCTTCTGGATTTTAAGCTTAAGAGTTCCATTTAGTCTCTCCACTTTTCCACTGCTCTGCGGATGGAGTATGCAATGCTTGACTTACCCCCAGTGCTGCCATTACCTCTGACATGATCTCTCCAGTAAAATGGGAACCCCGATCGCTTTCAATGACTTCAGGAACTCCATACCTGCATATGATCTCAGCCATCAGTTTCTTCACCTTTGTCTTAGCCGTAGCTTTGGCAACTGGGTAGGCTTCTGGCCAACCTGAAAATAAATCAATGCAGACCAACACATACTCATACGTCCCTACCCTGGGTAACTGAATATAATCAATCTGCAGTCTCTGGAATTGGTTAAAGGGCCGGGGAGTGTGCTTGGATGGGGTTTTCACTGTCCTACTCTGATTATGTGTGGCACATATCATGCAGCTCTGTACCTGCCTTTCTGCGCAGGTGGAAAACCCGGGGGCAATCCATTGTTTCTGTAGGGTGTCACACATGGCCGTCTTCGAGTGGTGCACATTCCCGTGCAGAACCTGTGCCATCATTGGGTACAGTACCTGTGGCAGGCAGACCTTTTCACCCCTCCCCCATAGCCCAGTGACGGTATCAGAGCAAGCCCCTATCTCTTGCCACCTATTTTTCTCCTCCTTACTTGCCTGTTCTTGTAACCGGGCTAAGATGTCTTTCAACACAAGTGGGGATGGTGGGGTGTCTAGGTGATGTACTTGAGAGGCTACAGGAGTGCTTGCTGCTTTCTTGGCAGCCTGGTCTGCCAGTGCGTTACCCTTTGTCCGTCCATCAGTGCCTTTGGTATGTGCCTTTACCTTTATGATGCCTGCTTGGGTGGGAAGCTGTAGTGCATTCATAAGTTGCTAAACTGCCTCAGCATGTTTAAAGGGGTGGCCATTTGCTGTCAGGAAAGCCCTGGCTCTCCAGATAGGCCCATAATCGTGTGCAATGCCAAAAGCATACCTGGAATCAGTGTAGATATTTACAGTCTTACCTTCTGCTAGTTTGCACGCTCTGCTTGTGCAGACATATGAGCTGGCATTGACTCTGCCTTGATTACCTCATGTTCTGAGACCACAGCATATCTGGTACAGAAGCATCCTTGGTCATCTTGGTGACGGGATCCATCTACAAAAAGCTCAAAATCAGCATTAGAATAGGCACACTAGAGACCAGCCGTTTCCTAAGACATCAATTCTAGACAATCATGTGGTTTGGAAACCTAATCTTGTTCCTCTGGATCCATTCTTAAAAGAAAAAGAAAAAAAGTGTCCTTGCTCATGTCACCTACTCCTTATGTCACCTACTCCTCCCCCCTTTGGATCCAGGGGAACTAGGTGAAAAGTAGCGGGGTTCAGGACAGTGCACCTTTTCAAAGTCACATTAGTAGGCATGAGAATAGCACACCAAAGTCGCAGCTGTCCAGCCATGGACATGTGGCTAGATTGTACCTGGTTAAAGATACTATGTACATCGTGTGGGATGTGGACCATCAGTGGATAATCCAAAACAATCTCTGAAGATTTGTGTAGCAACAGCTGGACAGACAACACAGCCCAAACACATAAGGGACTTCCTCTTGCCACCTTATCCTGGCGGCCGCTGTAATAAACAACAGGTCTCTGTTTGTCTCCATGAAGCTGAATCAGCACATCTGTAGCATGCCCTGCATAGGTGAGCTCTGTCTGCAAGGCAGTCTGCAATACTGTACGGCAGTGCTCGGGTGTCTTGTAATCATATACGGGGCCTGCAGTGTGTAACACTATATCACAGGACAAATTCCCTCTTTGGGTGGACATAGCATCTCCTGGATGCAAGGGGCCATAAACGGCAAAGTAGGCCTGACACTCTTGGGCTATGGCTGGGCCCCCCCCTGTTGGCTATCTGTTGGGCCAAACCACCTCTATGTGACAGGGTAGAATTAGCTGGGTTCACTTATAGCTCCTACCTGGTGGGTAACTATGTCCCCATACCCTACTGAGAAAAGAACCTGGGATTCCTGAAGTGTGATGTAGTAACGTGAATGACAGGGAACCAAACTTCAGATTCCTGGAAAATCTGGCCTTGTAAGTGTGAAGGTTTCATGGGAAGAGGAGATGTAGGGGCCTTTCCGGGCTGGGGGGTCTGCCATCTACACCGATTAAAGCAAGCTCTTGGTCTGAAAATTGACATGGGGCTGGGGAGGGAGATTCCCAGACAGGGTTAAAAAGAATATTTTAGTATGAGACTAGATTTGTGTAAGGTGGGGAAGGCAGGGGCTGAACTCTGTTACATAGACTCTGATAAGGAATGAAGCTTCGTCCTTGTACTGCGGACTGCGGTGGGGGCTGTATTTGGAGCGGGGAATTGCTGTCAGCGTTTAGCAAGCAAAAGGTGGGGGCTACGACCCTGAATCTACTCGCTCCACAATTGTAACAGACCTCTACACTGAGAATTAGTAACTCCGCATACATCACAAATCCACCCGACAGGATCATAGAATAGAGGCGCACTAAGTTTTGGCAACCCAGTATATATTGGTGCTTTGGGATTGAGGGGCACAGAGCTTACAGTCGGGAGAAGAGGCTTAATTTACCAATCTTTCAGTTATTTACAAGTTTTCCTCCAAGACCAGGCACAGGTCTATTTCACTTTCAATTTCATACAGTACTTATTGCTTTAAACATAAATCTCTCAGCGTGTACTAAACCAAGGACAGAGAAAACTTAGAATGCAATACATGGCCCCTTCCCTCTAGCCCATAGAACTGAGGGGAGAGATTTCAAGCAGATCGCGCAGGGGCTCACATGCCCCCTCCCATCCAGCACTGCATTCCTCAGCGAGTCAGCACAGAAGGGAGAACACAAAAGCCCAGATCTTTGCCCCCCTTTCTCTGGCTTGTAGCATAGATAAGGAGGAAAGAAGAAAACCGACAAAGAAATCTCGCAGCGGTCCGCTCCGCCCCTCCCATCCACTACACAGCACTGATACAAAGCTCCGTATCTTCTACAAAGTCACAAATTGCAGCAGTTTTCAGACTTAATTTCTACAAAACTTTCCTATGATCCTCCGTGGTCTGGGCGGAGCCCCAAGGACGGCCCGTACACACATACACGGCAGGTTTCCACCCAGGTTGGATTCTGCACAACACAAACAGAACACACCTACGCTTCTGGAGATCTCTTTCCGCCGCCATTACCGGGCGGTGGCTGGGACTACATTTTCATCATCAGTGGCACGGCGGCCATTTTACAATCTGTAAGATCACAGTTCAAAGGCATTTTATAACCAAATACGGGTTCTATATTGTCTGATCCTTCCTCTCCATCAACCTATTTTCATCCTTTGTTCTTTAAGCTTCGTGCAACTCGCAGATGAGCTTGCGCTAGTTCTAACAATCCTTTATCTTTCAGCATGCCCCTTTTATTTTCTATGAGATTGGGCCACATAGCCGGCTACAATCTCCCTGACTAGGGCAATCCTACATGCTTATACAATCTCTCAACATTCTTGACTGCCTTCTTGCCCTCCCGTGACTCAACTATTGCCTTGACTTCCACGGCATCCTCATCTAACTTGTGGGGCATGGACTTCTTCTGCTTTAAGAGACGCAACATGACTCACATAATACTGTGGTTTTCTGCAGTAAAACCACTGGCAGCGATATCAACACTTTGTTCTACAGTATGGAGCCTCACGTTCGACGTACTAGGAAAAGAGCCTCGCGCTCAATATTTCCTGTCCCTAACCTGAACAACAGTGATTACAGACTATCCTGCCACGATATTCCAACCATTGGGAGGCAGCCTCCTAATGAGACCCCTCCACAAAAATATAGGTGGTCCCCTCACGGAACGTCTTAAGTTACCTATCAGCACAAGTGGTCCCCTCACGGAACGCCTTAGTTACCTGTCAGCACAGGTGGTCCCCTCACGGAACGCCTTAGTTACCTGTCAGCACAATATCACAGAGGCTGCGTCTCCTATCCCTTTCTCTAAGCTGCCCCACACTCTACAACTTTCTCAATCTATCACTCCACTTCACTACTGGACAATAGTCATGGGTAGGGTGGTTGAACGGAGTACAATGACCGGTGGAGGAGGTGTGGTGTACAGAGGACGCACAGGATGCGACGTCTCTCAGTTGCTGGTTCAGAGCGTGGCACAGGATCGCGTTCGATCTCACCACTCGACCGGTCACCTCCCGGACCCAAGGAGACCACAGACAAACCAATAACGGCTGAGACACTAGCAAGTGTGACATATACAGTGTACATGATCGCCACTTACCGTGTTCGGAGGGTGATCAGTCCTCGAGGTCAGCCACTACGGGTATCATCCACAGACATCCAGGCATGGGTCCAGAGGGTCTCGGATCGCTGGCCACACCCCCAGTTGGGCTGCCAAATTGTCGGGGTCGTAAACGACAATATACCCTCATTCACCAGTCATTCCAAATTAAACTATAAGCATGTGGTACCAGGTAAGAATGAGTCAGACAGGTAGCTGGTTCAATCTCAGTGCATGCTCGTGGATCCACACACATGTGTGTAACGGTCACAGCAACTGCGTTTATTTCCAAATACACAGCACTATATTGTTCTAGGAAAAGGAATGCATTAGGCGGAGTTTAAGCAGCATACATCTAGTGCTCAGTCTCTCTCTCTGATTCGTCAGGACATCTCCCAGTGGTTACTTCTTTCTTCACATTCCAGAGTTATCTTTTCAGGAGAAATAATTCTTAACCCTTCACATTCTAAACTGAAATGAAGAATGAACACTGGCAGCCATCTTTAGATACAATTACATTTGCATTAGCTAGCAGATAGGAAAAACTTATTGTTTCACAGTATAAGATATATAAAAGTACAAAAGGTATATAAGAAAATATATTTTCACCTTGACACAATGAGTTAAATGCATCTCAGAAGAAGGGAAGAAAAGTGCTGAGCCATTTTTATTTCTGCAGTCTGTTTTGTCTTTCCTTCCCTTTTTTCCTCTGGGTGACTGAGGAGTCTTGTGCTAGCATGGATGTTCAGGGATTAGCTTCTCGTGTAGACCAACTAGCTGCTAGGGTACAGGGTATTTCCGATTATATTGTTCAGACTCCGGTTTTAGAGCCTAGGATTCCTACTCCTGATTTATTTTTTGGGGACAGGTCTAAATTTTTGAGTTTTAAAAATAACTGTAAACTGTTTTTTGCTCTGAAACCTCGTTCTTCTGGTGATCCCATTCAGCAGGTTAAAATTGTCATCTCCCTGCTGCGTGGCGATCCTCAGGATTGGGCATTTTCCCTGGAATCTGGGAATCCTGCCTTGCTTAATGTAGAAGCCTTTTTTCAGGCTCTAGGGTTATTATATGATGAACCAAATTCTGTGGATCACGCTGAGAAGACCTTGTTGACCCTGTTTCAGGGTCAAGAAGCGGCAGAATTGTATTGTCAGAAATTTAGAAAATGGTCTGTGCTGACTAAATGGAATGAGGATGCTTTGGCGGCAATTTTCAGAAAGGGTCTTTCTGAATCTGTTAAAGATGTTATGATGGGGTTTCCCACGCCTATTGGTCTGAGCGATTCTATGTCTCTGGTCATTTAGATTGATCGGCGCCTGCGTGAGCGCAGAGCTGTGCGCGCTGTGGCGTTGTCCTCAGAGCGGATAGCTGAGCCTATGCAGTGCGATGGGATTCTGTCTGGAGCTGAACGACGGGGATTCAGACGTCAGAATGGGTTGTGTTTTTACTGTGGCGATGCTTCTCATGTCATTTCGGTATGCCATCTCCCCTGATCTGCGACGGGTTCTTCAGGAATTTCAGGCTGACAAACCTGACTGCTGTCCAGTGGGGAAACTGTTCGTTCCTGATAAATGGACTAGTAGGGTGATTTCGGAGGTTCATTGTTCTGTGTTGGCTGGTCATCCTGGTATTTTTGGTACCAGAGATTTGGTTGGTAGGTCTTTTTGGTGGCCTTCTTTGTCGCGGGATGTGCGTTATTTTGTGCAGTCCTGTGGGACTTGTGCGTGGGCTAAGCCTTGTTGTTCCCGCGCTAGTGGGTTGCTTTTGCCTTTGCCAGTCCCTGAGAGGCCTTGGACGCATATTTCTATGGATTTTATTTCAGACCTTCCGGTTTCCCAGAGGATGTCGGTTATCTGGGTGGTTTGTGACCGATTTTCTAAGATTGTTCATTTGGTGCCTTTGCCTAAGTTGCCTTCCTCTTCTGATTTGGTTCCATTGTTTTTTCAGCATGTGGTTCGTTTGCATTGTATTCCGGAGAATATTGTGTCCGACAGAGGTTCCCAGTTTGTTTCTAGGTTTTGGCGAGCCTTTTGTGCTAGGCTGGACATTGATTTGTCTTTTTCTTCCGCATTTCATCCTCAGACAAATGGCCAAACCGAGCGAACTAATCAGACTTTGGAAACTTATTTGAGATGCTTTGTGTCTGCTGATCAGGATGATTGGGTGGCTTTCTTGCCATTGGCCGAGTTTGCCCTTAATAATCGTACTAGTTCGGCTACCTTGGTTTCGCCCTTCTTTTGTAATTTTGGTTTTCATCCTCGTTTTTCTTCAGGGCAGGTTGAGCCTTCTCATTGTCCTGGTGTGGATTCTGTGGTTGACAGGTTGCAGCAAATTTGGGCTCATGTGGTGGACAATTTGGTGTTGTCTCAGGAGGAGGCTCAACGTTTTGCTAATCGTCGTCGGTGTGTTGGTTCCCGGCTTCGGGTTGGGGATTTGGTCTGGTTGTCTTCCCGTCATGTTGCTATGAATGTTTCTTCCCCTAAGTTTAAGCCTCGGTTTATTGGTCCTTATAGGATTTCTGAGATTATCAATCCGGTGTCTTTTCGTTTGGCCCTTCCGGCATCTTTTGCTATCCATAATGTTTTCCATAGATCTTTATTGCAGAAATATGTGGTGCCCGTTCTTCCCTCTGTTGATCCTCCGGCTCCTGTGTTGGTTGATGGGGAGTTGGAGTATGTCGTTGAGAAGATTTTGGATTCTTGTTTTTCGAGACGGAAGCTTCAGTACCTTGTCAAATGGAAGGGTTACGGCCAGGAGGATAATTCTTGGGTTTTTGCCTCTGATGTCCATTGTTATGATCTGGTGGCCTAGGAGCAGCATGAGACGTACTCTGGGGAAGGTGGTACCTATACTAACCGCAGACCCTGAACTTAACACCACAACTAGAAGTAGCCGTGGAATGTACCTAACACTCCCTAGACATCTCGACACAGCCGGAGGACTAAATACCCCTAGAGATAGAAAAGGGAAAACTATCTTGCCTCAGAGAAAATCCCCAAAGGATAGACAGCCCTCCACAAATATTGACTGTGAGAGGAGAGGGAAATAACATACGCAGACTGAAATCAGGATTTAGCAAAGGAGGCCGCTCTAGCTAAATAGAAAGGATAGGACAGAGTACTATGCGGTCAGTATTAAAACACTAGAAAATATCCACCACAGAAAATACAAAATCTCCACATCTAACTAAAGATATGGAGGGTATATCTGCATCTCCAGAGATACCAGCTTGGCTGAACAAATCCTTATACAGACCAAGCTGGACAAGACAAAACATGGAAAAGAACTGAACAATAAGGCCCACAGCATGTGGACTGCAAAAAACAAGGCCAGAACTTATCTTTGTTGAAATGAACAGCAAAGCAGGAGAGACCAGGCAGGGATGTGAATCCTCCAGGAACAATGGACAACTGGCACTGACTAAAGGGTCAAGCAAGACTAAATAGCCCAGTCCGAATTGCAATAAGTGGACACACCTGATGAATGCAGCGATCCAAAGACAGCAGCGCTACCACTTATAACCACCGGTGGGAGCCCAAGAGCAGAATTCACAACAGTACCCCCCCATTGAGGAGGGGTCACCGAACCCTCACCAGAGCCCCCAGGCCGATCAGGACGAGCCAAATGAAAGGCACGAACCAAATCGTCAGCATGAACATCGGAGGCAACAGCCCAAGAACTATCCTCCTGGCCATAACCCTTCCATTTGACAAGATACTGAAGCCTCCGCCTCGAAAAACGGGAATCCAAAACCTTCTCAACCACATACTCCAACTCCCCATCAATCAACACCGGGGCAGGAGGATCAACGGAGGGAACAACGGGCACCACATATTTCCGCAACAAAGATCTATGAAAAACATTATGGATGGAAAAAGAGGCTGGAAGGGCCAAACGAAAAGACACTGGATTGATAATCTCAGAAATCCTATAAGGACCAATAAACCGAGGCTTGAACTTAGGGGAAGAAACCTTCATAGGAACATGACGGGAAGACAACCAGACCAAATCCACAACCCGAAGCCGGGAACCAACACACCGACGACGGTTAGCAAAACGCTGAGCCTCCTCCTGAGACAACACCAAATTGTCCACAACATGAGCCCAAATTTGTTGCAACCTGTCAACCACAGAGTCCACCCCAGGACAATCAGAAGGCTCAACCTGCCCTGAAGAAAAACGAGGATGAAAACCAGAATTACAAAAAAAGGGCGAAACCAAAGTAGCAGAACTAGCCCGATTAATTAAGGGCAAACTCGGCCAATGGCAAGAAAGCCACCCAATCATCCTGATCAGCAGACACAAAGCATCTCAAATAAGTTTTCAAAGTCTGATTAGTTCGCTCGGTTTGGCCATTTGTCTGAGGATGAAATGCAGAAGAAAAAGACAAATCAATGCCCAGCCTAGCACAAAAGGCCCGCCAAAACCTAGAAACAAACTGGGAACCTCTATCGGACACAATATTCTCCGGAATGCCATGCAAACGAACCACATGTTGAAAAAACAATGGAACCAAATCAGAAGAGGAAGGCAATTTAGGCAAAGGTACCAAATGAACCATCTTAGAAAACCGGTCACAAACCACCCAGATAACCGACATCCTCTGGGAAACCGGAAGATCTGAAATAAAATCCATAGAAATATGCGTCCAAGGCCTCTCAGGGACCGGCAAAGGCAAAAGCAACCCACTAGCGCAGGACAAGCAAGGCTTGGCCCGCGCACAAGTCCCACAGGACTGCACAAAAGAACGCACATCCCGTGACAAAGAAGGCCACCAAAAGGACCTACCAACCAAATCTCTGGTACCAAAAATCCCAGGATGGCCAGCCAACACAGAACAATGAACCTCAGAAATCACTTTACTAGTCCATCTGTCAGGAACAAACAGTTTCCCCACTGGACAGCGGTCAGGTTTATCAGCCTGAAATTCCTGAAGAACCCGTCGTAAATCAGGGGAGATGGCAGAAAGAATCACCCCTTCCTTCAAAATGCCGACCGGCTCAAGGACCCCAGGAGAATCAGGCAAAAAGCTCCTAGAGAGGGCATCAGCCTTAACATTCTTAGAACCTGGAAGATACGAGACCACAAAATCAAAATGGGAGAAAAACAGGGACCATCGGGCCTGTCTAGGATTCAGCCGCTTGGCAGACTCGAGGTAAATCAGATTCTTATGATCGGTCAAGACCACAATATGGTGCTTGGCCCACTCAAGCCAATGTCGCCACTCCTCAAATGCCCACTTCATAGCCAACAACTCACGATTGCCGACATCATAATTGCGTTCCGCAGGCGAAAACTTTTGAGAAAAGAAGGCACACGGTTTCATCAAGGAACCATCAGAATTCCTCTGAGACAAAACGGCCCCTGCCCCAATCTCAGAAGCGTCAACCTCAACCTGAAATGGAAGAGAAACATCAGGCTGACGCAACACAGGGGCAGAAGTAAATCGGCGTTTAAGCTCCTGAAAGGCAGAAACAGCCGCAGAGGACCAATTCGTCACATCAGCGCCTTTCTTCGTCAAATCGGTCAGGGGTTTAACCACACTGGAGAAGTTGGCAATGAAACGGCGATAAAAATTAGCAAAGCCAAAAAATTTCTGAAGGCTCTTCACGGATGTGGGCTGGATCCAATCATGAATGGCCTGAACCTTAACTGGATCCATTTCTATAGATGAGGGAGAAAAAAATGAAGCCCAAAAAAGAAACCTTCTGTACTCCGAAGAGGCACTTAGACCCCTTCACAAACAAAGCATTATCACGAAGGATCTGAAAAACCATCCTGACTTGCTTCACATGAGACTCCCAATCATCTGAAAAAATCAAAATATCATCCAAATATACAATCATGAATTTATCAAGATAATTCCGAAATATATCATGCATGAAGGACTGAAACACAGATGGAGCATTAGAGAGCCCAAATGGCATCACAAGGTATTCAAAATGGCCTTCGGGCGTATTAAACGCAGTTTTCCATTCGTCAGCCTGCTTAATACGAACAAGATTATATGCCCCTCGAAGGTCAATCTTAATAAACCAACTTGCCCCCTTAATCCTAGCAAACAAATCAGAAAGCAAAGGCAAAGGGTATTGGAATTTGACCGTGATCTTATTCAAGAGGCGATAATCAATACAGGGTCTCAAGGAGCCATCCTTCTTGGCAACAAAAAAAACCTGCTCCCAATGGTGAAGAAGATGGCCGAATATGCCCCTTTTCCAAAGACTCCTTAACATAACTCCGCATGGCGGCATGTTCAGGCACAGACAGGTTGAAAAGTCGGCCCTTAGGGAACTTACAGCCTGGAATCAAGTCAATAGCACAATCACAGTCCCTATGCGGTGGAAGGGAACTGGACTTGGGCTCATCGAATACATCTTGGAAATCTGACAAAAACTCAGGAATTTCAGAAGAGGGGGAGGAGGAAATTGACATCAAAGGAACGTCACCATGAACCCCCTGACAACCCCAACTAGTCACAGACATAGATTTCCAATCTAATACCGGGTTATGCACCTGTAACCATGGGAAACCCAGAACAATAGCATCATGCAAATTATGCAACACCAGAAAATGACAATCTTCCTGATGGGCTGGCGCCATGCACATGGTCAACTGTGTCCAAAACTGAGGTTTATTTTTAGCCAACGGTGTAGCATCAATGCCCCTCAAAGGAATAGGACTCTGCAAAGGGTGCAAGGGGAAACCACAACGTCTGGCAAATTCTAAGTCCATTAAGTTTAAAGCGGTGCCTGAATCCACAAATGCCATGACAGATAATGACGATAATGAGCAGATCAGGGTCACAGATAACAGAAATTTAGGTTGTACAGTACTGATGGTAACGGAACAATCAGAAATAACATGAGCAGAATCGCCGCAGTAAAAACACAACCTATTCTGACGTCTGAATCCTTGTCGTTCAGCTCTAGACACAGTCCTATCACACTGCATAGGCTCAGGACTCCGCTCGGAAGACAACGCCATAGTGTGCACAACTCTGCGCTCGCACAAGCGCCGATCAATCTGAAAATTGCCGCCAAGGCATCCTCATTCCATTTAGTCAGCACAGACCATTTTCTAAATTTCTGGCAATATGATTCTGCCGCTACTTGACCCTGACACAGGGCCAACAAGGTCTTCTCAGCATGATCCACTGAATTAGGTTCATCATACAATAACCCTAGCGCCTGAAAGAAGGTGTCTACATTAAGCAAAGCCGGATTCCCAGATTCCAGGGAAAATGCCCAATCCTGAGGATCACCACGCAGCAGAGAGATGACAATTTTAACCTGCTGGATGGGATCACCAGAACGGGGTTTCAGAGCAAAAAACAGTTTACAGTTATTTTTAAAGCTCAAAAATTTGGACCTGTCCCCAAAAAACAAATCAGGAGTTGGAATTCTAGGCTCTAAAACCGGAGTCTGAACGATATAATCGGAAATACCCTGTACTCTAGCAGCAAGTTGATCCACACGAGAAGCCAATCCCTGAACATCCATGCCAGCGCCAAACTCCTGAGCCACCCAGAGGTAAAGAGGGAAGAAAAGACACAACAGACTAAAGAAAAAAAATGGCTCAGCACTTTCCTTCCCTTCTTCTGAGATGCGATTAACTCATTGTTGGCCAGTTGTACTGTTATGATCTGGTGGCCTAGGAGCAGCATGAGACGTACTATGGAGAAGGTGGTACCTGTACTAACCGCAGACCCTGAACTTAACACCGCAACTAGAAGTAGCCGTGGAATGTACCTAACACTCCCTAGACATCTCGACACAGCCGGAGGACTAAATACCCCTAGAGATAGAAAAGGGAAAACTATCTTGCCTCAGAGAAAATCCCCAAAGGATAGACAGCCCCCCACAAATATTGACTGTGAGAGGAGAGGGAAATAACATACGCAGACTGAAATCAGGATTTAGCAAAGGAGGCCGCTCTAGCTAAATAGAAAGGATAGGACAGAGTACTATGCGGTCAGTATTAAAACACTAGAAAATATCCACCACAGAAAATACAAAATCTCCACATCTAACTAAAGATATGGAGGTTATATCTGCATCTCCAGAGATACCAGCTTGGCTGAACAAATCCTTATACAGACCAAGCTGGACAAGACAAAACATGGAAAAGAACTGAACAATAAGGCCCACAGCATGTGGACGGCAAAAAACAAGGCCAGAACTTATCTTTGTTGAAATGAACAGCAAAGCAGGAGAGACCAGGCAGGGATGTGAATCCTCCAGGAACAATGGACAACTGGCACTGACTAAAGGGTCAAGCAAGACTAAATAGCCCAGTCCGAATTGCAATAAGTGGACACACCTGATGAATGCAGAGATCCAAAGACAGCAGCGCTACCACTTATAACCACCGGAGGGAGCCCAAGAGCAGAATTCACAACAGTCCATGCTGCTGATTTGGTTCGGGCCTTTCATCTGGCTCGTCCTGATCGGCCTGGGAGCTCTGGTGAGGGTTCGGTGACCCCTCTTCAAGGGGGGGGTACTGTTGTGAATTCTGCTCTTGGGCTCCCTCCGGTGGTTGTTAGTGGTAGTGCAGTGGTCTCTGGATTGTAAGCCAGAGCAGGTGTTTCTGCTTATTGCAGCTCTATTAGGTATTTAGGTTTGTAGGATCCATCAATCCCTGCCAGTTGTCCATTGTATCTTGGAGGGATTGCATCTCTGTCTGGCTCCACTTGCCCTGCTGTCATTTCAGCTAAGATAAGTGTCTGGTTTTTGTTCTGCGTAGCACACATGCAGTGTGCTTTTATGTGCAGTGCAATCTATTGTGTTTTTGTCCAGCTTGACCTTGTTTGGATTTTTCTGTCATGCTGGTTTCTCTGGAGATGCAGATATACATCCTATGTCTTTAGTTAGATGTAGTATATAGTATATTCTACTGTGGATTTTTCTAGAGTTTTAATACTGACCGCTTAGAACTCTGTCCTATCCTTTTCTATTTAGCTAGAAGTGCCTTTTTTGCTAAACTCTGTCTTTATTGCCTGTGTACGTATTTCCTCTTAAACTCACAGTCAATATTTGTGGGGGGCTGCCTATCCTTTGGGGCTCTGCTCTGAGGCAAGATAGGATTTCCCATTTCCATCTTTAGGGGTAGTTAGTCCTCCGGCTGTGTCGAGGTGTCTAGGCCTTGTTAGGTACATCCCACGGCTACTTCTAGTTGCGGTGTCAGTATTAGGATTGCGGTCAGTACAGGTACCACCTACTCCAGAGATAGTCTCATGCGGCTCCAAGGTCACCGGATCATAACAGATCAGGGTAGCCTGAAAATTTAAGTCTCCCAAACACTTTTCCATCAGCCGTTGAAATGTGCCCGGAGCATTGGAGAGCCCAAAGGGCATCCGGTTAAACTCGAACAGCCCCATAGTGAGGATGAAGGCGGTTTTCTCTTTGCCTTTCTCTGCCACGGCTACTTGTCAGTATCTGCATGCTAGGTCCAGGGTGGAGAAGTACTTAGCTTTCCCCAACGCTGTCAAGGATTCCTCGATGCGGGGCAACGGATACGAGTCTCGAACAGTGCAGGCATTGAGTTTCCTGTAATCTACACAGAACCAGATGTCCCATCCTTTTTCTTGAAGAGGGGCTGCCCAAGACCTCTGACTACTCTGCACCACTCCTGAATCCAGCATCTGCCTCAGTAATGTTTTCACCTCTTGATACATCTTGGGCGGGATCTGCCGATATCGTTCTCGAATTGGACGAGCTTCCCCGGTCGGTATCTCATGTGTGATGGCTTCAGTACAGCCAAAATCATCGGCGTGATGGGCGAATGCGGCCTGATTTTCCCTCAGCAAAGTTTCTATTGCTTGCACGCTCAGGGCCCAGAGCCTTCACATCCACTTCCATTTGATCAAGGATGACCTGTCCACTCCACTCCGGGGATGGCGTCTCTTCGGCCCCCGCAGCAACTGCTAGGGACCACCCCACACCTTCTTTCGGATATAAAGACATCTACTTCTGACTCATCACTTCACCCTTATGTAGATACACCAGGGCCAGATCTGTCCCTCGTGGCAAGGTGACCTCCCTGGGGCCCACATTCAAAGCTCTAATGGGGATGTGTCTTCGCTGGACCACAGCTATCGTATGAGCTATCATGACTTCTTGGTCCACTCCTCCGCCTACCACAGGCTGAACAATCACTTCCAACCCATCAAGGTTGCGATGAGTCCCCTGTCAGGACTCTGAACATTTTGATTACCTTTTGTGCATTACTGCCCTTTTCCAAGATGGCGTCTTTGGTCTCATGTGCACTGTGTCTTCCTGCTATATAACTCCACCCCAGCCTTTAGTCTGTGCTAGAGTATTCTGCCTTGCATCCAGCTTCTTACCCTGGCGACTCCCTGGCTTTGCACCTGCTCCTGCTCCTGTGAACCTGTGTGGTGATCCTGCTACTCTGCTCTGAGTTCCTGCTGCATACACCAGTTTCCAGTAATCCTCCTTCATCTGCTGCTTGTGTTTACTTCCATCTGCATTTGCTGAACATGTAAGCTGTTGCTGCTCTGCTTAAACCTGAGATCATCACCCAGGCCTTCCTGGTTGAGCTAAGACATTGCTTGAACTGCCTTATAAGCATAGCTATCTGTGTTTGGACTAAACAAGGACTTATTCGTGTCAAGTATTCTCAAGTACAACTGTGCTTCATAGACTTTCTGCTTGATTGCGTTTTTCCTCTAAAGTTACTATAGACTGTTAAGCTGCGTTTAATATTTACACCAAGTGTTGTGGACTTGAGTTTCTCTCTGCACCTGTTTGAATCACCGTGTGATAATATAGACTTTACCACTTATAAAACTGTGTCCTGTAGTTGTCTTGCTCCACGCAAAGAGTCTCCTGAGTTATCCCCTATAATTATTACATCCCCACTGGAAGGTATACTATAGTTTCTCACTCGGGAGGCAGGATTACAGGTTCTTTACCAGGAGCCCTGATGACCCCTACCGTCTGATAAGATGGCACACTCTTCTGCGTCCCACAGACGTGGATCAGTCATTGAAGGGCTTCTTGAGTAGGCTTATGTGTAGTAGCCTTCTTCCAATATCCAGGTCCCTGTTTGGTAACATAATCTAATCGAGTTCCTGTAGGATATTCATTCCCAGTACTACAGGCGCATCTTCTTTGATAGGCTCAGGGACTAGCAGGATTCCTTTTCTCCCCACTTCTTGCTCACACATTCGAATATTCATCCACATGACCCCTGTGACCGGGATCGGCTGTTGGTTGGCAGCAAACAACCGGATCAATGTCTCTTTTTCTGGCTTGGCCAGGGCCTGGAAATGCAGCCTGAAATACGTTTCTGGCATCGTCATCACTTGTGACCCACTATCTATCAGGCAATCTACTAGAACTCCTGAATTCTGCACGTAGGATGGGACACCCAGCAATCAAGTGTTTGTTATGATATGGAGCGGCCTCTCTCCTCGCCTCCTCCCCCGCAGAGTGCCACACTACTGCGGGGGTTGGTAGTTTAACGGCGGCTTCCACTGGCCTTGAGTATAGTTCCGACAGTCTCTGTCAAGGTGCCCCCGTCCTCCACATTCCCAGCATTGGATGCCTCCCCCTTTGCCGGGGCCACCTCGAGCCTGTCCTCGTGCCTCTGATGCCTGATGGGAGGAGGCTTGCTCCCACTGATCCCATATCGGTCAGGCCGAAGAATGGTTGCATGAGTACGGTGGGTCAGACTGTTGTAGTTCCCCAACTGTTCGCTCCATCTGGGTCAGTTTCTCTTGCACGTTGACAAGGGACCACTGCAAGTCTTGCACCACCGGGACCAGCAACTCCTAATGGTTTGGGTCCCCTCTGGTATTGGCACCCTGGACACGCATCACCCAAGATGCGTAGCTCTCTTCTTTACTTCGGGCCACTGTTTCCGTCAGGATTTGACGAAACGTACTGTTGAGGGAGGATCTAAATTGATCCTTCACGGTTGACTCAGTGATTTCCAAATTAATCTACAGGGCGTTGCTGGCAACTGAAAATGACCAGACGGAGACGTGTGCCTCTGTATGGGGGATCGAGCAGATCTCTGGCCCCTGTTTTATTGTATATCACTTTTCATAGTCATAGAAATTATACTTCAACCAATCAGCATAAGAACACGCTCACAGTTCTTAACCTATAAGAATGCAGGAAAAACTTAACCCATGAGTATACAGAAAAACCGGAAACTACATATATGGTCATATCTTCTTGGCATAGAAAAACACATACTACAAACACAGGTGCCTCAATCTTGTATAGCAATACACCCCCGAATCTATTATCTGGCTCGATTCAGAAGACTCAAGGTCTTTATACCAATTATGAACCATAGCCTTGTTGAATAACAGGCTTGTGAACAACAAGATAAAATTACTTCATGGCAGCTGTAACCTTTTACCTAATTAAATAACAGAATTTATCTTTAAGCAACAAGAAAATGGAGTCAAAAAGCACAAAAATGGAGAATCTTTCATAATTTGTTCCTTCACATTCCCCCCTAGATAAATTTTGTTAATTAATATACAGCATCAGAGGTACTATCCCAAGCTCTAAGCTCGAGGGGTACTGGTCTTCACATGACTGGTGCCATGTTACCAGCCATGGCTGTTGCGGCGTACCCGTCCCCCCTGTATACTAGAATTTTTTACAAATAACAATTATTGATAACAGTAGTGGGGATCTTTTGAAGATAGCCATGCGCTTGGCTTCAACATCTTCATCAGGTATCTTTGTGAAATCGGTGTAGAGAAGAGCAGGAGTGGCAACGCTTTTGGTATCATCATTAGTTATCTTAGTGCAGAATTTCCTAATACATACAGAAATACACCAAAGAACAAGTTTTAGTATTACATACATAACAAGGATAAAGGCAACAATATATAACAAACTTTGAAAGATTCCAGCTATCCAGCCCCCAAGTCCCTCAAACCAATTGGCTAGATTAAAAAAGGAGAAGGTGTCTGCCCACCAACTGTCCTTATTACGGTCATTGTCTTTATCATATTGATCTCTGAGTCTTTGAATATCCTCTAACTTTAACTTCATAGTGCTATTGGGATCTATATAATAACAGCAAGCGGGTCCAATAACCTGACACATACCACCCTGTGCTGCTGTTAAGTAATCCAGTACTACAGTGTGTTGATTAGTGACTATGATAAGTTGGTTTTGGACAGCAACAGTAGTATTAAGTATATCCAATATATCCCAAATTTGATCATCTAGATAGTCTGTGGCCCTAACCAATTTATCCCACATTTGTGAAATCATAGGGTAAATGAAAATAGAACTGACAATTTTATTGGCTATACCCATCTGTACTACATATGGTCTCCCCAAAGGGAAAAACCAAAACATTATGTCCCCTTATTTGCTATTAGTCTGTTTGACCAGCTTGCAGTGCGATACGTGGATCCACGTCGGCCTTCCTTCCAGCTTTACTGACATAGGAGTAATGAGGAGAACTTGGTAGAGACCGTCATACAAAGGTTCTAGTCCATGTTTTCTGACATGGCTTTTCACGACCACAAAACCACCAGACTTTAAGTTGTGACAAGTGTCGGTTTCTGCTGAATCTGGAAGGGAAGAAAAAAACTAAAACATGGGTGTTAGCAAGATTTTTACTAAGCTGAATAACATATTGAACAGCACGGTCAGTTTCCTCTGATAACTACTGAGGCTGGAAATTTGCAACTGAGGGTCTAGCACCAAATAATATCTCATATGAGGACAGGCCATGTTTTGCCTTAGGGGTAGTACGAATGTGGTACAGTACAATGGGTAGGAGCTCTGTCCATGGAGCCATAGTCTCCTGCATCATTTTGGTCAATTGTCCCTTCAGTGTGCCGTTCAGCCTCTCAAATTTCCACTGGATTGTGGATGGTACGGAGTATGGAGGGCTACAGTGGATCCAAACCTTGTCAAAACCTCCTGATACACATAAGAAGAAAAGGCCGGGCCTTGGTCCCTTTCGACGACTTCTGGAACACCATCTCCAAGTAAGAAGAACAGCGCTCCAGCAGGGTGTAATGATCCAATAGAAAATCTTTATTTGGCCATGGTAAACAGCAACGTTTCGACCTTAAAACGGTCTTTTTCAAGCATGCTTGAAAAAGACCGTTTTAAGGTCGAAACGTTGCTGTTTACCATGGCCAAATAAAGATTTTCTATTGGATCATTACACCCGGCTGGAGCGCTGTTCTTCTTACTTGGAGTATATTCATCACCCAGGAGGGTCCCTGGATATGGAACGGGCGCCCAGATAAGTGAGTGCTGTCAGCCACTTATGTATTATATTCTGTAACACCATGTCTGCATATAACTTCTATCACCAGTTTCTTCGCTGTGGTTTTTGCAGTCATGTTGGTAACGGGGAATGCTTCTGGCCAACTGGAGAACATGTCGACAACCACCAGACAATATTCATACCTTCCAGACTTAGGCAACGTGATGTGGTCCACCTGGAGCCTTTGGAAAGGATAGTCGGGCTTAGCAAGGTGCTTTGGGGGTACACGTTGAAGTTGACCGGGATTGCAGGTCTGACAGATATTACATGCATGGTTGAGTGCTGTCAGGACTGTAGAAATACCTGGAGCCCAGTAGAATTTTTGTACATTTTTTTCCTCGATGTGTGGGCCCATGTGCCCACGTGGCAATAGCAGGGTACATCCGCTTAGGGAGACACACAAGTTGATCCTTTTTCCAGAGACCATTGTCCATACATGCTCCATCAGCCTTCCACTGCTTCACTTCTTCCTTTGGGGACATTCTCTGCATCGTCATTAAGCGATCTCGCGGGGTCCGACAGAAAACCTCAGTCTGGCGTAGATCATCAGGTTCCTGTAGAGTCAGTGTTTCTTGTAACTGTTTACGCAGAGAGCGTGTGGTCACCATAGCTGGTATGGTCAGTTCAACGGGTAGGAAAGCAGCAGCTTTTGCTTGCATATCCGCAAAGGCGTTACCAACAGTGTGTGGACTTTTCCTAGGACCGTGCACCTTAATTTTGATAATGGCCACCTGGGTAGGTAATTTGATTGAGTCCATGAGGGTTTTAACAGCTTCAGCATTCTTCACTGGAGTCCCGGCGGTAGTAATAAACCCTCGATTGGCCCATAGTTTTCTGAAATCATGAGCAATACCAAATGCATACTGTGAGTCCATGTATAGATTAGCCCGCCTGTCTTTGACCAGAACACATGCAGTAGACAGAGTCTGAAGTTGTACTTCTTGTGCTGACAGTTAGGGAGGGAGTGCAGCTCCGTGCACTACAGTATCTTCCGTAGTAACAGCGTATCCGATGTGGAATCTGCCAAACTCATCAGCATATCTTGAACCGTCTTTCAGGGCATTGCGGGACGTGTCCGGTATCCAGTGACGACAATAAGTACATAGTCCAAGAAAACGCTGGAGTTCAGTCTCATCTTTTGGAAAAGGAAGGGAGCTGACGGCTATTTTTCTTTCTTTTGTGAGGTGTCTGACACCCTGAAGGAGACAGTGACCCAAAAATATCACTTGACCAAGGCAGAACCGAAATTTCGAGCCCGAAACCCGACAGTTCAGATCTGCCAGATACATGAGGAGGCTAACAGTGGCAGCAATGGCTTCCTGCTCTGTTGTCGTCCCTGATAAATAAATGCAAACAGAAACTGGCAATTTGGGTATAATGGAATGCTGAAGAAAGCATTGGCAAGGTCGATGACTGTGAACCAAGCAGCATCCTGAGGTATCTGGGACAAAAGAGTGTGTGGATTAGGCACCGTAGTTTCCAGAACAGTAGCTGCATTAACTGCCCGTAGATCTTGTACCAACTGGTACACAGGGAGTTGGCCGGGTGAAGTATTTTTCTTAACAGGAAACAAGGGCGTGTTACATGGGGAAACACAGGGTACCAGGGCACCATTATCGAGTAACATTTGTATTTGCTCCTTGAGGCCCCGCTCCTGATCATGTTTCAAAGGGTATTGATAGACTTTGGGAAAAGGGGCACAAGGTTTGAGAAACACTTTTACTGGTTCTACAGGCATTATTGGGGGTGGATCTGGGCCTATCAGGGCCATCATCACTGTGGGAAGGGCATGTAGGATACAGATCTCATTGTGTTCATCTGCATAGGGGTTATATAACGTAAGTACCAGCTGACCATCATCTTGGAATTGTATTCTGGAGCGAAACTGTGATAATAAATCTGCCCCCAGTAAATTTACCGGACATATAGGAGAGATTACGAACTGAGCCGTAACTTTAGGGAAGGGTCCCAATGGGATGGGTTTTGTAAGAGTATATTTATTGGGTCTGCCATCTACTCCAATTAAAACAAGCTCTTGATCTGAGAATTGACATGATGGGGCTTGGGAGGGAGATTCCCAGACATAGGGTTAAAAGGGATATTGGATTTGTGTAAGGTGGGGAGGGCAGGAGCTGAAGTCTGTTAAGTGGGCCACTGATAAGGAACGGAGCTGTGTCCTTGCAGCCGTGGGGGGGGGGGGGTGCTGAGATTAGAGCAGGAATCACTGCAGCCACTGATTTAACCTTTAATTTTTTAATTTCCCTGCTGATGCAGAATGGGCTAAGTTCTTAAAACCCTTTTTACTACTTTTAATGCATCATCTGGAGTGGAAGTCTCGATATCAGGTCTAACTGACATTATTGCCTCTTTCATTTCAGATTTAAGGCCGAACATTAAAGCTGCCACAAAAATGTGTGAATGGGCTTTATTTTACAATGAGAATCCCAGAACTTTAAATACTACCATAAGACGCCCATAGAACTTCTCGGCGGTCCAGGATATAGTGGTGCCATGGGGTGAAGGGGCATAGGGCTTACAGTCGGGAGTAGAGGCTTAATTTCCTGGGGAGGGACCATATTATCTAGCAGAGAGACCCCCTGTCCCAAATTTTTGATTGTTTGCTTTCCCGACACATTAATCTCAGTCACTTTCTCAGTTCCTTCTTGCTCCACAAAACATCCAGTTTTTTGTCATAGTAATAGGCAACTTTCCTTTTTCAACGTAATTCACTTCCTCTGTTGATCCTCAATTTGCTATATATCAACCACGCAACTTGAAGCAGGTGAATCTTTTACCAATCTTTCAATTACACTGATAATCAAACAATCTCTTACAAGTTTCCTTCTAAAACTAGGTACCATATTTCACTTTCAACTTCCAACTTACAATATTTCTTTCTACTTCAATACAATATTGTACTATTGTTTAAACACAAATCTCCCAGCGCGACAGAAAATATAGAGAAACTTAGAACGCAGCTATGTGCCCCCTCCATACCAGAAACACAGCAAAGATAAGAAAATCACAGCATTCCTCAACACAGAGAAAGCAATAACGCAGCTGTTTGACCCCTCCCATCAGGTGTCTTAGAGATAATGCACAGAAACGAAATACAGCAGTTCTCAGACTTAATTAATTTCTACAAAACCTTCATCACACAATTCACATACCAGAACACCTTAGAAAAACCAATGTTTGAGAATATTTTCCCCGTCTTTGGGCTAACAATATCAGATTCATCACACAAATTCAAAGTCTTCTTTTCCTTCCACCGAAACTGATTCTCCTTTAGAGCTAAATATCCTTACTTTAGTTGTGCACAATACCGACGGCCTTACGGTTTTGTTCCACTGGGTCTCTCTGTCCCCCGCTGGGACAACCCAAAAACGCAGCACTCAGTGAAAGGAGGAGGGCGTCTTAGACTTTCCCTCCGGACACCTCTGGACATATATAAATATATATAATTCCTGAGTTACGCATCCTACCCAATCTTCGATCACCTCACTGCGCCTGATTCTAACAGTGATCAGGAATTCAGGATATTTTGACTATAAAGAGAATTACATCACTGGTCAATCTGGGGTGTCCGTCCCTTATGAGGTACGGTTTGAGCACTGGGCTGCCAACGGAACTACACCTCTATATGATTCCACCCAAAAATCACCCCACCATCGGGGACAAACCTCAGATCCTCTTTGCAGCAACAAACACTGGAAAACCACACCAAATGGACAGTCTGGACAGTATAACTGCCAACTTACCGTGGTTGTTGTGGGGGATGATCAGTCCCAATTTTCCAGTGCCTGTGTCCGGTCCGAGGGTCCTTTGTCTTGTCCTCCTGGGGGCAGAGGTGTTCCTGTTTGGGGCCCCACGTTTTCAGGCGCCAACTGTTGAGGGAGGATCTAAATTGATCCTTCACGGTTGACTCAGTGATTTCCAAATTAATCTACAGGGCGTTGCCGGCAACTGAAAATGACCAGACGGAGACGTGTGCCTCTGTATGGGGGATCGAGCAGATCTCTGGCCCCTGTTCTATTGTATATCACTTTTCATAGTCATAGAAATTATACTTCAACCAATCAGCATAAGAACACGCTCACAGTTCTTAACCTATAAGAATGCAGGAAAAACTTAACCCATGAGTATACAGAAAAACCGGAAACTACATATATGGTCATATCTTCTTGGCATAGAAAAACACATACTAACAGGTGCCTCAATCTTGTATAGCAATACACCCCCGAATCTATTATCTGGCTCGAGTCAGAAGACTCAAGGTCTTTATGCCAATTATGAACCATAGCCTAGTTAAATAACAGGCTTGTGAACAACAAGATAAAATTACTTAATGGCAGCTGTAACCTTTTACCTAATTAAGTAACAGAATTTATCTTTAAGCAACAAGAAAATGGAGTCGAAAAGCACAAAAATGGAGAATCTTTCATAATTTGTTCCTTCACAGTAAGCCGGATCTGCCCAGACCCGTTCTGACAGTGCTCGCCTCAAGGATGTGCTGTGCAGTCCCAGAATGAATTGCTCCCAGAGTATCTGGTCTTTAGAGCCCATGCTGCCAAATCCATCCGCCTCCTTTCGCTGCACCTCGGCTAACACTTCTTGCAGTGCTGTTGCATACTGAGAAATTCCTTCTTCTTCCCGCTGCAGCCTAGAGAAATATTTGGTGTGAAGGTGTCCGGCGCTAGCTGTCTCACCGTAGATCTCTTCCAGGAATGTCACTAGCTCCTTCAGGGTACTGTGGGTGAGTTCTGGTTGTAGGCAGACGTTTCAATGGGCTTCTCCCTCTAGGGCAGATAACGCAATGTCCACGTCAAGGTCTGGGCTGATGTTATAAATCTTCAGGGTGCTTTGCAGCCGGGACACCCAGTCGGAAACTGGCATATTATTGCCGTCAAACTTTGGCAGCACACTAAATATGGTGCCCATAGGGAGGGTCCTTGGAGGGGTTCCACCAATGCCCACAGCATCTCCATTAACATTAGCATTCCCGCCGTTGCTGTCTGCTGCCTCCATCTTGGTGACAGTACACTGCTCGCAGCGCCACTTGAAGCGATGGCCGGGGGACCACCATGGTGCAGGAAGACTACTGTACACAAGATGAGGTGCAAACAACAAAGGGTAGATTTATTGGAAGGCAAGGAATGAAGTGGATGAGAAAGATGCAAACAGTATGCAATGGCAAAAGATAATTTTCAAGAGTTATATTCTTTAGCTTGTCCGTAAAATAGCACGATGCTCCAACTGTTACAGACTCAATATACGTCACACAATTAAATGCAAACAATAAACAAAGAATAATGCTACTCTACGTATAACCTCCCTGGCCTTTACAAAGCAGGCCTCACGGCTGCCGTGTTCAGACTATTGAAGCCTACACTAGGCCCTGACATGTGCACAAAACAGGAACAAACTCACGGTGATGTTGGGGACTCAGATCCAGTCCTGGGGGCCCCCAACAGTAAAGTACGGTGGTGCGCACGGCTTTCTGTCAGCTCCGTGAAACGTGGCCTTCTTGCTTCTGGGTCCTGGAGGTGCTCCTGGAAACTGTAAATCCCTTTCTCGGTATCTTCGTGGCTCCTCGAACTAACACAGGACAGCCACCCTCGCTTACATGCCCACTCTGTTACAGGCTGGGGGTCCTCTCTTGCATCTATATCAGGACACAGTTCTCCTCTCCTGCAGCTATGAGCACAAATTTCTTTCTGCAGCAGCCTCAGCTCACACATACACTGTTCAGGCTCCACCCCTGCCATCTGCACAGTCCTGTTCATTCACACAGTCTATTGCAGGGGAGAAGCAGAACATTCCATCCTGCCAGACAAGGGGGTGCAGTCTCTTAAAGTAACAGCATGTTTCTTACTGTCCATAACAGCACCACCCTCCTACAGTAACGCCCCCTCTTCCCAGGTCATGGGGCCCGTCCCGTCCCCCGTTCTTTCCCCCAGGCAATATGGGACACAGCTTCAGCAGTTCTGGACCCAGCATGATGCAGGCACCCACAGCCCGGTCTTTCTCCTTACATAAAAGCAGGGCAGATTGCAGCAGATAAAGGGAAACATATTACAATCAAGGCAGTTAACACACAAGAGGCACAAGGGTGATATGGAAGGAGGAGAGGGTGCAACTGAGGGGACCTGCCACCCCGTTACAGTAGTACGGATGTTGACGTGACCTCAGCCAATGTATGTGGCTGCTGAAACAGGGGTCATGTGATCGTGACTAAGCATGGAGCGATAGCGTCACACGCAGGCAACATAAGATATTTCCAAAAATACTAATTTAAAAGGTTTAAATCGATAGGCATCTTATACATTGTAGTGGACTACCTCTTTAAGTAATCACACCTCCCATTAGGCTACAAGAGCCCAATACACTATAAACAGCGGTCAGCCTCATCCTTGTTCCACCCATTTGTATCTCTCCAATCTATCACATACACATTCACACTGACCCCAGAGAAAGAAATTAGAAGCTACCAGAAAACTCTGACATACCTACCAGCGGCTAATGTAGGTTTTTTTATTTGTTACTTTTACATTTCACTTAGTGCAAAAATAGAGTTCTGACAACTTTTTTTTCTGAACAAGTTATACTTTTTATTGGAACGGCATGCGTCCATGATTACATTTTGATGCATTTTTATGACATTTTTGGCAAGGTGAGATTAAACAAAGCGAACAAGTATGGAATAAAGGCATTTTATAGTACAGGTTAATATTACGATTACATCAAAGTTGTCTGGTAATTACTGTACAAAAGGAGAAGATAGTGTAGATTAGGACTGGGGAAGTAATTACTGTACAGGAGGAGAAGATAGTGTAGTTAGTAACCTGGGACTGGGGAGGTAATTACTGTACATGACAAGATAGTGTAGTTAGTAACCTGGGACTGGGGGAGATAATTACTGTACAGGAGGAGAAGATAGTGTAGATAGTGACCTGGGACTGGGGGAGATAATTACTGTACATGACAAGATAGAGTAGATAGTGACCTGGGAATGGGGGGAGATAATTACTGTACAAAAGACAAAGATGGTGTAGATAGTGACCTGGGACTGGGGAGGTGATTACTGTACAAAAGGAGAAGATAGTGACCTGAGACTGGGGGAGGTAATTACTATACAGGAGAAGATGGTGATGTAGATTGTGACCTGGGACTAAAGGTACCTTCACACGAAGCGACGCTGCAGCGATAGCGACAACGATGCCGATCGCTGCAGCGTCGCTGTTTGATCGCTGGAGAGCTGTCACACAGACCGCTCTCCAGCGACCAAAGATGCCGAGGTCCCCGGGTAACCAGGGTAAACATCGGGTTGCTAAGCGCAGGGCCGCGCTTAGTAACCCGATGTTTATCCTGGTTACCAGCGTAAAAGTAAAAAAAAACAAACAGCACATACTCACCAGCGCGTCCCCCAGCGTCTGCTTCCTGACACTGACTGAGCTCCGGCCCTAACAGCACAGCGGTGACGTCACCGCTGTGCTTTCACTTTCACTTTTAGGGCCGGCGCTCAGTAAGTGTCAGGAAGCAGACGCTGGGGGACGCATGTAAGTATGTGCTGTTTGTTTTTTTTACTTTTACGCTGGTAACCAGGGTAAACATCGGGTTACTAAGCGCGGCCCTGCGCTTAGTAACCCGATGTTTACCCTGGTTACCAGTGTAAAACATCGCTGGTATCGTTGCTTTTGCTTTCAAACACAACGATACACAGCGATCGGACGACCAAATAAAGTTCTGGACTTTATTCAGCGACCAGCGACATCACAGCAGGATCCTGATCGCTGCTGCGTGTCAAACTAAACGATATCGCTAGCCAGGACGCTGCAACGTCACGGATCGCTAGCGATGTCGTTTCGTGTGAAGGTACCTTAAGGGAGGTAATGACTGTACAGGAGGAGAAGATGGTGTAGATAGTGACCTGAGACAGGGGGAGGTAATTATTACACAGGAGAAGAATATATTGTAGATAGTGACCTGGGACTGGGGGAGGTCATTACTGTAGAAGAGGAGAAGATGGTGTAGATAGTGACCTGGAACTGGTCGAAGTCATTACTGTACAGGATGAGAAGACAATGTAGAAAGACACCTGGACTGAAGGAGGTGATTACTGTAGAGAAGTGTCACGGTTCCACCCCTCAGGGTGTCTGGGATGCAATTACTGACAGTTCGGATGTCCAATCTGGTATAGGGGTGTGCTAAAGCTGTTAGTACTTTCACAGCTTGGCCATCCAATCTGGTACAGGAGCATGCTGAGTTGTCAGTCTGTTGATTAACAGCTCAATTATCCAATCTGAGACTTTGAGGCGTCGGCTGTCTCCATGTGTTCATTATTTCAGTTAATAGCCATGCTTCTTAATTGAGCTGTGTCTCCCAGAACACTGCCAGATGTACAGTCAGCCTGTGAAGTTACCTGACCCCAGGAGTAAAAGGCAAAGCTCTGGAGGCATTTGCTGTTCTTCCTCAAGACCAAGATGTTGACTATGGGGCCATCAAGCAGGCCCTGATAAAGAAGTACCAGCTAACTCCTGAGGTTATCCATAAAAAGTTCCGGAACATCAATCGTGGCCCACACGACAGTTATAGCGATATGGTGCATGGAATCAGAACCCACTTTGACCAGTGGATCCAAGGACTGTCAGTGACCACCTTTGAGCAGCTGCGAAACGTGCTGATCAAACACAAACAATCTCCATCTCCGATGAGGTGCAGCAGGTTGTGCGCCAGGAGATCGATGAGATGTTACAGCTGGGGGTGATTCAAAGGTCCAAAAGCACGTGAGCCTCACCAGTAGTCCTCATGCCAAAGAAAGATCGGACCACCCGATTCTGTGTGGACTACAGCGGGCTCAACGCCATCACAGTCTCTGATGCGCACTCAATGCCGCGCATCGAGGAGCTGCTTTAACAGTTAGCTGGCGCAAAATATTTGTCCATAATGGATCTGAGTCGGGGATAGTGACAGATTCCCCTGAGCCCCGAGGCGCAGGACACTGTACGAGTCCACGGTCATGCCATTCGGCATGAAAAATGCCCCTGCCATTTTCCAGTGGATGGTCAACCACCTGCTTCAGGAATTGGAGAAGTACGCGGTGGCGTACCTGGATGACATTGCCGTCTTCAGTCTCTCCTGGGAGGAACACCTGCAGCATCTCCAGGAAGTGCTCAGGCGAATTCACCAAGCAGGCCTGACAATTAAGCCAGGAAAGTTCCAGATGGGCATGAGAAAGGTCCAGTACCTGGAGCACCGGGTATGTAGGGGTTCCATGAGGCCAGAGCCTGGGAAAGTGGACACAATTGCATCCTGGCCCACCCCCAGGACCAAGAAGCAGATGATGTCCTTCCTGAGCACTGCAGGGTACTATAGGTGCTTTGTACAGAACTGTAGTAGCCTGGCAAAACCCTTGACGGACCTCACCAGGAAGAAGCTACCCCAGTTGACTGGACAGATGGCAGTGATGTGGCTTTCCGGGCTTTGAAAACAGCCCTGATCAGTTCTCCTGTGTTAAAAGCCATCGACATCAGTCGGTGGTTCCTGGTACAGACCGACGCCTGCGAGTTTAGCCTTGGTGCTGTGCTTAGGCAGGTGGACTCAGGGAACCAAGAGCACCCCGTGCTGTACCTGAGCCGGAAGCTTCTAACCCTATGTGGTCTATTCCACCATCGAGAAGGAGTGCCTGGCCATGGTTTGGGCCCTGCAACGTTTACAGCCCTACCTGAATGGACCCACCTTCACGGTGGTGACCAACCACAACCCCCTGAGCTGGCTGCACACCGTGTCTGGTACGAACAGAAGGTTGCTATGCTGGAGCCTTGCCCTCCAGCTGTACGACTTTACCGTGAAACACAAAAAGGGCAGCGAGCATGACAATGCAGGTGGGTTGTCCCGCTGGGGCGAACGTGCCGAGTTGCACATGGAGGAGAACCGTGAGGTCCTGCCTCCATAGCGCAGTCCAAAAGGTGGAGGTGTCATGAATATGCACGCCTACACAGCTCTGCTAGGTTTCTTTGGCTTTGTACTAGTAAGCTGCAGCCCTGATCCCCCTTGCAGCTTCCCCCCTTCACAGCTGCATATGTGTGTAAGTCCACTTCTCCCTTTCCCTGCTGTACAGCTGTAATGTGAAACCAGTGTGCTAGCAGCCTCACTGGTTAGTTTTATTGCTCTGAACTGGTTGAAAGCAGCCTACAGCCTCATGGCCATCTTTTTGTCTAGTACAGTGTTCATTTTAAGACAAAATATACCAGGGGAGGAGTCCTGAGGAGAGAATTTGCATTTTCCCAGTGCACTCTGGGATAAGCAAAGAGTCTCCACGAGCTCAAAGAACACTGGATTTTGGCTCTTGCAGCTGAAAGGAGAACATTGGTGTAACGGGGTCTACCGTGTTAGAGTACCTTTTTCAGTGCCACTCCGTGGGTCAGGAGGTCCACTCTGCTTTGGCCGGAGTCTAAATGAAGGACGCTGGCTGGAATTCCTTGGTACATGGGAGCATATAAAAGATCACTGCTTCTCCACGTATTTCCAGTGTGACAACACTTTACTCACAGGACACAGAATATATCACACAGATACAGAGGCCAGGCCCATTGAAACGCGGCAGGCCAGACACATTACAATAGCCGCAGGTGGCCAGAGCCTGCGGATATTTACTGTGGGAATTACAAAGGTTAGGGAGGTCAGAAGGGGGATATCTTGTCCCCTCTGCCCAGGGGCGCAGCCTGTGGGCTGATGCATTAGGGACATACATCTCACATGGAACCTATTATACATACATATAACTGCACAACATATTCTGGGTGCTGAGGGGTTCCGTAACACAGCTCCCCCTTTCAGCGACGCGATCGGCATACAGAGTCTGATCCTTAACGGATCGGTTTAGGGATGACCAAAGTTTATGGGGTTGGTAGAAGTTCCATTTGTCGACTTAGTCCATCAGCGTTACCGTTTTGTTTGCCGGGTCTGTAGTGGATGGTGAAGTCCAGAGGTTGTAGGGCTACACTCCACCGCAGTAATCTGGCGTTGTCTCCGGAGACCCGATTAAGCCAGACTAGGGGATTATGGTCCGTTAGGAGGGAAAACTGTCGTCCATACAAATATGGTTGCAACTTTTTGAGTGCCCATACTACCGCCATTCACTCCTTCTCGATGGACGCATAGCTTACTTCACGGGGCAGTAGTTTCCGACTCAGGTAAGCTACCAGGTGTTCTTGGCCGTCCGGCCCGACTTGGCTCAGTACTGCCCCCAATCCAAACATAGAAGCGTCTGTGTGAACCAGGAAACGCTTAGTTGGATCGGGTGCGGCCAATACAGGGGTATTGGTGAGGGCGGCGTCCTTTAGCTGGCGGAAGGCTTCCTCACACTCTGGGGTCCAGGTTACCTGGTGGGGTTGGTTCTTACGGGTCAGATCAGTGAGGGGCTTGGCTACGCTGCTGTAATTGGGAACGAATTTCCTGTAATACCCCACTGTCCCTAGAAACGCCATGACCTGGGTTTTAGTACGTGGGGTGGGCCATTTGGCTATGGCCTCAATCTTGGCTGGTTCTGGTCGCTGTTTCCCACTTCCCACCCAATGCCATAAATACTGAACCTCAGCTTTGCCCACATGACACTTGTTTGGGTTCAGGGTGATTCCGGCCTTGTGGATCCTGTCCAACACTGTCTCTAGGTGATTTAGATGCTCTTCCCATGTCGCGCTGTAGATGGGGATGTCATCCAGGAAGTCACGAGCATAGTCCTGGAGACCATCCAGAAGCCGGTCAGCCAGCCTCTGGAAGGTCGCCGGGGCATTCTTCATCCCGAATGGCATAACTTGAAACTAGAATAAGCCGAACGGGGTGACAAATGCCGACTTGGGAATAGCGTCAGGACTAAGGGGAATCTGCCAGTAGCCTTTGCATAGATCGATGGTGGTCAAATACTTTGCCCCCGCCAGCCGGTCTAACAACTCATCCACACGCGGCATGGGATACGCATCTGTCACCGTTTTCTCATTGAGGTTATGACAGTCTACACAAAACCGTGTAGTCCCATCCTTCTTGGGCACTAACACTACGGGGGATTCCCATGGACTATCTGACTCTTCAATGACCCCTAAACGCAACATCTCTTGTATCTCTTGTCGCATCCCTTCTCGTACAGACTCAGGGACGCGGAAGGGGGGTTGTCACAAGGGGGTCTATTCCTAGGTCTCAACCTTGTGTTGTGCCAGGCGAATGTACCCTGGTCTCCCCGAAAACATCCTCTGTCGCTGCCTCAACAACACCTCCGCCTGCTGTCTCTCCCGGGGACCTAGGTCATCACCCAAGTGTACCTGGTCCCATGTTTTACACTGAGTCCTTTCCCCTAAGACATCAGGCAAGGGAAGTCCGGCTAAATCCTCTGCTTCAGGTGCACAGATGGCCACTACCTCTTCAGGGTGCTCCTGGTAGGGCTTCAGCATATTCACGTGGAACGTGTGGATAACCCTGGGGTCGTCACAATCGGCGGCATTATAGGTGGTGTCGGCTATTTTCCCCACTACCTGGTAGGGCCCCTGTCATGCAGCTTGGAACTTGTTCTGCCTGGTGGGCGCTAACACCAGGACCTTCTGTTCTATTTCCAAGCTGTGTTCTCTGGCCCTCTGATCATACCATACGCGCTGGCGCCGCTGGGCCACCTGCATGTTCCCACGTACAGCCTGGGTCAGCTCCTGTAGGCGGTCCCAGAATTCCAGCACATAGGGTACAATAGGTACCCCTTCTATGATGCCCTCCCCTTCCCAGTGTTCTAGCACTAAGTCTAGGGGTCCCCTTACCTGCTTCCCGTATACCAGTTCAAACGGCGAGAACCCCGTGGGTTCTTGGGGCACCTCCTGATAGGCAAACAGGAGGTGTGGCAAGAATGTCTCCCAGTCCCTGTAGGTCCTGGTAAAAGTCCCAATGAGTTGTTTTAACGTCCCGTTAAAGCGTTCACACAACCCATTAGTTTGCGGGTGGTACGGGGCGCTTCTAATGGACTTTACGCCGCACAGCTTCCACAGTTGGTTGGTCACCTCTGCTGTAAACTGGGTACCCTGGTCCGAGATAATCTCCTGGGGAAATCCAACCCCTGAGAAAACCTGGAGCAGGGCAGCCGCCACCGTCTCTGCCAGTATGTTAGGTAACGCAACCGCCTCTGGATACCGTGTGGCATAATCTACCACTGTCAATATATACCTTTTCCCTGACGGACTGGGTTGGGCTAACGGCTGTTGTGAATTCTGCTCTTAGGTTCCCTCCGGTGGTTGTTGGTGGTAGTGCAGTTGCCTCTGGGTTGCAATCCTGGGCAGGTGTTTCTGCTGATTGCAGCTCTGACTGGGCTATTTAGGTGTGCAGGATCCATTAGTCCTTGCCAGTTGTCCATTGTTCTTGGAGGTGTTTCATCTCTGTCTGGTTCCTCCTGCTCTGCTGCCAATTCAGCTAAGATAAGTTTCTGTTTTTGTCTCTGCAGCACACATGCTGTGTGCTTTACAATTCAGTGCAATTCATTGTGTTTATTTGTCCAGCTTAGACTGTGTTTGGATTTTTCAGTCATGTTGGATTCTCAGGAGATGCAGATATACATTCCATGTCTTTAGTTAGATGTGGTATTTTTGTATTTTCTGCTGTGGATATTTTTAGGATTTTAATACTGACCGCTTAGTACTCTGTCCTATCCTTTTCTATTTAGCTAGAGGTGCCTCTTTTGCTAAATCCTGATTTCTGCCTGCGTGTGTCTTTCCTCTAATACTCACAGTCAATATTTGTGGGGGGCTGCCTATCCTTTGGGGTTCTGCTCTGAGGCAAGATAGAATTCCCATTTCCATCTATAGGGGTATTTAGTCCTCCGGCTGTGTCGAGGTGTCTAGGATGTGTTAGGTACACCCCACGGATACTTCTAGTTGCGGTGGCAGTTTAGGGTTTGCGGTCAGTACAGGTTCCACCTACTCCTGAGAAAGTCTCATGCGGCTCCAAGGTCACCGGATCATAACAGAGGACCACCCATTCCTGCTAATACATGTGGGGACAAACGACACCGCAAGAAAGGACCCGGAAACCATCTGCAATGACTTTGAAAACTTAGGTAAGAAAGTGAAAGAGCTGGCAGCACAGGTGGTCTTCTCTTCCATCCTCCCAGTGGATGGCCATGGAACAAGGAGGTGGAATAAGATTCTGCAGGTGAACAACAGGCTACGCCGATTGTGCCATCAGCAAGGATTTGGATTTCTGGATCATGGAGTGAATTACCTTTACAATGGACTGCTTGCTAGAAATGGGGTGCACCTTATGAAAACTGGAAAACATATATTTGGAAGTCGCATTGCTGCACTCATCAGGAGAACTTTAAACTAGAACAATGTGGGAAGGGAAGTAAATGGCCAGAAAAAGCCATACACATGACAAATACTATTGAGAACTTTGCTACTAGAAGTGTAAAGGAACAACAAAGACAAAAAAATCTAAATAATATAAATATTGGAGGAAGAGAAACCAATCACAAACTAAAATGTTTTTATACAAATGCACAAAGCATGGGCAACAAACAAGGAGAATTGGAACTACTAACACAAGAGAAGAAATATGATGGCATTGGAATCACTGAAACTTGGTGGGACGATACACATGATTGGACTACAAGGCTAGAAGGATACAACTTATTTGCAAGAAACAGACTTGATAAACAAGTAGGTGGTGTCGCATTATATGTTAGAAAAGTGTAGATCTGCACAGAGATCCAAGCTTCAGAGACTGGGAGTTCTGTGGAAACTGTTTGGGTAAGAATACAAGGAGAGAACAACGGAAAGGACACCATTGTAGGCATTTACTACAGGCCGCCTGTGCAAGCTGGAGATATGGATGAATTCTTTATGCATCAAATGGCCAAGTTCTCCAAAAAATATGACATAGTGGTCATGGGAGATTTCAACTATCCAGTAGTGTTGAGCATTCCGATGCTGCAAGTATCGGGTATCGGAACAACATTAATGTTAAAATGTGTAAAATAGAGAATTAAAATAAAAAATATCGCTATACTCACCTGTCCGACGCAGCCGGGACCTCAGCGCAGGAACCGGCAGCGTTGTTTGTTTAAAATTCCCGCTTTTACATGGTTACGCGAAGTCCCGGCTTGTGATTGGTCAGGGCGGCCATGTTGCCGGGCCGCGGACCAATCACAGCAAGCCGTGACGAAAATACGTCACGGCTTGCTGTGATTGGTCCGCGTCCCGGCAACATGGCCGCCATTAACCAATCACAAGCCGTGACGTCACGGGAGGCTGGAAACGCGCTCATTTTAAAAAGGGCGCGTGTCCAGCCTCCCGTGACGTCACGGCTTGTGATTGGTTGCGTCGCGGTCAACCAATCACAAGCCGGGAGGCTGGACACGCGCCCATTTCAAAATGAGCGCGTCCAGCCTCCCGGCTTGTGATTGGTTGATCGCGGCGCAACCAATCACAAGCCGTGACGTCACGGGAGGCTGGACACGCGCCCATTTCAAAATGAGCGCGTCCAGCCTCCCGGCTTGTGATTGGTTGATCGCGGCGCAACCAATCACAAGCCGTGACGTCACGGGAGGCTGGACACGCGCCCATTTTAAAATGAGCGCGTGTCCAGCCTCCCGTGACGTCCCGGCTTGTGATTGGTCAGGGCGGCCATATTGCCGGGACGCGGACCAATCACAGCAAGCCGTGACGTAATTTCGTCACGGCTTGCTGTGATTGGTCCGCGTCCCGGCAACATGGCCGACCTGACCAATCACAAGCCGGGAATTCACGTAACCAAGTAATAGCGCGATTTTTAAACAAACAACGCTGCCGGTTCCCTCGCTGAAGTCCCGGCTGCGTCGGACAGGTGAGTATAGCGATATTTTTTATTTTAATTCTTTCTTTTACACATTTATATGGTTCCCAGGGCCTGAAGGAGAGTTTCCTCTCCTTCAGACCCTGGGAACCATCAGGGATACCGTCCGATACATGAGTCCCATTGACTTGTATTGGTATCGGGTATCGGTATCGGATTGGATTCCGATACTGTGACGGTATCGGCCGATACTTTCCGATACCGATACTTTCAAGTATCGGACGGTATCGTCAACACTACTATCCAGACATTTGTTGGGAATCTCTCAGGCAAAACTAACAGGTCAAGCAAATTCTTATCCTCTCTTGCTGGCAACTTTATCTTCCAAAAGATAGGGGAGAAAACAAGGGGATCTGCTACTTTGGATCTAATCCTTATAAACAGGGATGAAATGGTTGAGGAGGTAAGAGTGGTTGGGACCCTAGGAGGTAGCGACCATGCTATTTTAGAATTTTGGATAACTAGAGGAAGAAGACCTGTGAAGACTCAGACTTCAAGGTTAGGGTTCAGAAAGGTAAACATATAACCCCAGCCCATTCTCCTACACATAGGGTGGGCAACACTCCATCAAATATGTAAACATACTGACCATTTGGGCATTAAACCAAATGAAATCAAGAAGTGTCTTTTACTTTTTAATTAAAAAATAGCCTTTATTTACATATATTAAAATATACACAACAATAAAATAGTGCTTCTACACCAGTGACTAATAACTCTTAAAGGTCAGCTGAAACGTCCATGAAAATATCAAAAAACACGATTTGGGAAAAAAATTATTGACTACTCATATAATCATATACTGCTTGCTAGCACTATAAAGGACATTTATGTCTCACCTAGTATTGTTTATGGAAAAATCTATTGTCCTCAAAATAACTACTTGAAATAAACTGTCTATTAAGACATGCTAATGAGGAGCACAAGGAGAAACCATATGAAAAGCGTATATACGGAGTGTGACGATGTATGAATTATAACAAAATCATACAAGTGTGTGGCAAATCTACTACACAGATAAATCCACTCCTCCACTCTGCGGATGGCAACTCCATTGCACAGGCAACTCCATAACTAAGCTCTATGATATACCGCAACACCATCAATCATAAGTAATATAGAGCGGCTCACTACAATATGCAAATCCCAATCAATACATATTACCTTAATGGATGCACAGCTTCCTGAATGTGGTGCAAAGTGACACGTTGAACCTTCTGCTGCCCGACGCGCGTTTCACGTTATGCTTCTTCCTGGGGGCGTGTCTAGGGATAGGGCGTCATGGAATTCAACTTCCAAAGTGACCAATGGGGTTCAAGCAAGGTGGGACTTACTACTACACATCATATGACGGTACTACAGACAGCTGCAGTCTGACAGGGAATGTGCGATATCCAACCATTTCAGAGGGGACTGCTGCAAGATTTATATCAAAGCAAATTAAAGTGTATATCCAACTCATCAGCCGCAAACTAATATTTAAAAGACTTGCTCCCATAAGCACTTCTCTAACAAGTCATACCAATTTTAACGGAGCAGGGTCTTGCGGTAGGTATTGAACATTCATCTGTACATACATGACAGTATTGCAATAGGTATTAAACATCTATCCAGTGGCGTATCCAGGGGGGAGGGCAGCCGGGGCATGTGCCCCGGGCGAAGCCGACAGGGGGGCGCCAGCGGGCCGCCTGACGATGCAGCAGTCCAAGGAGGCTCCTCGTCGGTGGCATTCTGCCGCCCCCACACTGAGATACTCACCTACTCCTGGCGGCGCGGTCCCTGCAGGTCTCCGGTTCCCAGGCGCCCCAGCTTCTTCCTGTACTGAGCGGTCACATGGTACCGCTCATTACAGTAATGAATATGCGGCTCCACCTCCCATAGGGGTGGAGCTGCATATTCCTTACAGTAATGAGCGGTAATGGTGACCGCTCAGTACAGGGAGAAGCTGCAGCGCCGGGGAAGTAGGGACTGCACCTCGCCAGGAGCAGGTGAGTATAACGGGGAGGGGAGCGCTGCGCGATATTCACTTGCTCCTCGTTCCGGGCGCTGCTCCGTCTTCAGCATCTTCTGCAGTGACGCTGAGGTCAGAGGGCACGGTGATGTAGTTAGTGCGCGCCCTCTGCCTGAACGTCAGTGCTGAAGATGCTGAAGATGGAGCGGCGACGGAACGAGGAGCAGGTGACTATTGAAAGTGCCGGGGACCTGAGCGACGGAGAAGTGAGTATGTGATTTTTTTTTTTTAATCGCAGCAACAGCAAATGGGGCAAGTGTCTGTATGGAGCATCTTATGGGGCATAATCAGCATTATATGAGGCAAATATATTTATGGAGCATCTTATGGGGCATAATCAACGTTTCTGCAGCACTATATGGGGCAAATATATTTATGGAGCATCTTATGGGGCATAATCAACATTTCTGCAGCACTATATGGGGCAAATGTGTCTATGCAGCATCTTATGGGGCCATTATTAACCTTTATGGAGCATTATATGGGGCTCCTGATTCAATATGGATATTCAAAAACACTTAACCTACTGATGTCTCAATTAATTTTACTTTTATTGGGATCTATTTTAACATTATGGGGATTCAGGAATGTACCTTGCTTGGTCATACAGTTTCAATAGAGTTAAGGTTCAAATGGGGGAGGGGGGGGGGGGCGATAAACTGATCCTTTGCCCCGGGTGCAGGAAAGGCTAGATACACCTCTGCATCTATCTATATGTGAATGACAATATTGGCCATATGTAGCATAACAAAACGTGCATGTGTACCTGCTACATAATTTATAAAAGAAGGTGATTAGTTAAATCTAAGCCTATAACCTATTGCTGATGTTACAGGAAAACCGAACACCAATTTTGCTCATAATAATAGTATCCATACTCAGAACCTTATGGTATAACACACATATCATCCAATAATAAACCAATAATATACAGAGAATTGGCTAGATATCACTCGCTACCCCTGAATATGAATCTATTTATGCCAGTCATAGACCCTCAGTGATGCATAAAATATACTTAAAAACACCACCGCAACGTGCACGATAGAGGTGGTGTCAATCCACATTATGGATGCGTTAGTGAAGGAAATATACCGGAGTAAATATATACGATACGATACGATACACTTTATTGATCCCGGGGGAAAATTACACATCATAGTGCGCTTTATTATATGACAATATGAGTTGCCAAATGCAACACATATAAAGTGACATAAAGACACAATCCAAGTGCCTAATTATGTATAAAAGTGCATGTTATGTGAACGAAAATTAGGATAAAGCCGGATCAGAAATTGATAGTGAGGAGCGATTGCCGTCTCCCCTGCAGGTTGGAGGCAGGCAATCATTCCTATCACCCCCTTAATGATCCGACCCCATGTTATTGTGAATAAAGGTTGTGTAAACAAAAAATTAAAAGAGTAACAAAAAAAAAAAAAGGAAGTGTGCCAAAGTGAACTGAAATACAAAAATAATTGCTTGGCTTCTATACCCTAACTTAAAAATCTTTACTAAATTGACCCATACCCACGCACAAAAAGTGGATCAATATATATCTCTCCTTTTTTTCATTAAAAGGTAAAAGACACTTCTTGATTTCATTTGGTTTAATGCCCAAATGGTCAGTATGTTTATAGATTTCAGGATGGCAGATTTTAAGGGACTCAGAAAGAGAATCGGAGGGATCCAATGGCTGGATATCCTTAAGAACAAAAATGTCTTGAAAAATGAGGTTCTCAAAGCACAATCATTAACAATTCCAAAAAGAGGGAAGAATATGAAGCATTTAAGGAAACCAGGATGGATGAACACAGAACTTAAACACATGCTAAAAAGGAAGAGGGAGGCATATCTAAAGAAGAATATAATGCTGTCTGCAGAACCTGCAGGGGACGCATCAGATTATCTAAAGCTGACAATGAATTAAGGCTTGCAAGAGACGCAAGAGACGTCAAAAGCAATAAAAAAGGATTTTGGGGATATGTCAAAAGTAAAAGAAATGTCAAAGATGCTATAGGATTTTTACAGGATGAAAATGATGAAATGGTAAGAAAGGATGCTGAGAAGGCCAAACTTTTAAATTGCTATTCTGCATCTGTTTTCTCTCAGAAAGGATATGTAGCATCAACTGATCTTCACTGTCCTATTAAAGGAGTAGAAGAATCCAGGATGTCTATAAATAGAAAGATAGTGAGGAAACACTTAGCTAACATAAATTAATTCAAGTCTCCAGGTCCAGATGAATTACACCCTAGAGTACTGAAGGAGATAGCAGAAGACATTTTTGATCCACTCTCCATAATTTTTGAAAATTCTTGGAGAACAGGAGAAATCCCAGAAGATTGGAGAAGAGTAAATGTTGTTCCTGTCTTCAAAAAGGGGAAGAAGGTGGACCCAGGGAACTATAGGCCGGTGTGTCTGACTTCTATACCAGGAAAGATCTTTAAACAAATTATTAAACAACATGTATATAAGTACCTGGATAAGAATGAAGTGACAGAGTCAGCATGGGTTTCTATCTAATAAGTCATGTCAGACTAATTTAGTTTCCTTCTATGACAGAATCACTGACGGGGTGGATCAGGGAAATGCTGTAGATATAGTGCATCTTGACTTCAACCAAAGCATTTGACAAAGTATCTCACACCATCCTTATTGAAAAAATGACTAAGTATGGAATGGAGAAGGCAACTGTTAGGTGGATTCATAACTGGCTTAGTGATCGGTCTCAAAGAGTGGTCGTAAATGGCTGCACATCCAGTTGGAAGAATGTCTCAAGTGGGGTACCACAGGGTTCTGTCCTGGGCCCTGTATTGTTCAACATCTTTATCAATGATTTTTTTGAAGGAATTGAGGGTAAACTGATTAAATTTGCTGATGACACAAAGCTAGGAGAGATAGCTAATACTAGAGAAGGGAAAGGATTCAAAAAGATATAAATAAACTGGAGCAGTGGGCAGCAACTAACCGAATGGTTTTTCACAGGGAAAAATGCTAAGTATTACATCTGGGCAATAAAAATGAAAAAAGCATATACAGAATGTGAGGAATAGGGCTAAGCAACAGCACGTGTGAAAAAGACTTGGGTATACTAATAGATCATAAACTGAACATGAGTCAACAGTGTGATGCAGCAGCAAAAAAGGCGAATGCAATTCTGGGATGTATTAACAGAAGCATACAGTCTAGATCACGTGAAGTAATTATTGCCCTCTACTCCTCTTAGGTCAGACCTCATCTGGAATACTGTGTCCAGTTTTGGGCACATTTTAAAAAAGACATCAACAAACTGGAGCAAGTTCAGAGAAGAGCCACTAGAATGGTGACCGGTCTGCAAACCATGTCCTATGAGGAACGGTTACAGGATTTGGGAATGTTTAGATTGCAAAAAAGAAGACTGAGAGGAGACTTAACAGCTGTCTGCAAATATCTCAAGGGCTGTCACATTGTAGAAGGATCATCTTTATTCTCATTTGCACAAGGAAAGACTAGAAGCAATGGGATGAAACTGAATGTGAGGAGACTCAGATTAGATATGAGAAAAAACTTTTTGACAGTTAGGTGATCAATGAGTGGAACAGGCGGCCACGAGAGGTGGTGAGTTCTCCTTCCATGGAAGCCTTTAAACAGAGGCTGGACAGACATCTGTCTGGGATGATTTAGTGAATCCTGCTTTGAGCCGGGGGTTGGACCAGATGACTCAGGAGGTCCCTTCCAACTCTACCATTCTATGATTCTATGATAATGGCATTGATTAAGTGAGATAGGGGGAATTTTACATTTTGGAGTGTGCATCAGTAGAGCTACACACCAACGCATTTTCTAATTTCCCGCACCAGCAGAATCTGAGAAATGGATTACTACCTAACCGGATCATAGAGATACTTCATGTTTGGGATCAAATTAACACCCAGCTCACGCTCGGAAGAATGGTAGTTCCATCATCGCTATATGAGGTTCTATCCCAGAGCGACGACGGTTATGAGTTTTCAGTGAGTTTGAGTCCCTCTGAAAAAAGAGTGCATTTCATAACTCAGCCCACTCAGTGATGTCACGAGCAGAGGGTATAAAATATGGAACCTCATTTTAGGAAGGGTCTCCTGCCCAGGGTGTCAGCTACCAGAGGCTGTGCTGATGTACAGTGTCCCTTGGGGAAGGTGCCCCTCCCCCACACCACCACATAGCTTATCAATGTCTGAGAGAACTGTAAGGGTATGTGCACACGTTGCGGATTTCTTGCAGAAATTTCCTGAAGAAAACCGGAAATTTTCTGCAAGAAATCCGCATTTTTTTTTTTGCGTTTTTTTTCCGTTTTTTTCGCGTTTTTTTAGCATTCTGCAAGCGTAATTAGCTTGCAGAATGCTAAAGTTTTCCAAGCGATCTGTAGCATCGCTTGGAAAACTGACTGACAAGTTGGTCACACTTGTCAAACATACTGTTTGACAAGTGTGACCAACTTTTTACTATAGATGCAGCTTATGCAGCATCTATAGTAAAAGATAGAATGTTTAAAAATAATAAAAAATATAAAAAAATGCTTATACTCACCCAGACATCTCATCAGCGGCGTCCGTTCGTCTTCCTATAGCTGGTGTGTGCGCGCAGGACCTTCCGTGACGTCACGGTCATGTGAGCGGTCACATGACCGCTCACGACCAATCACAGGACAGTGACGTCATCGGCGAGGTCCTTCGCCGCACATCAGGTACAGGAACCGAACGGCAGCGTGCAGCGGTGAGGCGGGAACACTGCGCGGGACATCGAGGGTGAGTATAGGACTATTTTTTATTTTATTTCTTATTTTTTGACCACTTATATGGTGCCCAGTGCGTGGAGGAGAGTCTCCTCTCCTCCACCCTGGGTACCAACCGCACATAATCTGCTTACTTCCCGCATGGTGTGCACAGCCCCGTGCGGGAAGTAAGCAGATCAATGGACCCCTAGGTGTGCGGAATCCCTGCAATTCTGCATTTTAATGAACATGTTGCTTCTTTTTCCGCGATGCGATTTTTTCGCGGAAAAAAAGGCTACATTTGCACAAAAAATGCGGAATACACTTAAAATAATAGGAGGCATATGTTAGCGTTTTTTTCGCGTTTTTATCACGTTTTTATAGCGAAAAAACGCGAAAAAAATGCGAAAAATACTGAACGTGTGCACATGGCCTAAGTGCTTTTCATCTTTAATCCCTTTTATTTCGCAATCATTGTGTACATAGTGTATTTGTCTCATTTTTGTAATATCTTTTTAGACTTGTAAACACTGCCTATTTTTTTTTGAAGTAAAAGTTATAATATTTACTAGTTTCATTTCAATTGCTCTAAAACGTTGATAATTATATTTCCCACATAAGCAGGAGTAGTTATTGCCCTCACTGCAGTGTTCCCAATAGCCAGTACAACGCAAGGCAGCCTTTCTGGTTACTAATTACCCTAGGTGCAGATCCCTGACTGACCTGAGGGTAAGGGGGGTGCTAGAGAGCTGCAGGTTCCGAACCTAGGAGTGGGATATAAATAAATCCCTGATGAAGAACTGGGGGCAACCAAACACCCCCGGTTCATGACATAATGGTAGAGCAGTGGGATATACAAATACATCCCCCCTGTGGATCATGACAGTGGGAGATACAGGATGAACCCCAGCTCCTGTCACTGGATGGAAGAAGCTGCAGGATGAACCCCAGCTCCTGTCACTGGATGGAAGAAGCTGCAGGATGAACCCCAGCTCCTGTCACTGGATGGAGGGAGGTACAGGATGAACCCCAGCTCCTGTCACTGGATGGAGGGAGGTACAGGATGAACCCCAGCTCCTGTCATTGGATGGAGGGAGGTACAGGATGAACCCCAGCTCCTGTCATTGGATGGAGGAAGGTACAGGATGAACCCCAGCTCCTGTCACTAGATGGAGGGAGGTACAGTATGAACCCCAGCTCCTGTCATTGGATGGAGGAAGGTACAGGATGAACCCCAGCTCCTGTCATTGGATGGAGGAAGGTACAGGATGAACCACAGTTCCTGTCACTGGATGGAGGGAGGTACAGGATGAACCCCAGCTCCTGTCACTTGAAGGAGGGAGGTACAGGATGAACCCCAGCTCCTGTCACTGGATGGAGGAAGGCACAGGATGAACCCCAGCTCCTGTCACTGGATGTAGGGAGGAACAGGATGAACCCCGGCTCCAGTCATTGGATGGAGGGAGGTACAGGATGAACCACAGCTCCTGTCACTGGATGGAGGGAGGTACAGGATGAACCCCAGCTCCTGTCATTGGATGGAGGGAGGTACAGGATGAACCCCAGCTCCTGTCATTGGATGGAGGGAGGTACAGGATGAACCCCAGCTCCTGACACTGGATGGAGAGAGGTACAGGATGAACCCCAGCTCCTGTCATTGGAGGGAGGGAGGTACAGGATGAACCCCAGCTCCTGTCACTGGATGGAGGGAGGAACAGGATGAACCCCAGCTCCAGTCATTGGATGGAGGGAGGTACAGGATGAACCCCAGCTCCTCTCATTGGAGGGAGGGAGGTACAGGATGAACCCCAGCTCCTGTCATTGGATGGAGGGAGGTACAGGATGAACCCCAGCTCCTGTCATTGGATGGAGGGAGGTACAGGATGAACCCAGCTCCTGTCATTGGATGGAGGGAGGTACAGGATGAACCCCAGCTCCTGTCACTGGATGTAGTGAGGAACAGGATGAACCCCGGCTCCAGTCATTGGATGGAGGGAGGTACAGGATGAACCACAGCTCCTGTCACTGGATGGAGGGAGGTACAGGATGAACCCCAGCTCCTGTCACTGGATGGAGGGAGGTACAGGATGAACCACAGCTCCTGTCACTGGATGGAGGGAGGTACAGGATGAACCCCAGGTCCTGTCACTGGATGGAGGGAGGAACAGGATGAACCCTAGCTCCTGTCATTGGAGGGATGGAGGTACAGGATGAACCCCAGCTCCTGTCATTGGAGGGAGGGAGGTACAGGATGAACCCCAGCTCCTGTCATTGGAGGGAGGGAGGTACAGGATGAACCCCAGCTCCTGTCATTGGATGGAGGGAGGTACAGGATGAAACCCAGCTCCTGTCACTGGATGGAGGGAGGTACAGGTTGAACCCCATTTCCTGTCACTGGATGGAGGGAGGTACAGGATGAACCACAGCTCCTGTCATTGGAGGGAGTGAGGTACAGGATGAACCCCAGCTCCTGTCATTGGATGGAGGGAGGTACAGGATGAACCCCAGCTCCTGTCACTGGATGGAGGGAGGTACAGGATGAACCCCAGCTCCTATAACTGGATGGAGGGAGGTACAGGATGAACCCCAGCTCCTGTCATTGGATGGAAGGAGGTACAGGATGAACCCCAGCTCCTGTCACTGGATGGAGGGAGGTACAGGATGAACCCCAGCTCCTGTCATTGGATGGAGGGAGGTACAGGATGAACCCCAGCTCCTGTCATTGGATGGAGGGAGGTACAGGATGAACCCCAGCTCCTGTCATTGGATGGAGGGAGGTACAGGATGAACCCCAGCTCCTGTCATTGGATGGAGGGAGGTACAGGATGAACCCCAGCTCCTGTCATTGGATGGAGGGAGGTACAGGATGAACCACAGCTCCTGTCATTGGATGGAGGGAGGTACAGGATGAACCCCAGCTCCTGTCACTGGATGTAGGGAGGAACAGGATAAACCCCGGCACCAGTCATTGGATGGAGGGAGGTACAGGATGAAACCCAGCTCCTGTCATTGGATGGAGGGAGGTACAGGATGAACCCCAGCTCCTGTCACTGGATGTAGGGAGGAGCAGGATAAACCCCAGCTCCTGTCATTGGATGGAGGGAGGTACAGGATGAAACCCAGCTCCTGTCATTGGATGGAGGGAGGTACAGGATGAAACCCAGCTCCTGTCATTGGATGGAGGGAGGTACAGGATGAACCCCAGCTCCTGTCACTGGATGGGGGGAGGTACAGGATGAACCCCAGCTCCTGTCACTGGATGGAGGGAGGAACAGGATGAACCCCAGCTCCAGTCATTGGATGGAGGGAGGTACAGGATGAACCCCAGCTCCTGTCACTGGATGGAGGGAGGTACAGGATGAACCCCAGCTCCTGTCACTGGATGGAGGGAGGTACAGGATGAACCCCAGCTCCTGTCACTGGATGGAGGGAGGAACAGGATGAACCCCAGCTCCAGTCATTGGATGGAGGGAGGTACAGGATGAACCCCAGCTCCTGTCACTGGATGGAGGGAGGTACAGGATGAACCCCAGCTCCTGTCACTGGATGGAGGGAGGAACAGGATGAACCCCAGCTCCAGTCATTGGATGGAGGGAGGTACAGGATGAACCCCAGCTCCTGTCACTGGATGGAGGGAGGTACAGGATGAACCCCAGCTCCTGTCACTGGATGGAGGGAGGTACAGGATGAACCCCAGCTCCTGTCACTGGATGGAGGGAGGAACAGGATGAACCCCAGCTCCAGTCATTGGATGGAGGGAGGTACAGGATGAACCCCAGCTCCTGTCACTGGATGGAGGGAGGTACAGGATGAACCCCAGCTCCTGTCACTGGATGGAGGGAGGTACAGGATGAACCCCAGCTCCTGTCACTGGATGGAGGGAGGAACAGGATGAACCCCAGCTCCTGTCATTGGATGGCGGAAGGTACAGGATGAACCCTAGCTCCTGTCATTGGAGGGAGGGAGGTACAGGATGAACCCCAGCTCCTGTCATTGGATGGATGGAGGTACAGGATGAACCCCAGCTCCTGTCACTGGATGGAGGGAGGTACAGGATGAACCCCAGCTCCTGTCATTGGATGGACGTAGGTACAGGATGAACCACAGCTCCTATCACTGGATGGAGGGAGGTACAGGATAAACCCCAGCTCCTGTCATTGGATGGAGGGAGGTACAGGATGAACCCCATCTCCTGTCACTGGATGGAGGGAGGTACAGGATGAACCCCAGCTCCTGTTATTGGATGGAGGGAGGTACAGGATGAACCCCAGCTCCTGTCATTGGATGGAGGGAGGTACAGGATGAACCACAGCTCCAGTCATTGGATGGAGGGAGGTACAGGATGAACCCCAGCTCCTGTCACTGTATGGAGGGAGGTACAGGATGAACCCCAGCTCCTGTCACTGGATGGAGGGAGGTACAGGATGAACCCCAGCTCCAGTTATTGGATGGAGGGAGGTACAGGATGAACCCCAGCTCCTGTCATTGGATGGCGGAAGGTACAGGATGAACCCTAGCTCCTGTCATTGGAGGGAGGGAGGTACAGGATGAACCCCAGCTCCTGTCATTGGAGGGAGGGAGGTACAGGATGAACCCCAGCTCCTGTCATTGGATGGAGGGAGGTACAGGATGAACCCCAGCTCCTGTCACTGGATGGAGGGAGGTACAGGATGAACCCCAGCTCCTGTCACTGGATGGAGGGAGGTACAGGATGAACCCCAGCTCCTGTCATTGGATGGAGGGAGGTACAGGATGAACCCCAGCTCCTGTCATTGGATGGAGGGAGGTACAGGATGAACCACAGCTCCTGTCATTGGATGGAGGGAGGTACAGGATGAACCCCAGCTCCTGTCACTGGATGTAGGGAGGAACAGGTTAAACCCCGGCTCCAGTCATTGGATGGAGGGAGGTACAGGATGAACCACAGCTCCTGTCACTGGATGGAGGGAGGAACAGGATGAACCCCAGCTCCAGTCATTGGATGGAGGGAGGTACAGGATGAACCCCAGCTCCTGTCACTGGATGGAGGGAGGTACAGGATGAACCCCAGCTCCTGTCACTGGATGGAGGGAGGTACAGGATGAACCACAGCTCCTGTCACTGGATGGAGGGAGGAACAGGATGAACCCCAGCTCCAGTCATTGGATGGAGGGAGGTACAGGATGAACCCCAGCTCCTGTCACTGGATGGAGGGAGGTACAGGATGAAACCCAGCTCCTGTCATTGGATGGAGGGAGGTACAGGATGAACCACAGCTCCTGTCACTGGATGGAGGGAGGAACAGGATGAACCCCAGCTCCAGTCATTGGATGGAGGGAGGTACAGGATGAACCCCAGCTCCTGTCACTGGATGGAGGGAGGTACAGGATGAACCCCAGCTCCTGTCACTGGATGGAGGGAGGTACAGGATGAACCCCAGCTCCTGTCATTGGATGGAGGGAGGAACAGGATGAACCCCAGCTCCAGTCATTGGATGGAGGGAGGTACAGGATGAACCACAGCTCCTGTCACTGGATGGAGGGAGGAACAGGATGAACCCCAGCTCCAGTCATTGGATGGAGGGAGGTACAGGATGAACCCCAGCTCCTGTCACTGGATGGAGGGAGGTACAGGATGAACCCCAGCTCCTGTCACTGGATGGAGGGAGGTACAGGATGAACCCCAGCTCCTGTCACTGGATGGAGGGAGGAACAGGATGAACCCCAGCTCCAGTCATTGGATGGAGGGAGGTACAGGATGAACCCCAGCTCCTGTCATTGGACGGAGGGAGGTACAGGATGAACCCCAGCTCCTGTCATTGGATGGAGGGAGGTACAGGATGAACCCCAGCTCCAGTCATTGGATGAAGGGAGGTAAAGGATGAACCCCAGCTCCTGTCACTGGATGGAGGGGGGTACAGGATGAACCCCAGCTCCTGTCATTGGATGGAGGGAGGTACAGGATGAACCCCAGCTCCTGTCATTGGATGGAGGGAGGTACAGGATGAAACCCAGCTCCTGTCACTGGATGGAGGGAGGTACAGGATGAACCCCAGCTCCTGTCACTGGATGTAGGGAGGAACAGGATAAACCCTGGCTCCAGTCATTGGATGGAGGGAGGTACAGGATGAAACCCAGCTCCTGTCATTGGATGGAGGGAGGTACAGGATGAACCACAGCTCCTGTCATTGGATGGAGGGAGGTACAGGATGAACCCCAGCTCCTGTCACTAGATGTAGGGAGGAGCAGGATAAACCCCGGCTCCAGTCATTGGATGGAGGGAGGTACAGGATGAACCCCAGCTCCTGTCACTGGATGGAGGGAGGAACAGGATGAACCCCAGCTCCAGTCATTGGATGGAGGGAGGTACAGGATGAACCCCAGCTCCTGTCACTGGATGGAGGGAGGTACAGGATGAACCCCAGCTCCTGTCACTGGATGGAGGGAGGTACAGGATGAACCCCAGCTCCTGTCATTGGATGGAGGGAGGTACAGGATGAACCCCAGCTCCTGTCACTAGATGTAGGGAGGAGCAGGATAAACCCCGGCTCCAGTCATTGGATGGAGGGAGGTACAGGATGAACCCCAGCTCCTGTCACTGGATGGAGGGAGGAACAGGATGAACCCCAGCTCCAGTCATTGGATGGAGGGAGGTACAGGATGAACCCCAGCTCCTGTCATTGGATGGATGGAGGTACAGGATGAACCCCAGCTCCTGTCATTGGATGGATGGAGGTACAGGATGAACCACAGCTCCTGTCACTGGATGGAGGGAGGTACAGGATGAACCCCAGCTCCTGTCATTGGAGGGAGGGAGGTACAGGATGAACCCCAGCTCCTGTCATTGGATGGAGGGAGGTACAGGATGAACCCCAGCTCCAGTCATTGGATGAAGGGAGGTAAAGGATGAACCCCAGCTCCTCTCACTGGATGGAGGGGGGTACAGGATGAACCCCAGCTCCTGTCATTGGATGGAGGGAGGTACAGGATGAACCCCAGCTACTGTCATTGGATGGAGGGAGGTACAGGATGAACCCCAGCTCCTGTCATTGGATGGAGGGAGGTACAGGATGAACCCCAGCTCCTGTCATTGGATGGATGGAGGTACAGGATGAACCCCAGCTCCTGTCATTGGATGGAGGGAGGTACAGGATGAAACCCAGCTCCTGTCACTGGATGGAGGGAGGTACAGGATGAACCCCAGCTCCTGTCACTGGATGGAGGGAGGTACAGGATAAACCCTGGCTCCAGTCATTGGATGGAGGGAGGTACAGGATGAAACCCAGCTCCTGTCATTGGATGGAGGGAGGTACAGGATGAACCCCAGCTCCTGTCACTGGATGGAGGGAGGTACAGGATGAACCCCAGCTCCTGTCACTGGATGGAGGGAGGAACAGGATGAACCCCAGCTCCAGTCATTGGATGGATGGAGGTATAGGATGAACCCCAGCTCCTGTCATTGGAGGGAGGGAGGTACAGGATGAACCCCAGCTCCTGTCATTGGATGGAGGGAGGTACAGGATGAACCCCAGCTCCAGTCATTGGATGGAGGGAGGTACAGGATGAACCCCAGCTCCTGTCATTGGATGGCGGAAGGTACAGGATGAACCCTAGCTCCTGTCACTGGATGGAGGGAGGTACAGGATGAACCCCAGCTCCTGTCATTGGATGGACGTAGGTACAGGATGAACCACAGCTCCTATCACTGGATGGAGGGAGGTACAGGATGAACCCCAGCTCCTGTCATTGGATGGAAGGAGGTACAGGATGAACCCCATCTCCTGTCACTGGATGGAGGGAGGTACAGGATGAACCCCAGCTCCTGTTATTGGATGGAGGGAGGTACAGGATGAACCCCAGCTCCTGTCATTGGATGGAGGGAGGTACAGGATGAACCACAGCTCCTGTCATTGGATGGAGGGAGGTACAGGATGAACCCCAGCTCCAGTCATTGGATGGAGGGAGGTACAGGATGAACCCTAGCTCCTGTCACTGGATGGAGGGAGGTACAGGATGAACCCCAGCTCCTGTCATTGGATGGACGTAGGTACAGGATGAACCACAGCTCCTATCACTGGATGGAGGGAGGTACAGGATAAACCCCAGCTCCTGTCATTGGATGGAGGGAGGTACATGATGAACCCCATCTCCTGTCACTGGATGGAGGGAGGTACAGGATGAACCCCAGCTCCTGTTATTGGATGGAGGGAGGTACAGGATGAACCCCAGCTCCTGTCACTGGATGGAGGGAGGTACAGGATGAACCCCAGCTCCTGTTATTGGATGGAGGGAGGTACAGGATGAACCCCAGCTCCTGTCATTGGATGGAGGGAGGTACAGGATGAACCACAGCTCCTGTCATTGGATGGAGGGAGGAACAGGATGAACCCCAGCTCCTGTCACTGGATGTAGGGAGGAACAGGTTAAACCCCGGCTCCAGTCATTGGATGGAGGGAGGTACAGGATGAAACCCAGCTCCTGTCATTGGATGGAGGGAGGTACAGGATGAACCACAGCTCCTGTCATTGGATGGAGGGAGGTACAGGATGAACCCCAGCTCCTGTCACTAGATGTAGGGAGGAGCAGGATAAACCCCGGCTCCAGTCATTGGATGGAGGGAGGTACAGGATGAAACCCAGCTCCTGTCACTGGATGGAGGGAGGTACAGGATGAACCCCAGCTCCTGTCACTGGATGGAGGGAGGAACAGGATGAACCCCAGCTCCAGTCATTGGATGGAGGGAGGTACAGGATGAACCCCAGCTCCTGTCACTGGATGGAGGGAGGTACAGGATGAACCCCAGCTCCTGTCACTGGATGGAGGGAGGTACAGGATGAACCCCAGCTCCTGTCACTGGATGGAGGGAGGAACAGGATGAACCCCAGCTCCAGTCATTGGATGGAGGGAGGTACAGGATGAACCCCAGCTCTTGTCATTGGAGGGAGGGAGGTACAGGATGAACCCCAGCTCCTGTCATTGGATGGAGGGAGGTACAGGATGAACCCCAGCTCCTGTCACTGGATGGAGGGAGGTACAGGATGAACCCCAGCTCCAGTCATTGGATGAAGGGAGGTAAAGGATGAAACCCAGCTCCTGTCACTGGATGGAGGGGGGTACAGAATGAACCCCAGCTCCTGTCATTGGATGGAGGGAGGTACAGGATGAACCCCAGCTACTGTCATTGGATGGAGGGAGGTACAGGATGAACCCCAGCTCCTGTCATTGGATGGAGGAAGGTACAGGATGAACCCCAGCTCCTGTCATTGGATGGATGGAGGTACAGGATGAACCCCAGCTCCTGTCATTGGATGGAGGGAGGTACAGGATGAAACCCAGCTCCTGTCACTGGATGGAGGGAGGTACAGGATGAACCCCAGCTCCTGTCACTGGATGTAGGGAGGAACAGGATAAACCCTGGCTCCAGTCATTGGATGGAGGGAGGTACAGGATGAACCACAGCTCCTGTCATTGGATGGAGGGAGGTACAGGATGAACCCCAGCTACTGTCATTGGATGGAGGGAGGTACAGGATGAACCCCAGCTCCTGTCATTGGATGGAGGAAGGTACAGGATGAACCCCAGCTCCTGTCATTGGATGGATGGAGGTACAGGATGAACCCCAGCTCCTGTCATTGGATGGAGGGAGGTACAGGATGAAACCCAGCTCCTGTCACTGGATGGAGGGAGGTACAGGATGAACCCCAGCTCCTGTCACTGGATGTAGGGAGGAACAGGATAAACCCTGGCTCCAGTCATTGGATGGAGGGAGGTACAGGATGAACCACAGCTCCTGTCATTGGATGGAGGGAGGTACAGGATGAACCCCAGCTCCTGTCACTAGATGTAGGGAGGAGCAGGATAAACCCCGGCTCCAGTCATTGGATGGAGGGAGGTACAGGATGAAACCCAGCTCCTGTCACTGGATGGAGGGAGGTACAGGATGAACCCCAGCTCCTGTCACTGGATGGAGGGAGGAACAGGATGAACCCCAGCTCCAGTCATTGGATGGAGGGAGGTACAGGATGAACCCCAGCTCCTGTCACTGGATGGAGGGAGGTACAGGATGAACCCCAGCTCCTGTCAGTGGATGGAGGGAGGTACAGGATGAACCCCAGCTCCTGTCACTGGATGGAGGGAGGAACAGGATGAACCCCAGCTCCTGTCATTGGAGGGAGGGAGGTACAGGATGAACCCCAGCTCCTGTCATTGGATGGAGGGAGGTACAGGATGAACCCCAGCTCCTGTCACTGGATGAAGGGGGGTACAGGATGAACCCCAGCTCCTGTCATTGGATGGAGGGAGGTACAGGATGAACCCCAGCTACTGTTATTGGATGGAGGGAGGTACAGGATGAACCCCAGCTCCTGTCATTGGATGGAGGGAGGTACAGGATGAACCCCAGCTCCTGTCATTGGATGGAGGGAGGTACAGGATGAACCCCAGCTCCAGTCATTGGATGAAGGGAGGTAAAGGATGAACCCCAGCTCCTGTCACTGGATGAAGGGGGGTACAGGATGAACCCCAGCTCCTGTCATTGGATGGAGGGAGGTACAGGATGAAACCCAGCTCCTGTCATTGGATGGAGGGAGGTACAGGATGAACCCCAGCTCCTGTCACTGGATGGAGGGAGGTACAGGATGAACCCCAGCTCCTGTCACTGGATGGAGGGAGGAACAGGATGAACCCCAGCTCCAGTCATTGGATGGAGGGAGGTACAGGATGAACCCCAGCTCCTGTCATTGGAGGGAGGGAGGTACAGGATGAACCCCAGCTCCTGTCATTGGATGGAGGGAGGTACAGGATGAACCCCAGCTCCAGTCATTGGATGGAGGGAGGTACAGGATGAACCCCAGCTCCTGTCATTGGATGGCGGAAGGTACAGGATGAACCCTAGCTCCTGTCATTGGAGGGAGGGAGGTACAGGATGAACCCCAGCTCCAGTCATTGGATGGAGGGAGGTACAGGATGAACCCCAGCTCCTGTCATTGGAGGGAGGGAGGTACAGGATGAACCCCAGCTCCTGTCATTGGATGGATGGAGGTACAGGATGAACCCCAGCTCCTGTCACTGGATGGAGGGAGGTACAGGATGAACCCCAGCTCCTGTCATTGGATGGACGTAGGTACAGGATGAACCACAGCTCCTATCACTGGATGGAGGGAGGTACAGGATAAACCCCAGCTCCTGTCATTGGATGGAAGGAGGTACAGGATGAACCCCATCTCCTGTCACTGGATGGAGGGAGGTACAGGATGAACCCCAGCTCCTGTTATTGGATGGAGGGAGGTACAGGATGAACCCCAGCTCCTGTCATTGGATGGAGGGAGGTACAGGATGAACCACAGCTCCTGTCATTGGATGGAGGGAGGTACAGGATGAACCCCAGCTCCAGTCATTGGATGGAGGGAGGTACAGGATGAACCCCAGCTCCTGTCACTGGATGGAGGGAGGTACAGGATGAACCCCAGCTCCTGTCATTGGATGGACGTAGGTACAGGATGAACCACAGCTCCTATCACTGGATGGAGGGAGGTACAGGATAAACCCCAGCTCCTGTCATTGGATGGAGGGAGGTACAGGATGAACCCCATCTCCTGTCACTGGATGGAGGGAGGTACAGGATGAACCCCAGCTCCTGTTATTGGATGGAGGGAGGTACAGGATGAACCCCAGCTCCTGTCATTGGATGGAGGGAGGTACAGGATGAACCCCAGCTCCTGTCACTGGATGTAGGGAGGAACAGGTTAAACCCCGGCTCCAGTCATTGGATGGAGGGAGGTACAGGATGAAACCCAGCTCCTGTCATTGGATGGAGGGAGGTACAGGATGAACCACAGCTCCTGTCATTGGATGGAGGGAGGTACAGGATGAACCCCAGCTCCTGTCACTGGATGGAGGGAGGTACAGGATGAACCCCAGCTCCAGTCATTGGATGGAGGGAGGTAAAGGATGAACCCCAGCTCCTGTCACTGGATGGAGGGGGGTACAGGATGAACCCCAGCTCCTGTCACTGGATGGAGGGAGGTACAGGATGAACCCCAGCTCCTGTCACTGGATGGAGGGAGGTACAGGATGAACCCCAGCTCCTGTCACTGGATGGAGGGAGGTACAGGATGAACCCCAGCTCCTGTCATTGGAGGGAGGGAGGTACAGGATGAACCCCAGCTCCTGTCATTGGATGGAGGGAGGTACAGGATGAACCCCAGCTCCAGTCATTGGATGGAGGGAGGTAAAGGATGAACCCCAGCTCCTGTCACTGGATGGAGGGGGGTACAGGATGAACCCCAGCTCCTGTCATTGGATGGAGCGAGGTACAGGATGAACCCCAGCTACTGTCATTGGATGGAGGGAGGTACAGGATGAACCCCAGCTCCTGTCATTGGATGGAGGGAGGTACAGGATGAACCCCAGCTCCTGTCATTGGATGGATGGAGGTACAGGATGAACCCCAGCTCCTGTCATTGGATGGAGGGAGGTACAGGATGAAACCCAGCTCCTGTCACTGGATGGAGGGAGGTACAGGATGAACCCCAGCTCCTGTCACTGGATGTAGGGAGGAACAGGATAAACCCTGGCTCCAGTCATTGGATGGAGGGAGGTACAGGATGAAACCCAGCTCCTGTCATTGGATGGAGGGAGGTACAGGATGAACCCCAGCTCCTGTCACTGGATGGAGGGAGGTACAGGATGAACCCCAGCTCCTGTCACTGGATGGAGGGAGGAACAGGATGAACCCCAGCTCCAGTCATTGGATGGAGGGAGGTACAGGATGAACCCCAGCTCCTGTCTTTGGAGGGAGGGAGGTACAGGATGAACCCCAGCTCCTGTCATTGGATGGAGGGAGGTACAGGATGAACCCCAGCTCCTGTCATTGGATGGACGTAGGTACAGGATGAATCACAGCTCCTATCAATGGATGGAGGGAGGTACAGGATGAACCCCAGCTCTTGTCATTGGATGGAGGGAGGTACCGGATGAACCCCAGCTCCTGTCATTGGATGGAGGGAGGTACAGGATGAACCCCAGCTCCTGTCATTGGATGGAGGAAGGTATAAGATGAACCCCAGCTCCTGTCATTGGATGAAGGGAGGTACAGGATGAACCCCAGCTCCTGTCACTGGATGGAGGGAGGTACAGGATGAACCCCAGCTCTTGTCATTGGATGGAGGGAGGTACAGGATGAACCCCAGCTCCTGTCACTGGATGGAGGGAGGTACAGGATGAACCCCAGCTCCTGTCACTGGATGGAGGGAGGTACAGGATGAACCCCAGCTCCTGTCACTGGATGGAGGGAGGTACAGGATGAACCCCAGCTCCTGTCATTGGATGGAGGGAGGTACAGGATGAACCCCAGCTCCTGTCATTGGATGGACGTAGGTACAGGATGAACCACAGCTCCTATCACTGGATGGAGGGAGGTACAGGATAAACTCCAGCTCCTGTCATTGGATGGAGGGAGGTACAGGATGAACCCCAGCTCCTGTTATTGGATGGAGGGAGGTACAGGATGAACCCCAGCTCCTGTCATTGGATGGAGGGAGGTACAGGATGAACCCCAGCTCCTGTTATTGGATGGAGGGAGGTACAGGATGAACCCCAGCTCCTGTCATTGGATGGAGGGAGGTACAGGATGAACCACAGCTCCTGTCATTGGATGGAGGGAGGTACAGGATGAACCCCAGCTCCTGTCACTGGATGTAGGGAGGAACAGGATAAACCCCGGCTCCAGTCATTGGATGGAGGGAGGTACAGGATGAACCACAGCTCCTGTTATTGGATGGAGGGAGGTACAGGATGAACCCCAGCTCCTGTCATTGGATGGAGGGAGGTACAGGATGAACCCCAGCTCCTGTTATTGGATGGAGGGAGGTACAGGATGAACCCCAGCTCCTGTCATTGGATGGAGGGAGGTACAGGATGAACCACAGCTCCTGTCATTGGATGGAGGGAGGTACAGGATGAACCCCAGCTCCTGTCACTGGATGTAGGGAGGAACAGGATAAACCCCGGCTCCAGTCATTGGATGGAGGGAGGTACAGGATGAACCACAGCTCCTGTCATGGGATGGATGGAGGTACAGGATGAACCCCAGCTCCTGTCACTGGATGTAGGGAGGAGCAGGATAAACCCCGGCTCCAGTCATTGGATGGAGGGAGGTACAGGATGAAACCCAGCTCCTGTCATTGGATGGAGGGAGGTACAGGATGAACCCCAGCTCCTGTCACTGGATGGAGGGAGGTACAGGATGAACCCCAGCTCCTGTCACTGGATGTAGGGAGGAGCAGGATAAACCCCGGCTCCAGTCATTGGATGGAGGGAGGTACAGGATGAAACCCAGCTCCTGTCATTGGATGGAGGGAGGTACAGGATGAACCACAGCTCCTGTCACTGGATGGAGGGAGGAACAGGATAAACCCTGGCTCCAGTCATTGGATGGAGGGAGGTACAGGATGAAACCCAGCTCCTGTCATTGGATGGAGGGAGGTACAGGATGAACCCCAGCTCCTGTCACTGGATGGAGGGAGGTACAGGATGAACCCCAGCTCCTGTCACTGGATGGAGGGAGGAACAGGATGAACCCCAGCTCCAGTCATTGGATGGAGGGAGGTACAGGATGAACCCCAGCTCCTGTCTTTGGAGGGAGGGAGGACCAGGATGAACCCCAGCTCCTGTCATTGGATGGAGGGAGGTACAGGATGAACCCCAGCTCCTGTCATTGGATGGACGTAGGTACAGGATGAATCACAGCTCCTATCAATGGATGGAGGGAGGTACAGGATGAACCCCAGCTCTTGTCATTGGATGGAGGGAGGTACCGGATGAACCCCAGCTCCTGTCATTGGATGGAGGGAGGTACAGGATGAACCCCAGCTCCTGTCATTGGATGGAGGAAGGTATAAGATGAACCCCAGCTCCTGTCATTGGATGAAGGGAGGTACAGGATGAACCCCAGCTCCTGTCACTGGATGGAGGGAGGTACAGGATGAACCCCAGCTCTTGTCATTGGATGGAGGGAGGTACAGGATGAACCCCAGCTCCTGTCACTGGATGGAGGGAGGTACAGGATGAACCCCAGCTCCTGTCACTGGATGGAGGGAGGTACAGGATGAACCCCAGCTCCTGTCACTGGATGGAGGGAGGTACAGGATGAACCCCAGCTCCTGTCATTGGATGGAGGGAGGTACAGGATGAACCCCAGCTCCTGTCATTGGATGGACGTAGGTACAGGATGAACCACAGCTCCTATCACTGGATGGAGGGAGGTACAGGATAAACTCCAGCTCCTGTCATTGGATGGAGGGAGGTACAGGATGAACCCCAGCTCCTGTTATTGGATGGAGGGAGGTACAGGATGAACCCCAGCTCCTGTCATTGGATGGAGGGAGGTACAGGATGAACCCCAGCTCCTGTTATTGGATGGAGGGAGGTACAGGATGAACCCCAGCTCCTGTCATTGGATGGAGGGAGGTACAGGATGAACCACAGCTCCTGTCATTGGATGGAGGGAGGTACAGGATGAACCCCAGCTCCTGTCACTGGATGTAGGGAGGAACAGGATAAACCCCGGCTCCAGTCATTGGATGGAGGGAGGTACAGGATGAACCACAGCTCCTGTTATTGGATGGAGGGAGGTACAGGATGAACCCCAGCTCCTGTCATTGGATGGAGGGAGGTACAGGATGAACCCCAGCTCCTGTTATTGGATGGAGGGAGGTACAGGATGAACCCCAGCTCCTGTCTTTGGATGGAGGGAGGTACAGGATGAACCACAGCTCCTGTCATTGGATGGAGGGAGGTACAGGATGAACCCCAGCTCCTGTCACTGGATGTAGGGAGGAACAGGATAAACCCCGGCTCCAGTCATTGGATGGAGGGAGGTACAGGATGAAACACAGCTCCTGTCATGGGATGGATGGAGGTACAGGATGAACCCCAGCTCCTGTCACTGGATGTAGGGAGGAGCAGGATAAACCCCGGCTCCAGTCATTGGATGGAGGGAGGTACAGGATGAAACCCAGCTCCTGTCATTGGATGGAGGGAGGTACAGGATGAACCCCAGCTCCTGTCACTGGATGGAGGGAGGTACAGGATGAACCCCAGCTCCTGTCACTGGATGTAGGGAGGAGCAGGATAAACCCCGGCTCCAGTCATTGGATGGAGGGAGGTACAGGATGAAACCCAGCTCCTGTCATTGGATGGAGGGAGGTACAGGATGAACCACAGCTCCTGTCACTGGATGGAGGGAGGAACAGGATGAACCCCAGCTCCAGTCATTGGATGGAGGGAGGTACAGGATGAACCCCAGCTCCTGTCACTGGATGGAGGGAGGTACAGGATGAACCCCAGCTCCTGTCACTGGATGGAGGGAGGTACAGGATGAACCCCAGCTCCTGTCACTGGATGGAGGGAGGAACAGGATGAACCCCAGCTCCAGTCATTGGATGGAAGGAGGTACAGGATGAACCCCAGCTCATGTCATTGGAGGGAGGGAGGTACAGGATGAACCCCAGCTCCTGTCATTGGATGGAGGGAGGTACAGGATGAACCCCAGCTCCAGTCATTGGATGGAGGGAGGTACAGGATGAACCCCAGCTCCTGTCACTGGATGGAGGGAGGTACAGGATGAACCCCAGCTCCTGTCATTGGATGGAGGGAGGTACAGGATGAACCCCAGCTCCTGTCATTGGATGGACGTAGGTACAGGATGAACCACAGCTCCTATCACTGGATGGAGGGAGGTACAGGATAAACCCCAGCTCCTGTCATTGGATGGAGGGAGGTACAGGATGAACCCCATCTCCTGTCACTGGATGGAGGGAGGTACAGGATGAACCCCAGCTCCTGTTATTGGATGGAGGGAGGTACAGGATGAACTCCAGCTCCTGTCATTGGATGGAGGGAGGTACAGGATGAACCACAGCTCCTGTCATTGGATGGAGGGAGGTACAGAATGAACCCCAGCTCCTGTCACTGGATGTAGGGAGGAGCAGGATAAACCCCGGCTCCAGTCATTGGATGGAGGGAGGTACAGGATGAAACCCAGCTCCTGTCATTGGATGGAGGGAGGTACAGGATGAACCCCAGCTCCTGTCACTGGATGGAGGGAGGTACAGGATGAACCCCAGCTCCTGTCACTGGATGGAGGGAGGAACAGGATGAACCCCAGCTCCAGTCATTGGATGGAGGGAGGTACAGGATGAACCCCAGCTCCTGTCACTGGATGGAGGGAGGAACAGGATGAACCCCAGCTCCAGTCATTGAATGGAGGGAGGTACAGGATGAACCCCAGCTCCTGTCATTGGAGGGAGGGAGGTACAGGATGAACCCCAGCTCCTGTCATTGGATGGAGGGAGGTACAGGATGAACCCCAGCTCCAGTCATTGGATGGAGGGAGGTAAAGGATGAACCCCAGCTCCTGTCATTGGATGGAGGGAGGTACAGGATGAACCCCAGCTCCTGTCATTGGATGGAGGGAGGTACAGGATGAACCCCAGCTCCTGTCATTGGATGGATGGAGGTACAGGATGAACCCCAGCTCCTGTCATTGGATGGAGGGAGGTACAGTATGAAACCCAGCTCCTGTCACTGGATGGCGGGAGGTACAGGATGAACCCCAGCTCCTGTCACTGGATGTAGGGAGGAACAGGATAAACCCTGGCTCCAGTCATTGGATGGAGGGAGGTACAGGATGAAACCCAGCTCCTGTCATTGGATGGAGGGAGGTACAGGATGAATCACAGCTCCTATCAATGGATGGAGGGAGGTACAGGATGAACCCCAGCTCCTGTCATTGGATGGAGGGAGGTACCGGATGAACCCCAGCTCCTGTCATTGGATGGAGGGAGGTACAGGATGAACCCCAGCTCCTGTCATTGGATGGAGGGAGGTACAGGATGAACCCCAGCTCCTGTCACTGGATGGAGGGAGGTACAGGATGAACCACAGCTCCTGTCACTGGATGGAGGGAGGTACAGGATGAACCCCAGCTCCTGTCACTGGATGGAGGGAGGTACAGGATGAACCGCAGGTCCTGTCACTGGATGGAGGGAGGAACAGGATGAAACCCAGCTCCTGTGACTGGATGGAGGGAGGTACAGGATGAACCCCATTTCCTGTCACTGGATGGAGGGAGGTACAGGATGAACCCCAGCTCCTGTCATTGGAGGGAGGGAGGTACAGGATGAACCCCAGCTCCTGTCATTGGATGGAGGGAGGTACAGGATGAACCCCAGCTCCTGTCATTGGATGGACGTAGGTACAGGATGAACCACAGCTCCTGTCACTGGATGGAGGGAGGTAAAGGATGAACCCCAGCTCCTGTCATTGGACGGAGGGAGGTACAGGATGAAACCCAGCTCCTGTCACTGGATGGAGGGAGGTACAGGATGAACCCCAGCTCCTGTCATTGGATGGAGGGAGGTACAGGATGAACCCCAGCTCCTGTCATTGGATGGACGTAGGTACAGGATGAACCACAGCTCCTATCACTGGATGGAGGGAGGTACAGGATAAACCCCAGCTCCTGTCATTGGATGGAGGGAGGTACATGATGAACCCCATCTCCTGTCACTGGATGGAGGGAGGTACAGGATGAAACCCAGCTCCTGTCATTGGATGGAGGGAGGTACAGGATGAACCACAGCTCCTGTCACTGGATGGAGGGAGGTACAGGATGAACCCCAGCTCCTGTCACTGGATGGAGGGAGGTACAGGATGAACCCCAGCTCCTGTCACTGGATGGAGGGAGGAACAGGATGAACCCCAGCTCCAGTCATTGGATGGAGGGAGGTACAGGATGAACCCCAGCTCCTGTCATTGGATGGAGGGAGGTACAGGATGAAACCCAGCTCCTGTCACTGGATGGAGGGAGGTACAGGATGAACCCCATTTCCTGTCACTGGATGGAGGGAGGTACAGGATGAACCCCAGCTCCTGTCATTGGATGGAGGGAGGTACAGGATGAACCCCAGCTCCTGTCATTGGATGGAGGGAGGTACAGGATGAACCCCAGCTCCTGTCATTGGATGGAGGGAGGTACAGGATGAACCCCAGCTCCTGTCATTGGAGGGAGGGAGGTACAGGATGAACCCAAGCTCCTGACACTGGATGGAGAGAGGTACAGGATGAACCCCAGCTCCTGTCATTGGATGGATGTAGGTACAGGATGAACCACAGCTCCTGTCACTGGATGGAGGGAGGTACAGGATGAACCCCAGCTCCTGTCACTGGATGGAGGGAGGAACAGGATGAACCCCAGCTCCAGTCATTGGATGGAGGGAGGTACAGGATGAACCCCAGCTCCTGTCATTGGATGGAGGGAGGTACAGGATGAAACCCAGCTCCTGTCACTGGATGGAGGGAGGTACAGGATGAACCCCATTTCCTGTCACTGGATGGAGGGAGGTACAGGATGAACCCCAGCTCCTGTCATTGGATGGAGGGAGGTACAGGATGAACCCCAGCTCCTGTCATTGGACGGAGGGAGGTACAGGATGAAACCCAGCTCCTGTCACTGGATGGAGGGAGGTACAGGATGAACCCCAGCTCCTGTCATTGGATGGAGGGAGGTACCGGATGAACCCCAGCTCCTGTCATTGGATGGAGGGAGGTACAGGATGAACCCCAGCTCCTGTCATTGGATGGAGGGAGGTACAAGATGAACCCCAGCTCCTGTCATTGGATGAAGGGAGGTACAGGATGAACCCCAGCTCCTGTCACTGGATGGAGGGAGGTACAGGATGAACCCCAGCTCTTGTCATTGGATGGAGGGAGGTACAGGATGAACCCCAGCTCCTGTCACTGGATGGAGGGAGGTATCGGATGAACCCCAGCTCCTGTCACTGGATGGAGGGAGGTACAGGATGAACCCCAGCTCCTGTCACTGGATGGAGGGAGGTACAGGATGAACCCCAGCTCCTGTCACTGGATGGAGGGAGGTACAGGATGAACCCCAGCTCCTGTCACTGGATGGAGGGAGGTACAGGATGAACCCCAGCTCCTGTCACTGGATGGAGGGAGGAACAGGATGAACCCCAGCTCCAGTCATTGGATGGAGGGAGGTACAGGATGAACACCAGCTCCTGTCATTGGAGGAAGGGAGGTACAGGATGAACCCCAGCTCCTGTCATTGGATGGAGGGAGGTACAGGATGAACCCCAGCTCCTGTCATTGGATGGACGTAGGTACAGGATGAATCACAGCTCCTATCACTGGATGGAGGGAGGTACAGGATGAACCACAGCTCCTGTCACTGGATGGAGGGAGGTACAGGATGAACCCCAGCTCCTGTCACTGGATGGAGGGAGGAACAGGATGAACCCCAGCTCCAGTCATTGGATGGAGGGAGGTACAGGATGAACCCCAGCTCCTGTCATTGGAGGAAGGGAGGTACAGGATGAACCCCAGCTCCTGTCATTGGATGGAGGGAGGTACAGGATGAACCCCAGCTCCTGTCATTGGATGGACGTAGGTACAGGATGAATCACAGCTCCTATCACTGGATGGAGGGAGGTACAGGATGAACCCCAGCTCCTGTCATTGGATGGAGGGAGGTACAGGATGAACCCCAGCTCTAGTCATTGGATGGAGGGAGGTACAGGATGAACCCCAGCTCCTGTCACTGGATGGAGGGAGGTACAGGATGAACCCCAGCTCCTGTCATTGGATGGAGGGAGGTACAGGATGAACCCCAGCTCCTGTCATTGGATGGAGGGAGGTACAAGATGAAACCCAGCTCCTGTCATTGGATGAAGGGAGGTACAGGATGAACCCCAGCTCCTGTCATTGGATGGAGGGAGGTACAAGATGAAACCCAGCTCCTGTCATTGGATGAAGGGAGGTACAGGATGAACCCCAGCTCCTGTCATTGGATGGAGGGAGGTACAGGATGAACCCCAGCTCCTGTCATTGGATGGAGGGAGGTACAGGATGAACCCCAGCTCCTGTCACTGGATGGAGGGAGGAACAGGATGAACCCCAGCTCCTGTCACTGGATGGAGGGAGGTACAGGATGAACCCCAGCTCCTGTCACTGGATGGAGGGAGGTACAGGATGAACCCCAGCTCTTGTCATTGGATGGAGGGAGGTACAGGATGAACCCCAGCTCCTGTCACTGGATGGAGGGAGGTACAGGATGAACCCCAGCTCCTGTCACTGGATGGAGGGAGGTACAGGATGAACCCCAGCTCCTGTCACTGGATGGAGGGAGGTACAGGATGAACCCCAGCTCCTGTCATTGGATGGAGGGAGGTACAGGATGAACCCCAGCTCCTGTCATTGGATGGAGGGAGGTACAGGATGAACCACAGCTCCTATCACTGGATGGAGGGAGGTACAGGATAAACCCCAGCTCCTGTCATTGGATGGAGGGAGGTACAGGATGAACCCCATCTCCTGTCACTGGACGGAGGGAGGTACAGGATGAACCCCAGCTCCTGTTATTGGATGGAGGGAGGTACAGGATGAACCCCAGCTCCTGTCATTGGATGGAGGGAGGTACAGGATGAACCACAGCTCCTGTCATTGGATGGAGGGAGGTACAGGATGAACCCCAGCTCCTGTCACTGGATGTAGGGAGGAACAGGATAAACCCCGGCTCCAGTCATTGGATGGAGGGAGGTACAGGATGAACCCCAGCTCCTGTCACTGGATGGAGGGAGGTACAGGATGAACCCCAGCTCCTGTCACTGGATGGAGGGAGGAACAGGATGAACCCCAGCTCCAGTCATTGGATGGAGGGAGGTACAGGATGAACCCCAGCTCCTGTCATTGGATGGAGGGAGGTACAGGATGAAACCCAGCTCCTGTCACTGGATGGAGGGAGGTACAGGATGAACCCCATTTCCTGTCACTGGATGCAGGGAGGTACAGGATGAACCCCAGCTCCTGTCATTGGATGGAGGGAGGTACAGGATGAACCCCAGCTCCTGTCATTGGATGGAGGGAGGTACAGGATGAACCCCAGCTCCTGTCATTGGATGGAGGGAGGTACAGGATGAACCCCAGCTCCTGTCATTGGAGGGAGGGAGGTACAGGATGAACCCAAGCTCCTGACACTGGATGGAGAGAGGTACAGGATGAACCCCAGCTCCTGTCATTGGATGGATGTAGGTACAGGATGAACCACAGCTCCTGTCACTGGATGGAGGGAGGTACAGGATGAACCCCAGCTCCTGTCACTGGATGGAAGGAGGAACAGGATGAACCCCAGCTCCAGTCATTGGATGGAGGGAGGTACAGGATGAACCCCAGCTCCTGTCATTGGATGGAGGGAGGTACAGGATGAAACCCAGCTCCTGTCACTGGATGGAGGGAGGTACAGGATGAACCCCATTTCCTGTCACTGGATGGAGGGAGGTACAGGATGAACCCCAGCTCCTGTCATTGGATGGAGGGAGGTACAGGATGAACCCCAGCTCCTGTCATTGGACGGAGGGAGGTACAGGATGAAACCCAGCTCCTGTCACTGGATGGAGGGAGGTACAGGATGAACCCCAGCTCCTGTCATTGGATGGAGGGAGGTACCGGATGAACCCCAGCTCCTGTCATTGGATGGAGGGAGGTACAGGATGAACCCCAGCTCCTGTCATTGGATGGAGGGAGGTACAAGATGAACCCCAGCTCCTGTCATTGGATGAAGGGAGGTACAGGATGAACCCCAGCTCCTGTCACTGGATGGAGGGAGGTACAGGATGAACCCCAGCTCTTGTCATTGGATGGAGGGAGGTACAGGATGAACCCCAGCTCCTGTCACTGGATGGAGGGAGGTATCGGATGAACCTCAGCTCCTGTCACTGGATGGAGGGAGGTACAGGATGAACCCCAGCTCCTGTCACTGGATGGAGGGAGGTACAGGATGAACCCCAGCTCCTGTCACTGGATGGAGGGAGGTACAGGATGAACCCCAGCTCCTGTCACTGGATGGAGGGAGGTACAGGATGAACCCCAGCTCCTGTCACTGGATGGAGGGAGGAACAGGATGAACCCCAGCTCCAGTCATTGGATGGAGGGAGGTACAGGATGAACCCCAGCTCCTGTCATTGGAGGAAGGGAGGTACAGGATGAACCCCAGCTCCTGTCATTGGATGGAGGGAGGTACAGGATGAACCCCAGCTCCTGTGATTGGATGGACGTAGGTACAGGATGAATCACAGCTCCTATCACTGGATGGAGGGAGGTACAGGATGAACCACAGCTCCTGTCACTGGATGGAGGGAGGTACAGGATGAACCCCAGCTCCTGTCACTGGATGGAGGGAGGTACAGGATGAACCCCAGCTCCTGTCACTGGATGGAGGGAGGAACAGGATGAACCCCAGCTCCTGTCACTGGATGGAGGGAGGTACAGGATGAACCCCAGCTCCAGTCATTGGATGGAGGGAGGTACAGGATGAACCCCAGCTCCTGTCATTGGAGGAAGGGAGGTACAGGATGAACCCCAGCTCCTGTCATTGGATGGAGGGAGGTACAGGATGAACCCCAGCTCCTGTCATTGGATGGACGTAGGTACAGGATGAATCACAGCTCCTATCACTGGATGGAGGGAGGTACAGGATGAACCCCAGCTCCTGTCATTGGATGGAGGGAGGTACAGGATGAACCCCAGCTCTAGTCATTGGATGGAGGGAGGTACAGGATGAACCCCAGCTCCTGTCACTGGATGGAGGGAGGTACAGGATGAACCCCAGCTCCTGTCATTGGATGGAGGGAGGTACAGGATGAACCCCAGCTCCTGTCATTGGATGGAGGGAGGTACAAGATGAAACCCAGCTCCTGTCATTGGATGAAGGGAGGTACAGGATGAACCCCAGCTCCTGTCACTGGATGGAGGGAGGTACAGGATGAACCCCAGCTCTTGTCATTGGATGGAGGGAGGTACAGGATGAACCCCAGCTCCTGTCACTGGATGGAGGGAGGTACAGGATGAACCCCAGCTCCTGTCACTGGATGGAGGGAGGTACAGGATGAACCCCAGCTCCTGTCACTGGATGGAGGGAGGTACAGGATGAACCCCAGCTCCTGTCATTGGATGGAGGGAGGTACAGGAAGAAACCCAGCTCCTGTCATTGGATGGATGTAGGTACAGGATGAACCACAGCTCCTATCACTGGATGGAGGGAGGTACAGGATAAACCCCAGCTCCTGTCATTGGATGGAGGGAGGTACAGGATGAACCCCATCTCCTGTCACTGGACGGAGGGAGGTACAGGATGAACCTCAGCTCCTGTTATTGGATGGAGGGAGGTACAGGATGAACCACAGCTCCTGTCATTGGATGGAGGGAGGTACAGGATGAACCCCAGCTCCTGTCACTGGATGTAGGGAGGAACAGGATAAACCCCGGCTCCAGTCATTGGATGGAGGGAGGTACAGGATGAACCCCAGCTCCTGTCATTGGATGGAGGGAGGTACAGGATGAACCACAGCTCCTGTCATTGGATGGAGGGAGGTACAGGATGAACCCCAGCTCCTGTCACTGGATGTAGGGAGGAACAGGATAAACCCCGGCTCCAGTCATTGGATGGAGGGAGGTACAGGATGAACCCCAGCTCCTGTCATTGGATGGAGGGAGGTACAGGATGAACCCCAGCTCCTGTCACTGGATGGAGGGAGGAACAGGATGAACCCCAGCTCCTGTCACTGGATGGAGGGAGGTACAGGATGAACCCCAGCTCCTGTCACTGGATGGAGGGAGGTACAGGATGAACCCCAGCTCTTGTCATTGGATGGAGGGAGGTACAGGATGAACCCCAGCTCCTGTCACTGGATGGAGGGAGGTACAGGATGAACCCCAGCTCCTGTCACTGGATGGAGGGAGGTACAGGATGAACCCCAGCTCCTGTCACTGGATGGAGGGAGGTACAGGATGAACCCCAGCTCCTGTCATTGGATGGAGGGAGGTACAGGATGAACCCCAGCTCCTGTCATTGGATGGAGGGAGGTACAGGATGAACCACAGCTCCTATCACTGGATGTAGGGAGGTACAGGATAAACCCCAGCTCCTGTCATTGGATGGAGGGAGGTACAGGATGAACCCCATCTCCTGTCACTGGACGGAGGGAGGTACAGGATGAACCCCAGCTCCTGTTATTGGATGGAGGGAGGTACAGGATGAACCCCAGCTCCTGTCATTGGATGGAGGGAGGTACAGGATGAACCACAGCTCCTGTCATTGGATGGAGGGAGGTACAGGATGAACCCCAGCTCCTGTCACTGGATGTAGGGAGGAACAGGATAAACCCCGGCTCCAGTCATTGGATGGAGGGAGGTACAGGATGAACCCCAGCTCCTGTCACTGTATGGAGGGAGGTACAGGATGAACCCCAGCTCCTGTCACTGGATGGAGGGAGGAACAGGATGAACCCCAGCTCCAGTCATTGGATGGAGGGAGGTACAGGATGAACCCCAGCTCCTGTCATTGGATGGAGGGAGGTACAGGATGAAACCCAGCTCCTGTCACTGGATGGAGGGAGGTACAGGATGAACCCCATTTCCTGTCACTGGATGCAGGGAGGTACAGGATGAACCCCAGCTCCTGTCATTGGATGGAGGGAGGTACAGGATGAACCCCAGCTCCTGTCATTGGATGGAGGGAGGTACAGGATGAACCCCAGCTCCTGTCATTGGATGGAGGGAGGTACAGGATGAACCCCAGCTCCTGTCATTGGAGGGAGGGAGGTACAGGATGAACCCAAGCTCCTGACACTGGATGGAGAGAGGTACAGGATGAACCCCAGCTCCTGTCATTGGATGGATGTAGGTACAGGATGAACCACAGCTCCTGTCACTGGATGGAGGGAGGTACAGGATGAACCCCAGCTCCTGTCACTGGATGGAGGGAGGAACAGGATGAACCCCAGCTCCAGTCATTGGATGGAGGGAGGTACAGGATGAACCCCAGCTCCTGTCATTGGATGGAGGGAGGTACAGGATGAAACCCAGCTCCTGTCACTGGATGGAGGGAGGTACAGGATGAACCCCATTTCCTGTCACTGGATGGAGGGAGGTACAGGATGAACCCCAGCTCCTGTCATTGGATGGAGGGAGGTACAGGATGAACCCCAGCTCCTGTCATTGGACGGAGGGAGGTACAGGATGAAACCCAGCTCCTGTCACTGGATGGAGGGAGGTACAGGATGAACCCCAGCTCCTGTCATTGGATGGAGGGAGGTACCGGATGAACCCCAGCTCCTGTCATTGGATGGAGGGAGGTACAGGATGAACCCCAGCTCCTGTCATTGGATGGAGGGAGGTACAAGATGAACCCCAGCTCCTGTCATTGGATGAAGGGAGGTACAGGATGAACCCCAGCTCCTGTCACTGGATGGAGGGAGGTACAGGATGAACCCCAGCTCTTGTCATTGGATGGAGGGAGGTACAGGATGAACCCCAGCTCCTGTCACTGGATGGAGGGAGGTATCGGATGAACCTCAGCTCCTGTCACTGGATGGAGGGAGGTACAGGATGAACCCCAGCTCCTGTCACTGGATGGAGGGAGGTACAGGATGAACCCCAGCTCCTGTCACTGGATGGAGGGAGGTACAGGATGAACCCCAGCTCCTGTCACTGGATGGAGGGAGGTACAGGATGAACCCCAGCTCCTGTCACTGGATGGAGGGAGGAACAGGATGAACCCCAGCTCCAGTCATTGGATGGAGGGAGGTACAGGATGAACCCCAGCTCCTGTCATTGGAGGAAGGGAGGTACAGGATGAACCCCAGCTCCTGTCATTGGATGGAGGGAGGTACAGGATGAACCCCAGCTCCTGTGATTGGATGGACGTAGGTACAGGATGAATCACAGCTCCTATCACTGGATGGAGGGAGGTACAGGATGAACCACAGCTCCTGTCACTGGATGGAGGGAGGTACAGGATGAACCCCAGCTCCTGTCACTGGATGGAGGGAGGTACAGGATGAACCCCAGCTCCTGTCACTGGATGGAGGGAGGAACAGGATGAACCCCAGCTCCTGTCACTGGATGGAGGGAGGTACAGGATGAACCCCAGCTCCAGTCATTGGATGGAGGGAGGTACAGGATGAACCCCAGCTCCTGTCATTGGAGGAAGGGAGGTACAGGATGAACCCCAGCTCCTGTCATTGGATGGAGGGAGGTACAGGATGAACCCCAGCTCCTGTCATTGGATGGACGTAGGTACAGGATGAATCACAGCTCCTATCACTGGATGGAGGGAGGTACAGGATGAACCCCAGCTCCTGTCATTGGATGGAGGGAGGTACAGGATGAACCCCAGCTCTAGTCATTGGATGGAGGGAGGTACAGGATGAACCCCAGCTCCTGTCACTGGATGGAGGGAGGTACAGGATGAACCCCAGCTCCTGTCATTGGATGGAGGGAGGTACAGGATGAACCCCAGCTCCTGTCATTGGATGGAGGGAGGTACAAGATGAAACCCAGCTCCTGTCATTGGATGAAGGGAGGTACAGGATGAACCCCAGCTCCTGTCACTGGATGGAGGGAGGTACAGGATGAACCCCAGCTCTTGTCATTGGATGGAGGGAGGTACAGGATGAACCCCAGCTCCTGTCACTGGATGGAGGGAGGTACAGGATGAACCCCAGCTCCTGTCACTGGATGGAGGGAGGTACAGGATGAACCCCAGCTCCTGTCACTGGATGGAGGGAGGTACAGGATGAACCCCAGCTCCTGTCATTGGATGGAGGGAGGTACAGGATGAAACCCAGCTCCTGTCATTGGATGGACGTAGGTACAGGATGAACCACAGCTCCTATCACTGGATGGAGGGAGGTACAGGATGAACCCCATCTCCTGTCACTGGACGGAGGGAGGTACAGGATGAACCTCAGCTCCTGTTATTGGATGGAGGGAGGTACAGGATGAACCCCAGCTCCTGTCATTGGATGGAGGGAGGTACAGGATGAACCACAGCTCCTGTCATTGGATGGAGGGAGGTACAGGATGAACCCCAGCTCCTGTCACTGGATGTAGGGAGGAACAGGATAAACCCCGGCTCCAGTCATTGGATGGAGGGAGGTACAGGATGAAACCCAGCTCCTGTCATTGGATGGAGGGAGGTCCAGGATGAACCACAGCTCCTGTCACTGGATGTAGGGAGGAGCAGGATAAACCCCGGCTCCAGTCATTGGATGGAGGGAGGTACAGGATGAAACCCAGCTCCTGTCATTGGATGGAGGGAGGTACAGGATGAACCCCAGCTCCTGTCACTGGATGTAGGGAGGAGCAGGATAAACCCCGGCTCCAGTCATTGGATGGAGGGAGGTACAGGATGAACCCCAGCTCCTGTCATTGGATGGAGGGAGGTACAGGATGAACCCCAGCTCTTGTCATTGGATGGAGGGAGGTACAGGATGAACCCCAGCTCCTGTCACTGGATGGAGGGAGGTACAGGATGAACCCCAGCTCCTGTCACTGGATGGAGGGAGGTACAGGATGAACCCCAGCTCCTGTCACTGGATGGAGGGAGGTACAGGATGAACCCCAGCTCCTGTCATTGGATGGAGGGAGGTACAGGATGAAACCCAGCTCCTGTCATTGGATGGACGTAGGTACAGGATGAACCACAGCTCCTATCACTGGATGGAGGGAGGTACAGGATAAACCCCAGCTCCTGTCATTGGATGGAGGGAGGTACAGGATGAACCCCATCTCCTGTCACTGGACGGAGGGAGGTACAGGATGAACCCCAGCTCCTGTTATTGGATGGAGGGAGGTACAGGATGAACCCCAGCTCCTGTCATTGGATGGAGGGAGGTACAGGATGAACCACAGCTCCTGTCATTGGATGGAGGGAGGTACAGGATGAACCCCAGCTCCTGTCACTGGATGTAGGGAGGAACAGGATAAACCCCGGCTCCAGTCATTGGATGGAGGGAGGTACAGGATGAAACCCAGCTCCTGTCATTGGATGGAGGGAGGTCCAGGATGAACCACAGCTCCTGTCACTGGATGTAGGGAGGAGCAGGATAAACCCCGGCTCCAGTCATTGGATGGAGGGAGGTACAGGATGAACCCCAGCTCCTGTCACTGGATGGAGGGAGGTGCAGGATGAACACCAGCTCCTGTCATTGGATGGAGGGCGGTACAGGATGAAACCCAGCTCCTGTCATTGGATGGAGGGAGGTACAGGATGAACCCCAGCTCCTGTCACTGGATGTAGGGAGGAGCAGGATAAACCCCAGCTCCAGTCATTGGATGGAGGGAGGTACAGGATGAAACCCAGCTCCTGTCATTGGATGGAGGGAGGTACAGGATGAACCCCAGCTCCTGTCATTGGATGGAGGGAGGTACAGGATGAACCCCAGTTCCTGTCACTGGATGGAGGGAGGTACAGGATGAACCCCAGCTCCTGTCACCGGATGGAGGGAGGAACAGGATGAACCCCAGCTCCAGTCATTGGATGGAGGGAGGTACAGGATGAACCCCAGCTCCTGGTCACTGGATGGAGGGAGGTACAGGATGAACCCCAGCTCCTGTCACTGGATGGAGGGAGGTACAGAATGAACCCCAGCTCCTGTCATTGGAGGGAGGGAGGTACAGGATGAACCCCAGCTCCTGTCATTGGATGGAGGGAGGTACAGGATGAACCCCAGCTCCAGTCATTGGATGGAGGGAGGTACAGGATGAACCCCAGCTCCTGTCACTGGATGGAGGGAGGTACAGGATGAACCCCAGCTCCTGTCATTGGATGGAGGGAGGTACAGGATGAACCCCAGCTCCTGTCATTGCATGGAGGGAGGTACAGGATGAACCCCAGCTCCTGTCATTGGATGGAGGGAGGTACAGGATGAAACCCAGCTCCTGTCATTGGATGGATGGAGGTACAGGATGAACCACAGCTCCTGTCATTGGATGGAGGGAGGTACAGGATGAACCACAGCTCCTGTCATTGGATGGAGGGAGGTACAGGATGAACCCCAGCTCCTGTCATTGGATGGAGGGAGGAGCAGGATAAACCCCGGCTCCAGTCATTGGATGGAGGGAGGTACAGGATGAAACCCAGCTCCTGTTATTGGATGGAGGGAGGTACAGGATGAACCCCAGCTCCTGTCATTGGATGGAGGGGGGTACAGGATGAACCACAGCTCCTGTCATTGGATGGAGGGAGGTACAGGATGAACCCCAGCTCCTGTCACTGGATGTAGGGAGGAACAGGATAAACCCCGGCTCCAGTCATTGGATGGAGGGAGGTACAGGATGAAACCCAGCTCCTGTCATTGGATGGAGGGAGGTCCAGGATGAACCACAGCTCCTGTCACTGGATGTAGGGAGGAGCAGGATAAACCCCGGCTCCAGTCATTGTATGGAGGGAGGTACAGGATGAACCCCAGCTCCTGTCATTGGATGGAGGGAGGTACAGGATGAACCCCAGCTCCTGTCACTGGATGTAGGGAGGAGCAGGATAAACCCCGGCTCCAGTCATTGGATGGAGGGAGGTACAGGATGAAACCCAGCTCCTGTCATTGGATGGAGGGAGGTACAGGATGAAACCCAGCTCCTGTCATTGGATGGAGGGAGGTACAGGATGAACCCCAGCTCCTGTCACTGGATGTAGGGAGGAGCAGGATAAACCCCGGCTCCAGTCATTGGATGGAGGGAGGAACAGGATGAAACCCAGCTCCTGTCATTGGATGGAGGGAGGTACAGGATGAACCCCAGCTCCTGTCATTGGATGGAGGGAGGTACAGGATGAACCCCAGTTCCTGTCACTGGATGGAGGGAGGTACAGGATGAACCCCAGCTCCTGTCACTGGATGGAGGGAGGAACAGGATGAACCCCAGCTCCTGTCATTGGATGGAGGGAGGAACAGGATGAACCCCAGCTCCAGTCATTGGATGGAGGGAGGTACAGGATGAACCCCAGCTCCTGTCACTGGATGGAGGGAGGTACAGGATGAACCCCAGCTCCTGTCACTGGATGGAGGGAGGTACAGAATGAACCCCAGCTCCTGTCATTGGAGGGAGGGAGGTACAGGATGAACCCCAGCTCCTGTCATTGGATGGAGGGAGGTACAGGATGAACCCCAGCTCCAGTCATTGGATGGAGGGAGGTACAGGATGAACCCCAGCTCCTGTCACTGGATGGAGGGAGGTACAGGATGAACCCCAGCTCCTGTCATTGGATGGAGGGAGGTACAGGATGAACCCCAGCTCCTGTCATTGCATGGAGGGAGGTACAGGATGAACCCCAGCTCCTGTCATTGGATGGAGGGAGGTACAGGATGAACCCCAGCTCCTGTCATTGGATGGATGGAGGTACAGGATGAACCCCAGCTCCTGTCATTGGATGGAGGGAGGTACAGGAAGAAACCCAGCTCCTGTCACTGGATGGAGGGAGGTACAGGATGAACCCCAGCTCCTGTCACTGGATGGAGGGAGGTACAGGATGAACCCCAGCTCCTGTCACTGGATGTAGGGAGGAACAGGATGAAACCCAGCTCCTGTCACTGGATGGAGGGAGGTACAGGATGAACCCCAGCTCCTGTCACTGGATGGAGGGAGGTACAGGATGAACCCCAGCTCCTGTCACTGGATGGAGGGAGGTACAGGATGAAACCCAGCTCCTGTCACTGGATGGAGGGAGGTACAGGATGAACCCCAGCTCCTGTCACTGGATGGAGGGAGGTACAGGATGAACCCCAGCTCCTGTCACTGGATGAAGGGAGGAACAGGATGAACCCCAGCTCCTGTCACTGGATGTAGGGAGGAACAGGATAAACCCGGGCTCCAGTCATTGCATGGAGGGAGGTACAGGATGAAACCCAGCTCCAGTCATTGGATGGAGGGAGGTACAGGATGAACCCCAGCTCCTGTCATTGGAGGGAGGGAGGTACAGGATGAACCCCAGTTCCTGTCATTGGATGGAGGGAGGTACAGGATGAACCCCAGCTCCTGTCATTGGATGGACGTAGGTACAGGATGAATCACAGCTCCTATCACTGGATGGAGGGAGGTACAGGATGAACCCCAGCTCTTGTCATTGGATGGAGGGAGGTACAGGATGAACCCCAGCTCCAGTCATTGGATGGAGGGAGGTACAGGATGAACCCCAGATCCTGTCATTGGATGGAGGGAGGTACAGGATGAACCCCAGCTCCTGTCATTGGATGGAGGGAGGTACAGGATGAACCCCAGCTCCTGTCATTGAATGGAGGGAGGTACAGGATGAACCCCAGCTCCTGTCATTGGATGGATGGAGGTACAGGATGAACCCCAGCTCCTGTCATTGGATGGAGGGAGGTACAGGATGAAACCCAGCTCCTGTCACTGGATAGAGGGAGGTACAGGATGAACCCCAGCTCCTGTCATTGGATGGAGGGAGGTACAGGATGAAACCCAGCTCCTGTCATTGGATGGAGGGAGGTACAGGATGAACCCCAGCTCCTGTCATTGGATGGAGGGAGGAACAGGATGAACCCCAGCTCCTGTCATTGGATGGATGGAGGTACAGGATGAACCCCAGCTCCTGACACTGGATGGAGACAGGTACAGGATGAACCCCAGCTCCTGTCATTGGATGGACGTAGGTACAGGATGAACCCCAGCTCCTGTCACTGGATGGAGGGAGGTAAAGGATGAACCCCAGCTCCTGTCATTGGATGGAGGGAGGTACAGGATGAACCCCAGCTCTTGTCACTGGATGGAGGGAGGTACAGGATGAACCCCAGCTCCTGTCATTGGATGGAGGGAGGTACAGGATGAACCCCAGCTCCTGTCACTGGATGGAGGGAGGTACAGGATGAACCCCAGCTCCTGTCACTGGATGGAGGGAGGTACAGGATGAACCCCAGCTCTTGTCATTGGATGAAGGGAGGTACAGGATGAACCCCAGCTCCTGTCATTGGATGGAGGGAGGTACAAGATGAAACCCAGCTCCTGTCACTGGATGGAGGGAGGTACAGGATGAACCCCAGCTCCTGTCACTGGATGGAGGGAGGTACAGGATGAACCCCAGCTCCTGTCACTGGATAGAGGGAGGTACAGGATGAACCCCAGCTCCTGTCATTGGATGGAGGGAGGTACAGGATGAAACCCAGCTCCTGTCATTGGATGGAGGGAGGTACAGGATGAACCCCAGCTCCTGTCATTGGATGGAGGGAGGAACAGGATGAACCCCAGCTCCTGTCATTGGATGGATGGAGGTACAGGATGAACCCCAGCTCCTGTCATTGGATGGAGGGAGGTACAGGATGAACCCCAGCTCCTGTCTTTGGATGGAGGGAGGTACAGGATGAACCCCAGCTCCTGTCATTGGAGGGAGGGAGGTACAGGATGAACCCCAGCTCCTGACACTGGATGGAGACAGGTACAGGATGAACCCCAGCTCCTGTCATTGGATGGACGTAGGTACAGGATGAACCCCAGCTCCTGTCACTGGATGGAGGGAGGTAAAGGATGAACCCCAGCTCCTGTCATTGGATGGAGGGAGGTACAGGATGAACCCCAGCTCCTGTCACTGGATGGAGGGAGGTACAGGATGAACCCCAGCTCCTGTCACTGGATGTAGGGAGGAACAGGATAAACCCGGGCTCCAGTCATTGCATGGAGGGAGGTACAGGATGAAACCCAGCTCCAGTCATTGAATGGAGGGAGGTACAGGATGAACCCCAGCTCCTGTCATTGGATGGAGGAAGGTACAGGATGAACCCCTGCTCCTGTCATTGGATGGAGGGAGGTACAGGATGAACCCCATCTCCTGTCATTGGATGGAGGGAGGTACAGGATGAACCCCAGCTCCTGTCATTGGATGGAGGGAGGTACAAGATGAAACCCAGCTCCTGTCACTGGATGGAGGGAGGTACAGGATGAACCCCAGCTCCTGTCACTGGATGGAGGGAGGTACAGGATGAACCCCAGCTCCTGTCACTGGATAGAGGGAGGTACAGGATGAACCCCAGCTCCTGTCATTGGATGGAGGGAGGTACAGGATGAAACCCAGCTCCTGTCATTGGATGGAGGGAGGTACAGGATGAACCCCAGCTCCTGTCATTGGATGGAGGGAGGAACAGGATGAACCCCAGCTCCTGTCATTGGATGGATGGAGGTACAGGATGAACCCCAGCTCCTGTCATTGGATGGAGGGAGGTACAGGATGAACCCCAGCTCCTGTCTTTGGATGGAGGGAGGTACAGGATGAACCCCAGCTCCTGTCATTGGAGGGAGGGAGGTACAGGATGAACCCCAGCTCCTGACACTGGATGGAGACAGGTACAGGATGAACCCCAGCTCCTGTCATTGGATGGACGTAGGTACAGGATGAACCCCAGCTCCTGTCACTGGATGGAGGGAGGTAAAGGATGAACCCCAGCTCCTGTCATTGGATGGAGGGAGGTACAGGATGAACCCCAGCTCCTGTCACTGGATGGAGGGAGGTACAGGATGAACCCCAGCTCCTGTCACTGGATGTAGGGAGGAACAGGATAAACCCGGGCTCCAGTCATTGGATGGAGGGAGGAACAGGATGAACCCCAGCTCCTGTCATTGGATGGAGGGAGGTACAGGATGAAACCCAGCTCCTGTCATTGGATGGACGTAGGTACAGGATGAACCCCAGCTCCTGTCACTGGATGGAGGGAGGTACAGGATGAACCCCAGCTCCTGTCACTGGATGGAGGGAGGTACAGGATGAACCCCAGCTCCTGTCATTGGATGGAGTGAGGTACAGGATGAACCCCAGCTCCTGTCACTGGATGGAGGGAGGTACAGGATGAACCCCAGCTCCTGTCATTGGATGGAGGGAGGTACAGGATGAACCCCAGCTCCTGTCACTGGATGGAGGGAGGTACAGGATGAACCCCAGCTCCTGGCATTGGATGGATGGAGGTACAGGATGAACCCCTGCTCCTGTCATTGGATGGAGGGAGGTACAGGATGAACCCCATCTCCTGTCATTGGATGGAGGAAGGTACAGGATGAACCACAGTTCCTGTCACTGGATGGAGGGAGGTACAGGATGAACCCCAGCTCCTGTCATTGGATGGAGGGAGGTACAGGATGAACCCCAGCTCCTGTCATTGGAGGGAGGGAGGTACAGGATGAACCCCAGCTCCTGACACTGGATGGAGGGAGGTACAGGATGAACCCCAGCTCCTGTCATTGGATGGACGTAGGTACAGGATGAACCACAGCTCCTGTCACTGGATGGAGGGAGGTACAGGATGAACCCCAGCTCCTGTCATTGGATGGAGGGAGGTACAGGATGGACCCCAGCTCCTGTCATTGGATGAAGGGAGGTACAGGATGAACCCCAGCTCCTGTCATTGGATGAAGGGAGGTACAGGATGAACCCCAGCTCCTGTCATTGGATGGAGGGAGGTACAGGATGGACCCCAGCTCCTGTCATTGGATGGAGGGAGGTACAAGATGAAACCCAGCTCCTGTCATTGGATGAAGGGAGGTACAGGATGAACCCCAGCTCCTGTCACTGGATGGAGGGAGGTACAGGATGAACCCCAGCTCTTGTCATTGGATGGAGGGAGGTACAGGATGAACCCCAGCTCCTGTCATTGGATGGAGGGAGGTACAGGATGAACCCCATCTCCTGTCACTGGATGGAGGGAGGTACAGGATGAACCCCAGCTCCTATCACTGGATGGAGGGAGGTACAGGATGAACCCCAGCTCCTGTCATTGGATGGAGGGAGGTACAGGATGAACCCCAGCTCCTGTCATTGGATGGAGGGAGGAACAGGATGAACCCCAGCTCCTGTCACTGGATGGAGGGAGGAACAGGATGAACCCCAGCTCCTATCACTGGATGGAGGGAGGTACAGGATGAACCCCAGCTCCTGTCATTGGATGGAGGGAGGTACAGGATGAACCCCAGCTCCTGTCATTGGATGGAGGGAGGAACAGGATGAACCCCAGCTCCTGTCACTGGATGGAGGGAGGAACAGGATGAACCCCAGCTCCAGTCATTGGATGGAGGGAGGTACAGGATGAACTCCAGCTCCTGTCATTGGAGGGAGGGAGGTACAGGATGAACCCCAGCTCCTGTCATTGGATGGACGTAGGTACAGGATGAACCCCAGCTCCTGTCACTGGATGGAGGGAGGTGCAGGATGAACCCCGGCTCCAGTCATTGGATGGAGGGAGGTACAGGATGAAACCCAGCTCCTGTCATTGGATGGAGGGAGGTACAGGATGAACCACAGCTCCTGTCACTGGATGAAGGGAGGTACAGGATGAATCCCAGCTCCTGTCATTGGATGGAGGGAGGTACAGGATGAACCCCAGCTCCTGTCTTTGGATGGAGGGAGGTACAGGATTAACCACAGCTCCTGTCACTGGATGAAGGGAGGTACAGGATGAATCCCAGCTCCTGTCATTGGATGGAGGGAGGTACCGGATGAACCCCGGCTCCAGTTATTGGATGGAGGGAGGTACAGGATGAACCACAGCTCCTATCAGTGGATGGAGGGAGGTACAGGATGAACCCCAGCTCCTGTCACTGGATGGAGGGAGGTACAGGATGAACCACAGCTCCTGTTATTGGATGGAGGGAGGTACAGGATGAACCCCAGCTTCTGTCATTGGATGGAGGGAGGTACAGGATGAACCACAGCTCCTGTCATTGGATGGAGGGAGGTACAGGATGAACCCCAGCTCCTGTCACTGGATGGAGGGAGGTACCGCATGAACCCCAGCTCCTGTCATTGGAGGGAGGGAGGTACAGGATGAACCCCAGCTCCTGACACTGGATGGAGGGAGGTACAGGATGAAACCCAGCTCCTGTCATTGGATGGACGTAGGTACAGGATGAACCCCAGCTCCTGTCACTGGATGGAGGGAGGTACAGGATGAACCCCAGCTCCTGCCACTGGATGTAGGGAGGAACAGGATGAACCCCAGCTCCTGTCATTGGATGGAGGGAGGTACAGGATGAACCACAGCTCCTCTCACTGGATGAAGGGAGGTACAGGATGAACCCCAGCTCCTGTCATTGGATGGAGGGAGGTACAGGATGAACCCCAGCTCCTGTCACTGGATGGAGGGAGGAACAGGATGAACCCCGGCTCCAGTTATTGGATGGAGGGAGTTACAGGATGAACCACAGCTCCTATCACTGGATGGAGGGAGGTACAGGATGAACCCCAGCTCCTGTCACTGGATGGAGGGAGGTACAGGATGAACCCCAGCTCCTGTCACTGGATGGAGGGAGGTACAGGATGAACCCCAGCTCCTGTCACTGGATGGAGGGAGGTACAGGATGCACGCCAGCTCCTGTCATTGGATGGAGGGAGGTACAGGATGAACCCCAGCTCCTGTCACTGGATGGAGGGAGGTACCGCATGAACCCCTGCTGCTGTCATTGGAGGGAGGGAGGTACAGGATGAACCCCAGCTCCTGACACTGGATGGAGGGAGGTACAGGATGAAACCCAGCTCCTGTCATTGGATGGACGTAGGTACAGGATGAACCACAGCTCCTGTCACTGGATGGAGGGAGGTACAGGATAAACCCCAGCTCCTGTCATTGGATGGAGGGAGGTACAGGATGGACCCCAGCTCCTGTCATTGGATGAAGGGAGGTACAGGATGAACCCCAGCTCCTGTCATTGGATGGAGGGAGGTACAAGATGAAACCCAGCTCCTGTCATTGGATGGAGGGAGGTACAAGATTAACCCCAGCTCCTGTCACTGGATGGAGGGAGGAACAGGATGAACCCCGGCTCCAGTCATTGGATGGAGGGAGGTACAGGATGAACCCCAGCTCCTGTCATTGGATGGAGGGAGGTACAGGATGAACCCCAGCTCCTGTCACTGGATGGAGGGAGGAACAGGATGAACCCCGGCTCCTGTCATTGGATGGAGGGAGGTACAGGATGAAACCCAGCTCCTGTCATTGGATGGAGGGAGGTAAAGGATGAACCACAGCTCCTATCACTGGATGGAGGGAGGTACAGGATGAACCCCAGCTCCTGTCACTGGATGGAGGGAGGTACAGGATGAACCCCAGCTCCTGTCACTGGATGGAGGGAGGTACAGGATGCACGCCAGCTCCTGTCATTGGATGGAGGGAGGTACAGGATGAACCCCAGCTCCTGTCATTGGATGGAGGGAGGTACAGGATGAACCCCAGCTCCTGTCACTGGATGGAGGGAGGAACAGGATGAACCCCGGCTCCTGTCATTGGATGGAGGGAGGTACAGGATGAAACCCAGCTCCTGTCATTGGATGGAGGGAGGTAAAGGATGAACCACAGCTCCTATCACTGGATGGAGGGAGGTACAGGATGAACCCCAGCTCCTGTCACTGGATGGAGGGAGGTACAGGATGAACCCCAGCTCCTGTCACTGGATGGAGGGAGGTACAGGATGCACGCCAGCTCCTGTCATTGGATGGAGGGAGGTACAGGATGAACCCCAGCTCCTGTCACTGGATGGAGAGAGGTACCGCATGAAACCCAGCTCCTGTCATTGGAGGGAGGGAGGTACAGGATGAACCCCAGCTCCTGACACTGGATGGAGGGAGGTACAGGATGAACCACAGCTCCTGTCACTGGATGGAGGGAGGTACAGGATAAACCCCAGCTCCTGTCATTGGATGGAGGGAGGTACAGGATGGACCCCAGCTCCTGTCATTGGATGAAGGGAGGTACAGGATGAACCCCAGCTCCTGTCATTGGATGGAGGGAGGTACAAGATGAAACCCAGCTCCTGTCATTGGATGAAGGGAGGTACAGGATGAACCCCAGCTCCTGTCACTGGATGGAGGGAGTTACATGATGAACCCCAGCTCTTGTCATTGGATGGAGGGAGGTACAGGATGAACCCCAGCTCCTATCACTGGATGGAGGGAGGTACAGGATGAACCCCAGCTCCTGTCATTGGATGGAGGGAGGTACAGGATGAACCCCAGCTCCTGTCACTGGATGGAGGGAGGAACAGGATGAACCCCAGCTCCAGTCATTGGATGGAGGGAGGTACAGGATGAACTCCAGCTCCTGTCATTGGAGGGAGGGAGGTACAGAATGAACCCCAGCTCCTGTCATTGGATGGAGGGAGGAACAGGATGAACCCCAGCTCCTGTCACTGGATGGAGGGAGGAACAGGATGAACCCCAGCTCCAGTCATTGGATGGAGGGAGGTACAGGATGAACTCCAGCTCCTGTCACTGGATGGAGGGAGGAACAGGATGAACCCCAGCTCCTGTCACTGGATGGAGGGAGGTACAGGATGAACTCCAGCTCCTGTCACTGGATGGAGGGAGGTACAGGATGAACCCCAGCTCCTGTCACTGGATGGAGGGAGGAACAGGATGAACTCCAGCTCCTGTCACTGGATGGAGGGAGGAACAGGATGAAACCCAGCTCCTGTCATTGGATGGAGGGAGGAACAGGATGAACCCCAGCTCCTGTCACTGGATGGAGGGAGGAACAGGATGAACCCCAGCTCCAGTCATTGGATGGAGGGAGGTACAGGATGAACTCCAGCTCCTGTCACTGGATGGAGGGAGGAACAGGATGAAACCCAGCTCCTGTCATTGGATGGAGGGAGGAACAGGATGAACCCCAGCTCCTGTCACTGGATGGAGGGAGGAACAGGATGAACCCCAGCTCCTGTCATTGGATGGAGGGAGGTACAGGATGAACCCCAGCTCCTGTCATTGGATGGACGTAGGTACAGGATGAACCCCAGCTCCTGTCATTGGATGGAGGGAGGTACAGGATGAACCCCATATCCTGTCACTGGATGGAGGGAGGTACAGGATAAATCCCAGCTCCTGTCATTGGATGGAGGGAGGTACAGGATGAACCTTATCTCCTGTCACTGGATGGAGGGAGGTACAGGATGAACCCCAGCTCCGGTCATTGGATGGAGGGAGGTACAGGATGAACCCCAGCTCCTGTCATTGGATGGAGGGAGGTACAGGATGAACCCCAGCTCCTGTCATTGGATGGAGGGAGGTACAGGATGAACCCCAGCTCCTGTCATTGGATGGAGGGAGGTACAGGATGAACCACAGCTCCTGTCACTGGATGGAGGGAGGTACAGGATGAACCCCAGCTCCTGTCACTGGATGGAGGGAGGAACAGGATGAACCCCAGCTCCAGTCATTGGATGGAGGGAGGTACAGGATGAACTCCAGCTCCTGTCACTGGATGGAGGGAGGAACAGGATGAACCCCAGCTCCTGTCACTGGATGGAGGGAGGTACAGGATGAACTCCAGCTCCTGTCACTGGATGGAGGGAGGTACAGGATGAACCCCAGCTCCTGTCACTGGATGGAGGGAGGAACAGGATGAACTCCAGCTCCTGTCACTGGATGGAGGGAGGAACAGGATGAAACCCAGCTCCTGTCATTGGATGGAGGGAGGAACAGGATGAACCCCAGCTCCTGTCACTGGATGGAGGGAGGAACAGGATGAACCCCAGCTCCAGTCATTGGATGGAGGGAGGTACAGGATGAACTCCAGCTCCTGTCACTGGATGGAGGGAGGAACAGGATGAAACCCAGCTCCTGTCATTGGATGGAGGGAGGAACAGGATGAACCCCAGCTCCTGTCACTGGATGGAGGGAGGAACAGGATGAACCCCAGCTCCTGTCATTGGATGGAGGGAGGTACAGGATGAACCCCAGCTCCTGTCATTGGATGGACGTAGGTACAGGATGAACCCCAGCTCCTGTCATTGGATGGAGGGAGGTACAGGATGAACCCCATATCCTGTCACTGGATGGAGGGAGGTACAGGATAAATCCCAGCTCCTGTCATTGGATGGAGGGAGGTACAGGATGAACCTTATCTCCTGTCACTGGATGGAGGGAGGTACAGGATGAACCCCAGCTCCGGTCATTGGATGGAGGGAGGTACAGGATGAACCCCAGCTCCTGTCATTGGATGGAGGGAGGTACAGGATGAACCCCAGCTCCTGTCATTGGATGGAGGGAGGTACAGGATGAACCCCAGCTCCTGTCATTGGATGGAGGGAGGTACAGGATGAACCACAGCTCCTGTCACTGGATGGAGGGAGGTACAGGATGAACCCCAGCTCCTGTCATTGGATGGAGGGAGGTACAGGATGAACCCCAGCTACTGTCATTGGATGGAGGGAGGTACAGGATGAACCCCAGCTCCTGTCACTGGATGGAGGGAAGAACAGGATGAACCCCGGCTCCAGTTATTGGATGGAGGGAGGTACAGGATGTAACCCAGCTCCTGTCATTGGATGGAGGGAGGTACAGGATGAACCACATCTCCTATCACTGGATGGAGGGAGGTACAGGAAGAACCCCAGCTCCTGTCACTGGATGGAGGGAGGTACAGGATGAACCCCAGCTCCTGTCACTGGATGGAGGGAGGTACAGGATGCACGCCAGCTCCTGTCATTGGATGGAGGGAGGTACAGGATGAACCCCAGCTCCTGTCACTGGATGGACGGAGGTACCGGATGAACCCCAGCTCCTGTCATTGGATGGAGGGAGGTACAGGATGAACCCCAGCTCCTGTCATTGGATGGATGGAGGTACAGGATGAACCCCAGCTCCTGTCATTGGATGGAGGGAGGTACAGGATGAACCCCAGCTCCTGTCATTGGATGGCGGAAGGTACAGGATGAACCCCAGCTCCTGTCATTGGAGGGAGGGAGGTACAGGATGAACCCCAGCTCCTGTCATTGGATGGAGGGAGGTACAGGATGAACCCCAGCTCCTGTCACTGGATGGAGGGAGGTACAGGATGAACCCCAGCTCCTGTCGTTTGCTGGAGGGAGGTACAGGATGAACCCCAGCTCTTGTCATTGGATGGAGGGAGATACAGGATGAACCCCAGCTCCTGTCACTGGATGGAGGGAGGTACAGGATGAACCCCAGCTCCTGTCATTGGATGGATGGAGGTACAGGATGAACCCCTGCTCCTGTCATTGGATGGAGGGAGGTACAGGCTGAACCCCAGCTCCTTTCACTGGATGGAGGGAGGTACAGGATGAACCCCAGCTCCTGTCATTGGATGGAGGGAGGTACAGGATGAACCCCAGCTCCTGTCATTGGATGGAGGGAGGTACAGGATGAACCCCAGCTCCTGTCATTGGATGGAGGGAGGTACAGGATGAACCCCAGCTCCTGTCATTGGAGGGAGGGAGGTACAGGATGAACCCCAGCTCCTGACACTGGATGGAGGGAGGTACAGGATGAACCCCAGCTCCTGTCATTGGATGGACGTAGGTACAGGATGAACCACAGCTCCTGTCACTGGATGGAGGGAGGTACAGGATGAACCCCAGCTCCTGTCATTGGATGGAGGGAGGTACAGGATGGACCCCAGCTCCTGTCATTGGATGAAGGGAGGTACAAGATGAACCCCAGCTCCTGTCATTGGATGGAGGGAGGTACAGGATGAACCCCAGCTCCTGTCATTGGATGGAGGGAGGTACAGGATGAACCCCAGCTCCTGTCATTGGATGAAAGGAGGTACAGGATGAACCCCAGCTCCTGTCACTGGATGGAGGGAGGTACAGGATGAACCCCAGCTCTTGTCATTGGATGGAGGGAGGTACAGGATGAACCCCAGCTCCTGTCACTGGATGGAAGGAGGTACAGGATGAACCCCAGCTCCTGTCACTGGATGGAGGGAGGTACAGGATGAACCCCAGCTCTTGTCATTGGATGGAGGGAGGTACAGGATGAACCCCAGCTCCTGTCACTGGATGGAAGGAGGTACAGGATGAACCCCAGCTCCTGTCACTGGATGGAGGGAGGTACAGGATGAACCCCAGCTCCTGTCACTGGATGGAGGGAGGTACAGGATGAACCCAAGCTCCTGTCATTGGATGGATGGAGGTACAGGATGAACCCCAGCTCCTGTCATTGGATGGAGGGAGGTACAGGATGAACCCCAGCTACTGTCACTGGATGGAGGGAGGAACAGGATGAACCCCAGCTCCAGTCATTGGATGGAGGGAGGTACAGGATGAACCCCAGCTCCTCTCATTGGAGGGAGGGAGGTACAGGATGAACCCCAGCTCCTGTCATTGGATGGAGGGAGGTACAGGATGAACCCCAGCTCCTGTCATTGGATGGACGTAGGTACAGGATGAACCACAGCTCCTATCACTGGATGGAGGGAGGTACAGGATAAACCCCAGCTCCTGTCATTGGATGGAGGGAGGTACAGGATGAACCCCATCTCCTGTCACTGGATGGAGGGAGGTACAGGATGAACCCCAGCTCCTGTCATTGGATGGAGGGAGGTACAGGATGAACCCCAGCTCCTGTCATTGGATGGAAGGAGGTACAGGATGAACCCCAGCTCCTGTCACTGGATGTAGGGAGGAACAGGATGAACCTCGGCTCCAGTCATTGGATGGAGGTACAGGATGATACCCAGCTCCTATCACTGGATGGAGGGAGGTACAGGATAAACCCCAGCTCCTGTCATTGGATGGAGGGAGGTACAGGATGAACCCCATCTCCTGTCACTGGATGGAGGGAGGTACAGGATGAACCCCATCTCCTGTCACTGGATGGAGGGAGGTACAGGATGAACCCCAGCTCCTGTCATTGGATGGAGGGAGGTACAGGATGAACCCCAGCTCCTTTCATTGGATGGGGGGAGGTACAGGATGAACCCCAGCTCCTGTCATTGGATGGAGGGAGGTACAGGATGAACCCCAGCTCCTGTCATTGGATGGAGGGAGGTACAGGATGAACCCCATCTCCTGTCACTGGATGGAGGGAGGTACAGGATAAACCCCAGCTCCTGTCATTGGATGGAGGGAGGTACAGGATGAACCCCATCTCCTGTCACTGGATGGAGGGAGGTACAGGATGAACCCCAGCTCCTGTCATTGGATGGAGGGAGGTACAGGATGAACCCCAACTCCTGTCATTGGATGGAGGGAGGTACAGGATGAACCCCAGCTCCTGTCACTGGATGTAGGGAGGAACAGGATGAAACCCAGCTCCAGTCATTGGATGGAGGTACAGGATGAAACCCAGCTCCTTTCATTGGATGGAGGGAGGTACAGGATGAACCACAGCTCCTGTCACTGGATGGAGGGAGGTACAGGATAAACCCCAGCTCCTGTCATTGGATGGAGGGAGGTACAGGATGAACCCCATCTCCTGTCACTGGATGGAGGGAGGTACAGGATGAACCCCAGCTCCTGTCATTGGATGGAGGGAGGTACAGGATGAACCCCAGCTCCTGTCATTGGATGGAGGGAGGTACAGGATGAACCCCATCTCCTGTCACTGGATGGAGGGAGGTACAGGATGAACCCCAGCTCCTGTCACTGGATGGAGGGAGGTACCGGATGAACCCCAGCTCCTGTCACTGGATGGAGGGAGGTACAGGATGAACCCCAGCTCCTGTCATTGGATGGAGGGAGGTACAGGATGAACCCCGGCTCCTGTCACTGGATGGAGGGAGGAACAGGATGAACCCCAGCTCCAGTCATTGGATGGAGGGAGGTACAGGATGAACCCCAGCTCCTGTCATTGGATGGAGGGAGGTAAAGGATGAACCCCAGCTCCTGTCATTGGATGGAGGGAGGTACAGGATGAACCCCAGCTCTTGTCACTGGATGGAGGGAGGTACAGGATGAACCCCAGCTCCTGTCATTGGATGGAGGGAGGTACAGGATGAACCCCAGCTCCTGTCACTGGATGGAGGGAGGTACAGGATGAACCCCAGCTCCTGTCACTGGATGGAGGGAGGTACAGGATGAACCCCAGCTCTTGTCATTGGATGAAGGGAGGTACAGGATGAACCCCAGCTCCTGTCATTGGATGGAGGGAGGTACAAGATGAAACCCAGCTCCTGTCACTGGATGGAGGGAGGTACAGGATGAACCCCAGCTCCTGTCACTGGATGGAGGGAGGTACAGGATGAACCCCAGCTCCTGTCACTGGATAGAGGGAGGTACAGGATGAACCCCAGCTCCTGTCATTGGATGGAGGGAGGTACAGGATGAAACCCAGCTCCTGTCATTGGATGGAGGGAGGTACAGGATGAACCCCAGCTCCTGTCATTGGATGGAGGGAGGAACAGGATGAACCCCAGCTCCTGTCATTGGATGGATGGAGGTACAGGATGAACCCCAGCTCCTGTCATTGGATGGAGGGAGGTACAGGATGAACCCCAGCTCCTGTCTTTGGATGGAGGGAGGTACAGGATGAACCCCAGCTCCTGTCATTGGAGGGAGGGAGGTACAGGATGAACCCCAGCTCCTGACACTGGATGGAGACAGGTACAGGATGAACCCCAGCTCCTGTCATTGGATGGACGTAGGTACAGGATGAACCCCAGCTCCTGTCACTGGATGGAGGGAGGTAAAGGATGAACCCCAGCTCCTGTCATTGGATGGAGGGAGGTACAGGATGAACCCCAGCTCCTGTCACTGGATGGAGGGAGGTACAGGATGAACCCCAGCTCCTGTCACTGGATGTAGGGAGGAACAGGATAAACCCGGGCTCCAGTCATTGCATGGAGGGAGGTACAGGATGAAACCCAGCTCCAGTCATTGAATGGAGGGAGGTACAGGATGAACCCCAGCTCCTGTCATTGGATGGAGGGAGGTACAGGATGAACCCCAGCTCCTGTCATTGGATGGAGGGAGGTACAGGATGAACCCCAGCTCCTGACACTGGATGGAGACAGGTACAGGATGAACCCCAGCTCCTGTCATTGGATGGACGTAGGTACAGGATGAACCCCAGCTCCTGTCACTGGATGGAGGGAGGTAAAGGATGAACCCCAGCTCCTGTCATTGGATGGAGGGAGGTACAGGATGAACCCCAGCTCTTGTCACTGGATGGAGGGAGGTACAGGATGAACCCCAGCTCCTGTCATTGGATGGAGGGAGGTACAGGATGAACCCCAGCTCCTGTCACTGGATGGAGGGAGGTACAGGATGAACCCCAGCTCCTGTCACTGGATGGAGGGAGGTACAGGATGAACCCCAGCTCTTGTCATTGGATGAAGGGAGGTACCGGATGAACCCCAGCTCCTGTCATTGGATGGAGGGAGGTACAGGATGAACCCCAGCTCCTGTCATTGGATGGAGGGAGGTACAAGATGAAACCCAGCTCCTGTCACTGGATGGAGGGAGGTACAGGATGAACCCCAGCTCCTGTCACTGGATGGAGGGAGGTACAGGATGAACCCCAGCTCCTGTCACTGGATAGAGGGAGGTACAGGATGAACCCCAGCTCCTGTCATTGGATGGAGGGAGGTACAGGATGAAACCCAGCTCCTGTCATTGGATGGAGGGAGGTACAGGATGAACCCCAGCTCCTGTCATTGGATGGAGGGAGGAACAGGATGAACCCCAGCTCCTGTCATTGGATGGATGGAGGTACAGGATGAACCCCAGCTCCTGTCATTGGATGGAGGGAGGTACAGGATGAACCCCAGCTCCTGTCTTTGGATGGAGGGAGGTACAGGATGAACCCCAGCTCCTGTCATTGGAGGGAGGGAGGTACAGGATGAACCCCAGCTCCTGACACTGGATGGAGACAGGTACAGGATGAACCCCAGCTCCTGTCATTGGATGGACGTAGGTACAGGATGAACCCCAGCTCCTGTCACTGGATGGAGGGAGGTAAAGGATGAACCCCAGCTCCTGTCATTGGATGGAGGGAGGTACAGGATGAACCCCAGCTCCTGTCATTGGATGGAGGGAGGTACAATTTGAAACCCAGCTCCTGTCACTGGATGGAGGGAGGTACAGGATGAACCCCAGCTCTTGTCATTGGATGGAGGGAGGTACAGGATGAACCCCAGCTCCTGTCACTGGATGGAGGGAGGTACAGGATGAACCCCAGCTCCTGTCACTGGATGGAGGGAGGTACAGGATGAACCCCAGCTCCTGTCACTGGATGGAGGGAGGTACAGGATGAACCCCAGCTCCTGTCATTGGATGGTGGGAGGTACAGGATGAACCCCAGCTCCTGTCATTGGATGGAGGGAGGTACAGGATGAACCCCGGCTCCTGTCACTGGATGGAGGGAGGAACAGGATGAACCCCAGCTCCAGTCATTGGATGGAGGGAGGTACAGGATGAACCCCAGCTCCTGTCATTGGAGGGAGGGAGGTACAGGATGAACCCCAGCTCCTGTCATTGGATGGACGGAGGTACAGGATGAACCCCAGCTCCTGTCATTAGATGGAGGAGGTACAGGATGAACCCCAGCTCCTGTCACTGGATGTAGGGAGGAACAGGATGAACCCCGGCTCCAGTCATTGGATGGAGGGAGGTACAGGATGAAACCCAGCTCCTGTCATTGGATGGAGGGAGGTACAGGATGAACCACAGCTCCTATCACTGGATGGAGGGAGGTACAGGATGAACCCCAGCTCCTGTCACTGGATGGAGGGAGGTACAGGATGAACCCCAGCTCCTGTCATTGGATGGATGGAGGTACAGGATGAACCCCAGCTCCTGTCACTGGATGGAAGGAGGGAGGAACAGGATGAACCCCAGCTCCTGTCATTGGATGGAGGGAGGTACCGGATGAACCCCAGCTCCTGTCATTGGATGCAGGGAGGTACAGGATGAACCCCAGCTCCTGTCATTGGATGGATGGAGGTACAGGATGAACCCCAGCTCCTGTCATTGGATGGATGGAGGTACAGGATGAACCCCATCTCCTGTCATTGGATGGAGGAAGGTACAGGATGAACCCCAGCTCCTGTCATTGGAGGGAGGGAGGTACAGGATGAACCCCAGCTCCTGTCATTGGATGGAGGGAGGTACAGGATGAACCCCAGCTCCTGTCACTGGATGGAGGGAGGTACAGGATGAACCCCAGCTCCTGTCATTGGATGGAGTGAGGTACAGGATGAACCCCAGCTCCTGTCACTGGATGGAGGGAGGTACAGGATGAACCCCAGCTCCTGTCATTGGATGGAGGGAGGTACAGGATGAACCCCAGCTCCTGTCACTGGATGGAGGGAGGTACAGGATGAACCCCAGCTCCTGGCATTGGATGGATGGAGGTACAGGATGAACCCCTGCTCCTGTCATTGGATGGAGGGAGGTACAGGATGAACCCCATCTCCTGTCATTGGATGGAGGAAGGTACAGGATGAACCACAGTTCCTGTCACTGGATGGAGGGAGGTACAGGATGAACCCCAGCTCCTGTCATTGGATGGAGGGAGGTACAGGATGAACCCCAGCTCCTGTCATTGGAGGGAGGGAGGTACAGGATGAACCCCAGCTCCTGACACTGGATGGAGGGAGGTACAGGATGAACCCCAGCTCCTGTCATTGGATGGACGTAGGTACAGGATGAACCACAGCTCCTGTCACTGGATGGAGGGAGGTACAGGATGAACCCCAGCTCCTGTCATTGGATGGAGGGAGGTACAGGATGGACCCCAGCTCCTGTCATTGGATGAAGGGAGGTACAGGATGAACCCCAGCTCCTGTCATTGGATGAAGGGAGGTACAGGATGAACCCCAGCTCCTGTCATTGGATGGAGGGAGGTACAGGATGGACCCCAGCTCCTGTCATTGGATGGAGGGAGGTACAAGATGAAACCCAGCTCCTGTCATTGGATGAAGGGAGGTACAGGATGAACCCCAGCTCCTGTCACTGGATGGAGGGAGGTACAGGATGAACCCCAGCTCTTGTCATTGGATGGAGGGAGGTACAGGATGAACCCCAGCTCCTGTCATTGGATGGAGGGAGGTACAGGATGAACCCCATCTCCTGTCACTGGATGGAGGGAGGTACAGGATGAACCCCAGCTCCTATCACTGGATGGAGGGAGGTACAGGATGAACCCCAGCTCCTGTCATTGGATGGAGGGAGGTACAGGATGAACCCCAGCTCCTGTCATTGGATGGAGGGAGGAACAGGATGAACCCCAGCTCCTGTCACTGGATGGAGGGAGGAACAGGATGAACCCCAGCTCCTATCACTGGATGGAGGGAGGTACAGGATGAACCCCAGCTCCGGTCATTGGATGGAGGGAGGTACAGGATGAACCCCAGCTCCTGTCATTGGATGGAGGGAGGAACAGGATGAACCCCAGCTCCTGTCACTGGATGGAGGGAGGAACAGGATGAACCCCAGCTCCAGTCATTGGATGGAGGGAGGTACAGGATGAACTCCAGCTCCTGTCATTGGAGGGAGGGAGGTACAGGATGAACCCCAGCTCCTGTCATTGGATGGACGTAGGTACAGGATGAACCCCAGCTCCTGTCACTGGATGGAGGGAGGTGCAGGATGAACCCCGGCTCCAGTCATTGGATGGAGGGAGGTACAGGATGAAACCCAGCTCCTGTCATTGGATGGAGGGAGGTACAGGATGAACCACAGCTCCTGTCACTGGATGAAGGGAGGTACAGGATGAATCCCAGCTCCTGTCATTGGATGGAGGGAGGTACAGGATGAACCCCAGCTCCTGTCTTTGGATGGAGGGAGGTACAGGATTAACCACAGCTCCTGTCACTGGATGAAGGGAGGTACAGGATGAATCCCAGCTCCTGTCATTGGATGGAGGGAGGTACCGGATGAACCCCGGCTCCAGTTATTGGATGGAGGGAGGTACAGGATGAACCACAGCTCCTATCAGTGGATGGAGGGAGGTACAGGATGAACCCCAGCTCCTGTCACTGGATGGAGGGAGGTACAGGATGAACCACAGCTCCTGTTATTGGATGGAGGGAGGTACAGGATGAACCCCAGCTCCTGTCATTGGATGGAGGGAGGTACAGGATGAACCACAGCTCCTGTCATTGGATGGAGGGAGGTACAGGATGAACCCCAGCTCCTGTCACTGGATGGAGGGAGGTACCGCATGAACCCCAGCTCCTGTCATTGGAGGGAGGGAGGTACAGGATGAACCCCAGCTCCTGACACTGGATGGAGGGAGGTACAGGATGAAACCCAGCTCCTGTCATTGGATGGACGTAGGTACAGGATGAACCCCAGCTCCTGTCACTGGATGGAGGGAGGTACAGGATGAACCCCAGCTCCTGCCACTGGATGTAGGGAGGAACAGGATGAACCCCAGCTCCTGTCATTGGATGGAGGGAGGTACAGGATGAACCACAGCTCCTCTCACTGGATGAAGGGAGGTACAGGATGAACCCCAGCTCCTGTCATTGGATGGAGGGAGGTACAGGATGAACCCCAGCTCCTGTCACTGGATGGAGGGAGGAACAGGATGAACCCCGGCTCCAGTTATTGGATGGAGGGAGTTACAGGATGAACCACAGCTCCTATCACTGGATGGAGGGAGGTACAGGATGAACCCCAGCTCCTGTCACTGGATGGAGGGAGGTACAGGATGAACCCCAGCTCCTGTCACTGGATGGAGGGAGGTACAGGATGAACCCCAGCTCCTGTCACTGGATGGAGGGAGGTACAGGATGCACGCCAGCTCCTGTCATTGGATGGAGGGAGGTACAGGATGAACCCCAGCTCCTGTCACTGGATGGAGGGAGGTACCGCATGAACCCCTGCTGCTGTCATTGGAGGGAGGGAGGTACAGGATGAACCCCAGCTCCTGACACTGGATGGAGGGAGGTACAGGATGAAACCCAGCTCCTGTCATTGGATGGACGTAGGTACAGGATGAACCACAGCTCCTGTCACTGGATGGAGGGAGGTACAGGATAAACCCCAGCTCCTGTCATTGGATGGAGGGAGGTACAGGATGGACCCCAGCTCCTGTCATTGGATGAAGGGAGGTACAGGATGAACCCCAGCTCCTGTCATTGGATGGAGGGAGGTACAAGATGAAACCCAGCTCCTGTCATTGGATGGAGGGAGGTACAAGATTAACCCCAGCTCCTGTCACTGGATGGAGGGAGGAACAGGATGAACCCCGGCTCCAGTCATTGGATGGAGGGAGGTACAGGATGAACCCCAGCTCCTGTCATTGGATGGAGGGAGGTACAGGATGAACCCCAGCTCCTGTCACTGGATGGAGGGAGGAACAGGATGAACCCCGGCTCCTGTCATTGGATGGAGGGAGGTACAGGATGAAACCCAGCTCCTGTCATTGGATGGAGGGAGGTAAAGGATGAACCACAGCTCCTATCACTGGATGGAGGGAGGTACAGGATGAACCCCAGCTCCTGTCACTGGATGGAGGGAGGTACAGGATGAACCCCAGCTCCTGTCACTGGATGGAGGGAGGTACAGGATGCACGCCAGCTCCTGTCATTGGATGGAGGGAGGTACAGGATGAACCCCAGCTCCTGTCATTGGATGGAGGGAGGTACAGGATGAACCCCAGCTCCTGTCACTGGATGGAGGGAGGAACAGGATGAACCCCGGCTCCTGTCATTGGATGGAGGGAGGTACAGGATGAAACCCAGCTCCTGTCATTGGATGGAGGGAGGTAAAGGATGAACCACAGCTCCTATCACTGGATGGAGGGAGGTACAGGATGAACCCCAGCTCCTGTCACTGGATGGAGGGAGGTACAGGATGAACCCCAGCTCCTGTCACTGGATGGAGGGAGGTACAGGATGAACCCCAGCTCCTGTCACTGGATGGAGAGAGGTACCGCATGAAACCCAGCTCCTGTCATTGGAGGGAGGGAGGTACAGGATGAACCCCAGCTCCTGACACTGGATGGAGGGAGGTACAGGATGAACCACAGCTCCTGTCACTGGATGGAGGGAGGTACAGGATAAACCCCAGCTCCTGTCATTGGATGGAGGGAGGTACAGGATGGACCCCAGCTCCTGTCATTGGATGAAGGGAGGTACAGGATGAACCCCAGCTCCTGTCATTGGATGGAGGGAGGTACAAGATGAAACCCAGCTCCTGTCATTGGATGAAGGGAGGTACAGGATGAACCCCAGCTCCTGTCACTGGATGGAGGGAGTTACATGATGAACCCCAGCTCTTGTCATTGGATGGAGGGAGGTACAGGATGAACCCCAGCTCCTATCACTGGATGGAGGGAGGTACAGGATGAACCCCAGCTCCTGTCATTGGATGGAGGGAGGTACAGGATGAACCCCAGCTCCTGTCACTGGATGGAGGGAGGAACAGGATGAACCCCAGCTCCAGTCATTGGATGGAGGGAGGTACAGGATGAACTCCAGCTCCTGTCATTGGAGGGAGGGAGGTACAGAATGAACCCCAGCTCCTGTCATTGGATGGAGGGAGGAACAGGATGAACCCCAGCTCCTGTCACTGGATGGAGGGAGGAACAGGATGAACCCCAGCTCCAGTCATTGGATGGAGGGAGGTACAGGATGAACTCCAGCTCCTGTCACTGGATGGAGGGAGGAACAGGATGAACCCCAGCTCCTGTCACTGGATGGAGGGAGGTACAGGATGAACTCCAGCTCCTGTCACTGGATGGAGGGAGGTACAGGATGAACCCCAGCTCCTGTCACTGGATGGAGGGAGGAACAGGATGAACTCCAGCTCCTGTCACTGGATGGAGGGAGGAACAGGATGAAACCCAGCTCCTGTCATTGGATGGAGGGAGGAACAGGATGAACCCCAGCTCCTGTCACTGGATGGAGGGAGGAACAGGATGAACCCCAGCTCCAGTCATTGGATGGAGGGAGGTACAGGATGAACTCCAGCTCCTGTCACTGGATGGAGGGAGGAACAGGATGAAACCCAGCTCCTGTCATTGGATGGAGGGAGGAACAGGATGAACCCCAGCTCCTGTCACTGGATGGAGGGAGGAACAGGATGAACCCCAGCTCCTGTCATTGGATGGAGGGAGGTACAGGATGAACCCCAGATCCTGTCATTGGATGGACGTAGGTACAGGATGAACCCCAGCTCCTGTCATTGGATGGAGGGAGGTACAGGATGAACCCCATATCCTGTCACTGGATGGAGGGAGGTACAGGATAAATCCCAGCTCCTGTCATTGGATGGAGGGAGGTACAGGATGAACCTTATCTCCTGTCACTGGATGGAGGGAGGTACAGGATGAACCCCAGCTCCGGTCATTGGATGGAGGGAGGTACAGGATGAACCCCAGCTCCTGTCATTGGATGGAGGGAGGTACAGGATGAACCCCAGCTCCTGTCATTGGATGGAGGGAGGTACAGGATGAACCCCAGCTCCTGTCATTGGATGGAGGGAGGTACAGGATGAACCACAGCTCCTGTCACTGGATGGAGGGAGGTACAGGATGAACCCCAGCTCCTGTCACTGGATGGAGGGAGGAACAGGATGAACCCCAGCTCCAGTCATTGGATGGAGGGAGGTACAGGATGAACTCCAGCTCCTGTCACTGGATGGAGGGAGGAACAGGATGAACCCCAGCTCCTGTCACTGGATGGAGGGAGGTACAGGATGAACTCCAGCTCCTGTCACTGGATGGAGGGAGGTACAGGATGAACCCCAGCTCCTGTCACTGGATGGAGGGAGGAACAGGATGAACTCCAGCTCCTGTCACTGGATGGAGGGAGGAACAGGATGAAACCCAGCTCCTGTCATTGGATGGAGGGAGGAACAGGATGAACCCCAGCTCCTGTCACTGGATGGAGGGAGGAACAGGATGAACCCCAGCTCCAGTCATTGGATGGAGGGAGGTACAGGATGAACTCCAGCTCCTGTCACTGGATGGAGGGAGGAACAGGATGAAACCCAGCTCCTGTCATTGGATGGAGGGAGGAACAGGATGAACCCCAGCTCCTGTCACTGGATGGAGGGAGGAACAGGATGAACCCCAGCTCCTGTCATTGGATGGAGGGAGGTACAGGATGAACCCCAGCTCCTGTCATTGGATGGACGTAGGTACAGGATGAACCCCAGCTCCTGTCATTGGATGGAGGGAGGTACAGGATGAACCCCATATCCTGTCACTGGATGGAGGGAGGTACAGGATAAATCCCAGCTCCTGTCATTGGATGGAGGGAGGTACAGGATGAACCTTATCTCCTGTCACTGGATGGAGGGAGGTACAGGATGAACCCCAGCTCCGGTCATTGGATGGAGGGAGGTACAGGATGAACCCCAGCTCCTGTCATTGGATGGAGGGAGGTACAGGATGAACCCCAGCTCCTGTCATTGGATGGAGGGAGGTACAGGATGAACCCCAGCTCCTGTCATTGGATGGAGGGAGGTACAGGATGAACCACAGCTCCTGTCACTGGATGGAGGGAGGTACAGGATGAACCCCAGCTCCTGTCATTGGATGGAGGGAGGTACAGGATGAACCCCAGCTACTGTCATTGGATGGAGGGAGGTACAGGATGAACCCCAGCTCCTGTCACTGGATGGAGGGAAGAACAGGATGAACCCCGGCTCCAGTTATTGGATGGAGGGAGGTACAGGATGTAACCCAGCTCCTGTCATTGGATGGAGGGAGGTACAGGATGAACCACATCTCCTATCACTGGATGGAGGGAGGTACAGGAAGAACCCCAGCTCCTGTCACTGGATGGAGGGAGGTACAGGATGAACCCCAGCTCCTGTCACTGGATGGAGGGAGGTACAGGATGCACGCCAGCTCCTGTCATTGGATGGAGGGAGGTACAGGATGAACCCCAGCTCCTGTCACTGGATGGACGGAGGTACCGGATGAACCCCAGCTCCTGTCATTGGATGGAGGGAGGTACAGGATGAACCCCAGCTCCTGTCATTGGATGGATGGAGGTACAGGATGAACCCCAGCTCCTGTCATTGGATGGAGGGAGGTACAGGATGAACCCCAGCTCCTGTCATTGGATGGCGGAAGGTACAGGATGAACCCCAGCTCCTGTCATTGGAGGGAGGGAGGTACAGGATGAACCCCAGCTCCTGTCATTGGATGGAGGGAGGTACAGGATGAACCCCAGCTCCTGTCACTGGATGGAGGGAGGTACAGGATGAACCCCAGCTCCTGTCGTTTGCTGGAGGGAGGTACAGGATGAACCCCAGCTCTTGTCATTGGATGGAGGGAGATACAGGATGAACCCCAGCTCCTGTCACTGGATGGAGGGAGGTACAGGATGAACCCCAGCTCCTGTCATTGGATGGATGGAGGTACAGGATGAACCCCTGCTCCTGTCATTGGATGGAGGGAGGTACAGGATGAACCCCAGCTCCTTTCACTGGATGGAGGGAGGTACAGGATGAACCCCAGCTCCTGTCATTGGATGGAGGGAGGTACAGGATGAACCCCAGCTCCTGTCATTGGATGGAGGGAGGTACAGGATGAACCCCAGCTCCTGTCATTGGATGGAGGGAGGTACAGGATGAACCCCAGCTCCTGTCATTGGAGGGAGGGAGGTACAGGATGAACCCCAGCTCCTGACACTGGATGGAGGGAGGTACAGGATGAACCCCAGCTCCTGTCATTGGATGGACGTAGGTACAGGATGAACCACAGCTCCTGTCACTGGATGGAGGGAGGTACAGGATGAACCCCAGCTCCTGTCATTGGATGGAGGGAGGTACAGGATGGACCCCAGCTCCTGTCATTGGATGAAGGGAGGTACAAGATGAACCCCAGCTCCTGTCATTGGATGGAGGGAGGTACAGGATGAACCCCAGCTCCTGTCATTGGATGGAGGGAGGTACAGGATGAACCCCAGCTCCTGTCATTGGATGAAAGGAGGTACAGGATGAACCCCAGCTCCTGTCACTGGATGGAGGGAGGTACAGGATGAACCCCAGCTCTTGTCATTGGATGGAGGGAGGTACAGGATGAACCCCAGCTCCTGTCACTGGATGGAAGGAGGTACAGGATGAACCCCAGCTCCTGTCACTGGATGGAGGGAGGTACAGGATGAACCCCAGCTCTTGTCATTGGATGGAGGGAGGTACAGGATGAACCCCAGCTCCTGTCACTGGATGGAAGGAGGTACAGGATGAACCCCAGCTCCTGTCACTGGATGGAGGGAGGTACAGGATGAACCCCAGCTCCTGTCACTGGATGGAGGGAGGTACAGGATGAACCCAAGCTCCTGTCATTGGATGGATGGAGGTACAGGATGAACCCCAGCTCCTGTCATTGGATGGAGGGAGGTACAGGATGAACCCCAGCTACTGTCACTGGATGGAGGGAGGAACAGGATGAACCCCAGCTCCAGTCATTGGATGGAGGGAGGTACAGGATGAACCCCAGCTCCTCTCATTGGAGGGAGGGAGGTACAGGATGAACCCCAGCTCCTGTCATTGGATGGAGGGAGGTACAGGATGAACCCCAGCTCCTGTCATTGGATGGACGTAGGTACAGGATGAACCACAGCTCCTATCACTGGATGGAGGGAGGTACAGGATAAACCCCAGCTCCTGTCATTGGATGGAGGGAGGTACAGGATGAACCCCATCTCCTGTCACTGGATGGAGGGAGGTACAGGATGAACCCCAGCTCCTGTCATTGGATGGAGGGAGGTACAGGATGAACCCCAGCTCCTGTCATTGGATGGAAGGAGGTACAGGATGAACCCCAGCTCCTGTCACTGGATGTAGGGAGGAACAGGATGAACCTCGGCTCCAGTCATTGGATGGAGGTACAGGATGATACCCAGCTCCTATCACTGGATGGAGGGAGGTACAGGATAAACCCCAGCTCCTGTCATTGGATGGAGGGAGGTACAGGATGAACCCCATCTCCTGTCACTGGATGGAGGGAGGTACAGGATGAACCCCATCTCCTGTCACTGGATGGAGGGAGGTACAGGATGAACCCCAGCTCCTGTCATTGGATGGAGGGAGGTACAGGATGAACCCCAGCTCCTTTCATTGGATGGGGGGAGGTACAGGATGAACCCCAGCTCCTGTCATTGGATGGAGGGAGGTACAGGATGAACCCCAGCTCCTGTCATTGGATGGAGGGAGGTACAGGATGAACCCCATCTCCTGTCACTGGATGGAGGGAGGTACAGGATAAACCCCAGCTCCTGTCATTGGATGGAGGGAGGTACAGGATGAACCCCATCTCCTGTCACTGGATGGAGGGAGGTACAGGATGAACCCCAGCTCCTGTCATTGGATGGAGGGAGGTACAGGATGAACCCCAACTCCTGTCATTGGATGGAGGGAGGTACAGGATGAACCCCAGCTCCTGTCACTGGATGTAGGGAGGAACAGGATGAAACCCAGCTCCAGTCATTGGATGGAGGTACAGGATGAAACCCAGCTCCTTTCATTGGATGGAGGGAGGTACAGGATGAACCACAGCTCCTGTCACTGGATGGAGGGAGGTACAGGATAAACCCCAGCTCCTGTCATTGGATGGAGGGAGGTACAGGATGAACCCCATCTCCTGTCACTGGATGGAGGGAGGTACAGGATGAACCCCAGCTCCTGTCATTGGATGGAGGGAGGTACAGGATGAACCCCAGCTCCTGTCATTGGATGGAGGGAGGTACAGGATGAACCCCATCTCCTGTCACTGGATGGAGGGAGGTACAGGATGAACCCCAGCTCCTGTCACTGGATGGAGGGAGGTACCGGATGAACCCCAGCTCCTGTCACTGGATGGAGGGAGGTACAGGATGAACCCCAGCTCCTGTCATTGGATGGAGGGAGGTACAGGATGAACCCCGGCTCCTGTCACTGGATGGAGGGAGGAACAGGATGAACCCCAGCTCCAGTCATTGGATGGAGGGAGGTACAGGATGAACCCCAGCTCCTGTCATTGGAGGGAGGGAGGTACAGGATGAACCCCAGCTCCTGTCATTGGATGGACGGAGGTACAGGATGAACCCCAGCTCCTGTCATTGGATGGAGGGAGGTACAGGATGAACCCCAGCTCCTGTCACTGGATGGAGGGAGGAACAGGATGAACTTCGGCTCCAGTCATTGGATGGAGGGAGGTACAGGATGAAACCCAGCTCCTGTCATTGGATGGAGGGAGGTACAGGATGAACCACAGCTCCTATCACTGGATGGAGGGAGGTACAGGATGAACCACAGCTCCTATCACTGGATGGAGGGAGGTACAGGATGAACCCCAGCTCCTGTCACTGGATGGAGGGAGGTACAGGATGAACCCCAGCTCCTGTCACTGGATGGAGGGAGGTACAGGATGAACCCCAGCTCCTTTCATTGGATGGAGGGAGGTACAGGATGAACCCCAGCTCCTGTCATTGGATGGAGGGAGGTACAGGATGAACCCCAGCTCCTGTCATTGGATGGAGGGAGGTACAGGATGAACCCCATCTCCTGTCACTGGATGGAGGGAGGTACTGGATGAACCCCGGCTCCAGTCATTGGATGGAGGTACAGGATGAAACCCAGCTCCTTTCATTGGATGGAGGGAGGTACAGGATGAACCACAGCTCCTGTCACTGGATGGAGGGAGGTACAGGATAAACCCCAGCTCCTGTCATTGGATGGAGGGAGGTACAGGATGAACCCCATCTCCTGTCCCTGGATGGAGGGAGGTTGTTGTGAATTTGCTTTTTGCTCCCTCTAGTGGTTACTAGTTTTTTGACTCTGGTTTTTCTGTCATTCCTTTTATCCGCACCTGGGTCGTTAGTTAGGGGTGTTGCTATATAAGCTCCCTGGACCTTCAGTTCAATGCCTGGCAACGTAGTTATCAGAGCTAGTCTGCTGTGCTCTTGTCTACTGATCCTGGTTCCAGTTATATCAGCTAAGTCTGCCTTTTGCTTTTTGCTATTTGTTTTGGTTTTGTATTTTTGTCCAGCTTGTTCCAAATCTATATCCTGACCTTTGCTGGAAGCTCTAGGGGGGCTGGTGTTCTCCCCCCGGACCGTTAGACGGTTCGGGGGTTCTTGAAGTTCCAGTGTGGATTTTGATAGGGTTTTTGTTGACCATATAAGTTATCTTTCTTTATTCTGCTATCAGTAAGCGGGCCTCTCTGTGCTAAACCTGGTTCATTTCTGTGTTTGTCATTTCCTCTTACCTAACCGTCATTATTTGTGGGGGGCTTCTATCCAGCTTTGGGGTCCCCTTCTCTGGAGGCAAGAAAGGTCTTTGTTTTCCTCTACTAGGGGTAGCTAGATTCTCCGGCTGGCGCGTGTCATCTAGAATCAACGTAGGAATGATCCCCGGCTACTTCTAGTGTTGGCGTTAGGAGTAGATATATGGTCAACCCAGTTACCACTGCCCTATGAGCTGGATTTTTGTACTCTGCAGACTTCCACGTTCCTCTGAGACCCTCGCCATTGGAGTCATAACAGTTTGCCAGGCCAGTATTAAATGTTTAATGCATTGCAGAAGAGGGATTATAAGAAAGAAGATTCTGAGTTGTTTTTTTTTTCTTCTTCCCCTTTACCTCAGAGTGGCTATGCTTGCTGCAGACATGAATGTCCAGACCTTGATTACAAGTGTGGACCAGCTGGCTACTCGTGTGCAGGGCATACAAGACTATGTTATCAGAAATCCTAGGTCAGAACCTAAAATACCGATTCCTGAACTGTTTTCTGGAGACAGGTTTAAGTTTAGGAATTTCGTGAATAATTGTAAATTGTTTTTGTCCCTGAGACCCTGTTCATCTGGAGGTTCTGCTCAGCAAGTAAAAATTGTTATTTCGTTCTTACGGGGCGACCCTCAGGATTGGGCTTTTTCGCTGGCGCCAGGAGATCCGGCATTGGCTGATCTTGATGCGTTTTTTCTGGCGCTCGGTTTACTTTATGAGGAACCCAATCTTGAGATTCAGGCAGAAAAGGCCTTGCTGGCTATGTCTCAGGGGCAGGACGAGGCTGAAGTGTATTGCCAAAAATTTCGGAAATGGTCCGTGCTGACACATTGGAACGAGTGTGCACTGGCCGCTAATTTTAGAAATGGCCTTTCTGAAGCCATTAAGAATGTTATGGTGGGTTTTCCCATTCCCACAGGTCTGAATGATACTATGGCACTGGCTATTCAAATTGACCGGCGGTTGCGGGAGCGCAAAACCGCAAATTCCCTCATGGTGTTGTCTGAACAGACACCTAATTCGGTGCAATGTGATAGAAAAACCGCAAATTCCCTCATGGTGTTGTCTGAACAGACACCTGATTTAATGCAATGTGATAGAATCCTGACTAGAAATGAGCGGAAAATTCATAGACGCCGGAATGGCTTGTGCTACTACTGTGGTGATTCTACACATGTTATCTCAGCATGCTCTAAACGTATAGCTAAGGTTGTTAGTCCTGTCACCGTTGGTAATTTGCAACCTAAATTTATTCTGTCTGTAACTTTGATTTGCTCACTGTCATCTTATCCTGTCATGGCGTTTGTAGATTCAGGTGCTGCCCTGAGTCTCATGGATCTCTCATTTGCTAAGCGCTGTGGTTTTACTCTTGAACCATTAGAAAATCCTATTCCTCTTAGGGGTATTGATGCTACACCATTGGCAGCAAATAAACCGCAGTATTGGACACAGGTTACCATGTGCATGACTCCTGAACACCGCGAGGTGATACGTTTCCTGGTTTTACATAAAATGCATGATTTGGTTGTTTTAGGGCTGCCATGGTTACAGACCCATAATCCAGTCCTGGACTGGAAGGCTATGTCAGTCTCAAGTTGGGGCTGTCGTGGTATTCATGGGGATTCCCTGCCTGTGTCTATTGCTTCTTCTACGCCTTCGGAAGTTCCGGAGTATTTGTCTGATTATCAGGATGTCTTCAGTGAGTCTGAGTCCAGTGCACTGCCTCCTCATAGGGACTGTGACTGTGCTATAGATTTGATCCCAGGCAGTAAATTTCCTAAGGGAAGACTGTTTAATCTGTCGGTACCTGAACATACCGCTATGCGTTCATATATCAAGGAGTCTCTGGAGAAAGGACATATTCGTCCGTCTTCTTCCCCTCTTGGTGCGGGATTCTTTTTTGTGGCAAAAAAGGACGGATCTTTGAGACCTTGTATTGATTATCGGCTTTTAAATAAGATCACTGTCAAATTTCAGTATCCTTTACCGCTGTTGTCTGACTTGTTTGCCCGGATTAAGGGTGCCAAGTGGTTCACCAAGATAGACCTTCGTGGTGCGTACAACCTTGTGCGCATTAAGCAAGGTGATGAATGGAAAACCGCATTCAATACGCCCGAAGGTCATTTTGAGTACTTGGTGATGCCTTTTGGGCTCTCCAATGCGCCTTCAGTTTTTCAGTCCTTTATGCATGACATTTTCCGGAAGTATCTGGATAAATTTTTGATTGTTTATCTGGATGATATTTTGGTTTTTTCTGATAATTGGGATTCGCATGTGGAGCAGGTCAGGTTGGTCTTTAAAATTTTGCGTGAAAATTCTTTGTTTGTCAAGGGCTCAAAGTGTCTCTTTGGTGTACAGAAGGTTCCCTTTTTGGGGTTCATTTTTTCCCCTTCTGCTGTGGAGATGGACCCAGTCAAGGTCCGAGCTATTCTTGATTGGACTCAGCCCTCGTCAGTTAAGAGTCTTCAGAAGTTCTTGGGCTTCGCTAACTTCTACCGTCGTTTTATCGCTAATTTTTCTAGCATTGTGAAACCTTTGACGGATATGACCAAGAAGGGCTCCGATGTAGCTAACTGGGCTCCTGCTGCCGTGGAGGCTTTCCAGGAGTTGAAACGCCGGTTTACTTCGGCGCCTGTTTTGTGCCAGCCTGACGTCTCACTTCCCTTTCAGGTTGAGGTGGATGCTTCGGAGATTGGGGCAGGGGCCGTTTTGTCGCAGAGAGGCCCTGGTTGCTCTGTTATGAAACCTTGTGCCTTTTTCTCTAGGAAGTTTTCGCCTGCCGAGCGAAATTATGATGTGGGCAATCGGGAGTTGTTGGCCATGAAATGGGCATTTGAGGAGTGGCGTCATTGGCTCGAGGGTGCTAAGCATCGTGTGGTGGTCTTGACTGATCACAAAAATCTGATGTATCTCGAGTCTGCTAAACGCCTTAATCCGAGACAGGCCCGCTGGTCATTGTTTTTCTCCCGCTTTGATTTTGTTGTCTCGTATTTACCAGGTTCAAAGAATGTGAAGGCCGATGCTCTTTCTAGGAGCTTTGTGCCTGATGCTCCTGGAGTCGCTGATCCTGTTGGTATTCTTAAAGATGGAGTTATCTTGTCAGCTATTTCTCCGGATCTGCGACGTGTGTTGCAGAGATTTCAGGCTGATAGGCCTGAGTCTTGTCCACCTGACAGACTGTTTGTCCCGGATAAGTGGACCAGCAGAGTCATTTCCGAGGTTCATTCCTCGGTGTTGGCAGGTCACCCGGGAATTTTTGGCACCAGAGATCTGGTGGCCAGGTCCTTTTGGTGGCCTTCCTTGTCAAGGGATGTGCGGTCATTTGTGCAGTCCTGTGGGACTTGTGCTCGAGCTAAGCCTTGCTGTTCTCGTGCCAGCGGTTTGCTCTTGCCCTTGCCTGTCCCGAAGAGACCTTGGACACATATCTCCATGGATTTCATTTCTGATCTTCCGCTATCTCAGGGCATGTCCGTTATCTGGGTGATATGTGATTGCTTCTCCAAGATGGTCCATTTGGTTCCTTTGCCTAAGCTGCCTTCCTCTTCCGATCTGGTTCCTGTGTTTTTCCAGAACGTGGTTCGTTTGCACGGCATCCCTGAGAATATTGTGTCAGACAGAGGATCCCAGTTCGTTTCCAGGTTCTGGCGATCCTTTTGTAGTAGGATGGGCATTGATTTGTCGTTTTCGTCTGCTTTCCATCCTCAGACTAATGGACAGACGGAGCGAACCAATCAGACTTTGGAGGCTTATTTGAGGTGTTTTGTCTCTGCTGATCAGGACGATTGGGTGACATTCTTGCCGTTGGCTGAGTTTGCCCTTAATAATCGGGCTAGTTCCGCCACCTTGGTTTCGCCTTTTTTCTGCAACTCTGGTTTCCATCCTCGCTTTTCTTCGGGTCATGTGGAGCCTTCTGACTGTCCTGGGGTGGATTCTGTGGTGGATAGGTTGCAGCAGATCTGGAATCATGTGGTGGACAACTTGAAGTTGTCACAGGAGAAGGCTCAGCGCTTTGCCAACCGCCGCCGCGGTGTGGGTCCCCGACTACGCGTTGGGGATTTGGTATGGCTTTCTTCCCGCTTTGTTCCTATGAAGGTCTCCTCTCCCAAATTTAAACCTCGTTTTATTGGGCCTTACAAGATATTGGAAATCCTTAATCCTGTATCTTTTCGTCTGGATCTTCCTGTGTCGTTTGCTATTCACAATGTATTTCATAGGTCCTTGTTGCGGCGGTACATTGTGCCTGTAGTTCCTTCTGCTGAGCCTCCTGCTCCGGTGTTGGTTGAGGGCGAGTTGGAGTACGTGGTGGAGAAGATCTTGGATTCTCGCCTCTCCAGGCGGAGGCTTCAGTACCTGGTCAAGTGGAAGGGCTATGGTCAGGAGGATAATTCCTGGGTGGTCGCCTCTGATGTTCATGCGGCCGATTTAGTTCGTGCCTTTCATGCCGCTCATCCTGATCGCCCTGGTGGTCGTGGTGAGGGTTCGGTGACCCCTCACTAAGGGGGGGGTACTGTTGTGAATTTGCTTTTTGCTCCCTCTAGTGGTTACTAGTTTTTTGACTCTGGTTTTTCTGTCATTCCTTTTATCCGCACCTGGGTCGTTAGTTAGGGGTGTTGCTATATAAGCTCCCTGGACCTTCAGTTCAATGCCTGGCAACGTAGTTATCAGAGCTAGTCTGCTGTGCTCTTGTCTACTGATCCTGGTTCCAGTTATATCAGCTAAGTCTGCCTTTTGCTTTTTGCTATTTGTTTTGGTTTTGTATTTTTGTCCAGCTTGTTCCAAATCTATATCCTGACCTTTGCTGGAAGCTCTAGGGGGGCTGGTGTTCTCCCCCCGGACTGTTAAGACGGTTCGGGGGTTCTTGAAGTTCCAGTGTGGATTTTGATAGGGTTTTTGTTGACCATATAAGTTACCTTTCTTTATTCTGCTATCAGTAAGCGGGCCTCTCTGTGCTAAACCTGGTTCATTTCTGTGTTTGTCATTTCCTCTTACCTAACCGTCATTATTTGTGGGGGGCTTCTATCCAGCTTTAGGGTCCCCTTCTCTGGAGGCAAGAAAGGTCTTTGTTTTCCTCTACTAGGGGTAGCTAGATTCTCCGGCTGGCGCGTGTCATCTAGAATCAACGTAGGAATGATCCCCGGCTACTTCTAGTGTTGGCGTTAGGAGTAGATATATGGTCAACCCAGTTACCACTGCCCTATGAGCTGGATTTTTGTACTCTGCAGACTTCCACGTTCCTCTGAGACCCTCGCCATTGGGGTCATAACAGGAGGTACAGGATGAACCCCAGCTCCTGTCATTGGATGGAGGGAGGTACAGGATGAACCCCAGCTCCTGTCATTGGATGGAGGGAGGTACAGGATGAACCCCGGCTCCTGTCACTGGATGGAGGGAGGAACAGGATGAACCCCAGCTCCAGTCATTGGATGGAGGGAGGTACAGGATGAACCCCAGCTCCTGTCATTGGAGGGAGGGAGGTACAGGATGAACCCCAGCTCCTGTCATTGGATGGACGGAGGTACAGGATGAACCCCAGCTCCTGTCATTGGATGGAGGGAGGTACAGGATGAACCCCAGCTCCTGTCACTGGATGGAGGGAGGAACAGGATGAAACCCAGCTCCTGTCATTGGATGGAGGGAGGTACAGGATGAACCACAGCTCCTATCACTGGATGGAGGGAGGTACAGGATGAACCACAGCTCCTATTACTGGATGGAGGGAGGTACAGGATGAACCCCAGCTCCTGTCACTGGATGGAGGGAGGTACTGGATGAACCCCGGCTCCAGTCATTGGATGGAGGGAGGTACAGGATGAAACCCAGCTCCTTTCATTGGATGGAGGGAGGTACAGGATGAACCACAGCTCCTGTCACTGGATGGAGGGAGGTACAGGATAAACCCCAGCTCCTGTCATTGGATGGAGGGAGGTACAGGATGAACCCCATCTCCTGTCACTGGATGGAGGGAGGTACAGGATGAACCCCAGCTCCTGTCATTGGATGGAGGGAGGTACAGGATGAACCCCAGCTCCTGTCATTGGATGGAGGGAGGTACAGGATGAACCCCGGCTCCTGTCACTGGATGGAGGGAGGAACAGGATGAACCCCAGCTCCAGTCATTGGATGGAGGGAGGTACAGGATGAACCCCAGCTCCTGTCATTGGAGGGAGGTACAGGATGAACCCCAGCTCCTGTCATTGGATAGACGGAGGTACAGGATGAACCCCAGCTCCTGTCATTGGATGGAGGGAGGTACAGGATGAACCCCAGCTCCTGTCACTGGATGGAGGGAGGAACAGGATGAACCCCGGCTCCTGTCATTGGATGGAGGGAGGTACAGGATGAACCCCAGCTCCTGTCACTGGATGGAGGGAGGTACAGGATGAAACCCAGCTCCTGTCATTGGATGGAGGGAGGTACAGGATGAACCCCAGCTCCTGTCATTGGATGGAGGGAGGTAACAGGATGAAACCCAGCTCCTGTCATTGGATGGAGGGAGGTACAGGATGAACCACAGCTCCTATCACTGGATGGAGGGAGGTACAGGATGAACCACAGCTCCTATCACTGGATGGAGGGAGGTACAGGATGAACCCCAGCTCCTGTCACTGGATGGAGGTTGGTACAGGATGAACCCCAGCTCCTGTCACTGGATGGAGGGAGGTACAGGATGAACCCCAGCTCCTGTCATTGGATGGAGGGAGGTACAGGATGAACCCCAGCTCCTGTCATTGGAGGGAGGGAGGAACAGGATGAACCCCAGCTCCTGTCATTGGATGGAGGGAGGTACAGTATGAACCCCAGCTCCTGTCATTGGATGGGGGGAGGTACAGGATGAACCCCAGCTCCTGTCACTGGATGGAGGGAGGTACCGGATGAACCCCAGCTCCTGTCATTGGATGGAGGGAGGTACAGGATGAACCCCAGCTCCTTTCATTGGATGGATGGAGGTACAGGATGAACCCCAGCTCCTGTCATTGGATGGATGGAGGTACAGGATGAACCCCAGCTCCTGTCATTGGATGGAGGAAGGTACAGGATGAGCCCCAGCTCCTGTCATTGGAGGGAGGGAGGTACAGGATGAACCCCAGCTCCTGTCACTGGATGGAGGGAGGTACAGGATTAACCCCAGCTCCTGTCATTGGATGGAGGGAGGTACAGGATGAACCCCAGCTCCTGTCACTGGATGGAGGGAGGTACAGGATGAACCCCAGCTCCTGTCATTGGATGGAGGGAGGTACAGGATGAACCCCAGCTCCTGTCACTGGATGGAGGGAGGTACAGGATGAACCCCAGCTCCTGTCATTGGATGGATGGAGGTACAGGATGAACCCCTGCTCCTGTCATTGGATGGAGGGAGGTACAGGATGAACCCCAGCTCCTGTCATTGGATGGAGGAAGGTACAGGATGAACCACAGTTCCTGTCACTGGATGGAGGGAGGAACAGGATGAACCCCAGCTCCTGTCATTGGATGGAGGGAGGTACAGTATGAACCCCAGCTCCTGTCATTGGATGGGGGGAGGTACAGGATGAACCCCAGCTCCTGTCATTGGAGGGAGGGAGGAACAGGATGAACCCCAGCTCCTGACACTGGATGGGGGGAGGTACAGGATGAACCCCAGCTCCTGTCATTGGAGGGAGGGAGGAACAGGATGAACCCCAGCTCCTGTCATTGGATGGAGGGAGGTACAGTATGAACCCCAGCTCCTGTCATTGGATGGGGGGAGGTACAGGATGAACCCCAGCTCCTGTCATTGGAGGGAGGGAGGAACAGGATGAACCCCAGCTCCTGACACTGGATGGAGGGAGGTACAGGATGAACCCCAGCTCCTGTCATTGGATGGAGGGAGGTACAGTATGAACCCCAGCTCCTGTCATTGGATGGGGGGAGGTACAGGATGAACCCCAGCTCCTGTCATTGGAGGGAGGGAGGAACAGGATGAACCCCAGCTCCTGACACTGGATGGAGGGAGGTACAGAATGAACCCCAGCTCCTGTCATTGGATGGACGTAGGTACAGGATGAACCACAGCTCCTGTCACTGGATGGAGGGAGGTACAGGATGAACCCCAGCTCCTGTCATTGGATGGAGGGAGGTACAGGATGAACCCCAGCTCCTGTCATTGGATGGAGGGAGGTACAGGATGAACCCCAGCACCTGTCACTGGATGGAGGGAGGTACAGGATGAACCCCAGCTCCTGTTACTGGATGGAAGGAGGTACAGGATGAACCCCAGCTCCTGTCACTGGATGGAGGGAGGTACAGGATGAACCCCAGCTCCTATCACTGGATGGAGGGAGATACAGGATGAACCCCAGCTCCTGTCATTGGATGGAGGGAGGAACAGGATGAACCCCAGCTCCAGTCATTGGATGGAGGGAGGTACAGGATGAACTCCAGCTCCTGTCATTGGAGGGAGGGAGGTACAGGATGAAACACAGCTCCTGTCACTGGATGGAGGGAGGTACAGGATGAACCCCAGCTCCTGTCACTGGATGGAGGGAGGTACAGGATGAACCCCAGCTCCTGTCATTGGATGGAGGGAGGTACAGTATGAACCCCAGCTCCTGTCATTGGATGGAGGGAGGTACAGGATGAACCCCAGCTCCTGTCATTGGATGGAGGGAGGCACAGGATGAACCCCAGCTCCTGTCACTGGATGGAGGGAGGAACAGGATGAACCCCGGCTCCAGTCATTGGATGGAGGGAGGTACAGCATGAAACCCAGGTCCTGTCATTGGATGGAGGGAGGTACAGGATGAAACACAGCTCCTGTCACTGGATGGAGGGAGGTACAGGATGAACCCCAGCTCCTGTCATTGGATGGAGGGAGGTACAGGATAAACCCCAGCTCCTGTCACTGGATGGAGGGAGGTACAGGATGAACCCCAGCTCCTGTCATTGGATGGACGTAGGCACAGGATGAACCCCAGCTCCTGTCATTGGATGGAGGGAGGTACAGGATGAACCCCAGCTCCTGTCATTGGATGGAGGGAGGTACAGGATGAACCCCAGCTCCTGTCATTGGATGGACGTAGGCACAGGATGAACCCCAGCTCCTGTCACTGGATGGAGGGAGGTACAGGATGAACCCCAGCTCCTGTCATTGGATGGAGGGAGGTACAGGATGAATCCCAGCTCCTGTCATTGGATGGAGGGAGGTACAGTATGAACCCCAGCTCCTGTCATTGGATGGAGGGAGGTACAGGATGAACCCCAGCTCCTGTCATTGGATGGAGGGAGGTACAGGATGAACCCCAGCTCCTGTCATTGGATGGAGGGAGGCACAGGATGAACCCCAGCTCCTGTCACTGGATGGAGGGAGGAACAGGATGAACCCCAGCTCCTGTCATTGGATGGAGGGAGGTACAGGATGAACCCCAGCTCCTGTCATTGGATGGAGGGAGGCACAGGATGAACCCCAGCTCCTGTCACTGGATGGAGGGAGGAACAGGATGAACCCCGGCTCCAGTCATTGGATGGAGGGAGGTACAGCATGAAACCCAGGTCCTGTCATTGGATGGAGGGAGGTACAGGATGAAACACAGCTCCTGTCACTGGATGGAGGGAGGCACAGGATGAACCCCAGCTCCTGTCACTGGATCGAGGGAGGTACAGGATGAACCCCAGCTCCTGTCATTGGATGGAGGGAGGTACAGGATGAACCCCAGCTCCTGTCATTGGATGGAGGGAGGTACAGGATGAACCCCAGCTCCTGTCACTGGATGGAGGGAGGAACAGGATGAACCCCGGCTCCAGTCATTGGATGGAGGGAGGTACAGCATGAAACCCAGCTCCTGTCATTGGATGGAGGGAGGTACAGGATGAACTCCAGCTCCTGTCACTGGATGGAGGGAGGTACAGGATGAACCCCAGCTCCTGTCACTGGATGGAGGGAGGTACAGGATGAACCCCAGCTCCTGTCATTGGATGGAGGGAGGTACAGGATGAACCCCAGCTCCTGTCATTGGATGGAGGGAGGTACAGGATGAACCCCAGCTCCTGTCACTGGATGTAGGGAGGAACAGGATGAACCCCGGCTCCAGTCATTGGATGGAGGGCGGTACAGGATGAAACCCAGCTCCTGTCATTGGATGGAGGGAGGTACAGGATGAACCCCAGCTCCTGTCATTGGATGGAGGGAGGTACAGGATGAACCCCAGCTCCTGTCATTGGATGGAGGGAGGTACAGGATGGACCCCAGCTCCTGTCACTGGATGGAGGGAGGAACAGGATGAACCCCGGCTCCAGTCATTGGATGGAGGGAGGTACAGCATGATACTCAGCTCCTGTCATTGGATGGAGGGAGGTACAGGATGAACCACAGCTCCTATCACTGGATGGAGTGAGGTACAGGATGAATCCCAGCTCCTGTCACTGGATGGAGGGAGGTACAGGATGAACCCCAGCTCCTGTCACTGGATGGAGGGAGGTACCGGATGAACCCCAGCTCCTGTCATTGGATGGAGGGAGGTACAGGATGAACCCCAGCTCCTGTCATTTGCTGGAGGGAGGTACAGGATGAACCCCAGCTCCTGTCATGGGATGGAGGGAGGTACAGGATGAACCCCAGCTCCTGTCACTGGATGGAGGGAGGTACAGGATGAACCCCAGCTCCTGTCATTGGATGGATGGAGGTACAGGATAAACCCAGCTCCTGTCATTGGTTGGAGGGATGTACAGGATGAACCCCAGCTCCTGTCATTGGATGGAGGAAAGTAAAGGATGAACCACAGCTCCTGTCATTGGATGGAGGGAGGTACAGGATGAACCCCAGCTCCTGTCATTGGATGAAGGGAGGTACAGGATGGACCCCAGCTCCTGTCATTGGATGGAGGGAGGTACAAGATGAAACCCAGCTCCTGTCATTGGATGAAGGGAGGTACAGGATGAACCCCAGCTCCTGTCACTGGATGGAGGGAGGTACAGGATGAACCCCAGCTCTTGTCATTGGATGGAGGGAGGTACAGGATGAACCCCAGCTCCTGTCACTGGATGGAGGGAGGTACAGGATGAACCCCAGCTCTTGTCACTGGATGGAGGGAGGTACAGGATGAACCCCAGCTCCTGTCATTGGATGGAGGGAGGTACAGGATGAACCCCGGCTCTTGTCATTGGATGGAGGGAGGTACAGGATGAACCCCAGCTCCTGTCATTGGATGGAGGGAGGTACAGGATGAACCCCAGCTCCTGTCATTGGATGGAGGGAGGAACAGGATGAACCCCAGCTCCTGTCATTGGAGGGAGGGAGGTACAGGATGAACCCCAGCTCCTGTCATTGGATGGAGGGAGGTACAGGATGAACCCCAGCTCCTGTCATTGGATGGAGGGAGGAACAGGATGAACCCCAGCTCCTGTCATTGGAGGGAGGGAGGTACAGGATGAACCCCAGCTCCTGTCACTGGATGGACGTAGGTACAGGATGAACCCCAGCTCCTATCACTGGATGGAGGGAGGTACAGGATGAACCCAAGCTCCTGTCATTGGATGGAGGGAGGTACAGGATGAACCCCAGCTCTTGTCATTGGATGGAGGGAGGTACAGGATGAACCCCAGCTCCTGTCATTGGATGGAGGGAGGTACAGGATGAACCCCAGCTCCTGTCATTGGATGGAGGGAGGAACAGGATGAATCCCAGCTCCTGTCATTGGAGGGAGGGAGGTACAGGATGAACCCCAGCTCCTGTCACTGGATGGACGTAGGTACAGGATGAACCCCAGCTCCTATCACTGGATGGAGGGAGGTACAGGATGAACCCAAGCTCCTGTCATTGGATGGAGGGAGGTACAGGATGAACCCAAGCTCCTGTCATTGGATGGAGGGAGGTACAAGATGAACCCCAGCTCCTGTCACTGGATGGAGGGAGGTACAGGATGAACCACAGCTCCTGTCATTGGATGGAGGGAGGTACAGGATGAACCCCAGCTCCTGTCATTGGATGGACGTAGGTACAGGATGAACCACAGCTCCTATCACTGGATGGAGGGAGGTACAGGATGAACCCCAGCTCCTGTCACTGGATGTAGGGAGGAACAGGATGAACCCCGGCTCCAGTCATTGGATGGAGGTACAGGATGAAACCCAGCTCCTGTCACTGGATGTAGGGAGGAACAGGATGAACCCCGGCTCCAGTCATTGGATGGAGGTACAGGATGAACCCCAGCTCCTGTCATTGGATGGAGGGAGGTACAGGATGAACCCCAGCTCCTTTCATTGGATGGAGGGAGGTACAGGATGAACCCCAGCTCCTGTCACTGGATGGAGGGAGGTACAGGATGAACCCCAGCTCCTGTCACTGGATGGAGGGAGGTACAGGATGAACCCCAGCTCCTGTCATTGGATGGAGGGAGGTACAGGATGAACCCCAGCTCCTGTCACTGGATGGAGGGAGGTACAGGATGAACCCAAGCTCCAGTCATTGGATGGAGGGAGGTACAGGATGAACCCCAGCTCCTGTCATTGGATGGAGGGAGGTACAGGATGAAACCCAGCTCCTGTCATTGGATGGAGGGAGGTACAGGATGAACCACAGCTCCTGTCATTGGATGGAGGGAGGTACAGGATGAACTACAGCTCCTATCACTGGATGGAGGGAGGTACAGGATAAACCCCAGCTCCTGTCATTGGATGGAGGGAGGTACAGGATGAACCCCAGCTCCTGTCATTGGATGGAGGGAGGTACAGGATGAACCCCATCTCCTGTCACTGGATGGAGGGAGGTACAGGATGAACCCCAGCTCCTGTCATTGGATGGAGGGAGGTACAGGATGAACCCCAGCTCCTGTCATTGGATGGAGGGAGGTACAGGATGAACCCCAGCTCCTGTCATTGGATGGAGGGAGGTACAGGATGAACCCCAGCTCCTGTCATTGGAGGGAGGGAGGTACAGGATGAACCCCAGCTCCTGTCATTGGATGGATGGAGGTACAGGATGAACCCCAGCTCCTGCCATTGGATGGAGGGAGGTACAGGATGAACCCCAGCTCCTGTCACTGGATGGAGGAGGTACAGGATGAACCCCAGCTCCTGTCACTGGATGGAGGGAGGTACAGGATGAACCCCAGCTCCTGTCATTGGATGGAGGGAGGTACAGGATGAACCCCAGCTCCTGTCATTGGATGGAGGGAGGTACAGGATGAACCCCAGCTCCTCTCATTGGATGGAGGGAGGTACAGGATGAACCCCAGCTCCTCTCATTGGATGGAGGGAGGTACAGGATGAACCCCAGCTCCTGTCATTGTATGGAGGGAGGTACAGGATGAACCCCAGCTCCTCTCATTGTATGGAGGGAGGTACAGGATGAACCCCAGCTCCTGTTATTGGATGGAGGGAGGTACTGGATGGACCCCAGCTCCTGTCACTGGATGGAGGAGGTACAGGATGAACCCCAGCTCCTGTCACTGGATGGAGGGAGGTACAGGATGAACCCCAGCTCCTGTCATTGGATGGAGGGAGGTACAGGATGAACCCCAGCTCCTGTCATTGGATGGAGGGAGGTACAGGATGAACCCCAGCTCCTCTCATTGGATGGAGGGAGGTACAGGATGAACCCCAGCTCCTCTCATTGGATGGAGGGAGGTACAGGATGAACCCCAGCTCCTGTCATTGGAGGGAGGGAGGTACAGGATGAACCCCAGCTCCTGTCACTGGATGGAGGGAGGTACAGGATGAACCCCAGCTCCTGTCATTGGATGGAGGGAGGTACAGGATGAACCCCAGCTCCTGTCACTGGATGGAGGGAGTCCTCTGCAGCAGCTCCAGTTTTGCTCCACTGTATTATTATGGAACATTGCTTGTACAACCATGTTCAGATTTGACCTCTAATTTGTTACTCCCTCCCCTCTGCACTATAAATTCAGTGTAATCAGCTGGTGCTGACAGACAGTGACACTAATCCCAGTTTAATCATGCAGAGTAATCTCATAACCTTCTGCAGTGGTATTAGTTCTTTGGATTAACCCCTTCTGGTTTAGAGACTTCCTTATATGAAGTGTGAGGTTTACGTTTTGGCATCAGGTCAGCACTTCATCCATGTTGGTGACCAGCCATGTTCTGTACCTAGATAGGTTGTTAGGTCCCTTTCCCTCGCTATTGATCCGTTCTGCTCTCATACCTTTCGCATGTAATGCAGTGTTCAAACGTTCCAAATGTGAACACTTTGACCACAATTCACCATTTACGTTTATCTTTTAAGTCACTTTTATTTTTTTGTCAAGCAGACTACAAAGTTAGGTATTTCTGTAAGTTTTCTCCTGTTTATTTTTATAACTGTTTTGCATTTTGTATGTCACCTTTTATTACCGTATTTTTATACCCTTTTTATTGTAAGCACTGTACCTTTTCTATTAAAGCATAAAACTTTAAAAGTTGAACCTCGTATGTTCTAAAAAATCCATAACCTTAAAGTGTGTGAGCCTTATGATTGGCAGACAGTATTAGTAATATTTCCGGGACTCATCGCCCGTGTGTTCGGTGAGTGGTGGCAGCGTGTATGAGCGGGTGTGTGGCCTTGGTCAGTGTGTGACTTATGCTCCCATTACAGCATAGGGCAGAGGTTGAATGCTGGACTGAGAAAGGGGAGATAGATTAACTCTTGCAGGTGCAACCGCAAGTCACGTGCTGAGAAGCGGGTACGTGACAACCGGTGTTTAATCAGTGGTGGCAGCGGCTGGATTGTGGCGCTTCCAACGGCAAACCTGCGTGACGTCACCATCGGTAGAATATGTATATCCGATTGCCACAGGATAAAGGGTAAAGGAAAGTATATTAAAAGCACTGTGGGTGAGTTTGCTATGGTAATGAAATACAGTCACTAGACTTGTTCAAATAAATAGAGCACTAATTAATTGAAATCTCAGAAATTCTAGGTCAGATATCTACCCAAAGAATATATTAATGGAAAAAGTGCAACTAAAAAGTGAACGAGTGCCTATAAAGATGATGAATTAATAACTATAATTATTAAAAAATATACGTATATGATACATGAATTTGTGTTAGACATCTACAAAAGGGCATTAAGTGTGTATTAGAGGCTATTGCTTCATGAAAAAACTACACTTACAAAAATAAAGTCTATGGGCTTAAGGACAGTGCATGGTATGTTTGGAAATAGATTGGCTCTTGTAGCAATACATTGAGCATATGTGCATGATTAACAAAATTAATAAAAAAATAAAATTAACTAGTGAGTGACCTATCATAAGACTATTGAAAAGGCATAGATAATATTAATGGATTCAATGCATATTTAAACATATATGCAGACTGTTTTGATTATAATTACAATCTTCTTCTTTTATATTAAGGCAAAGAAACAGTCCCTAAAGCCTCAGTCATACTGCATCCCAATTGATGAGGCCATATTGTCCATAGCACCAACACCGCAGACTCCTGGAGCAACACCAAATGAAGGGCAGCTCCGATCACAAAAGAGGCAAGTAATAAGGACACTAAAAAAAGAAAGAAGAAGGAAATGTAATTAAAATGAGATAAAAGAATACGCAATACATAAAATTGCTCCAGGAGTCTGCCGTCTTGATGCTATGGACAATATGGCCTCATCAATTGGGATGCAGTATGACTGTGGCACAGATTAAGGACCTCTGCACCCTTCTGCACAGTTTTGAAATGGCTCCTAAGATGGTTAGCACTGACGATACCATCATCAGAATCACTATTCCAGTCAGTTATATGTTGGAGCAGACTTTGAGTAGCCTGCGGGAGGAGAGGTTGGTCCCAGAAGAAGAGAAGGAAGCAGAGAAGGCTGCGGAAGGGATAACAATGTCTCTGAGGTCAACACTGTCGTCTCGCAGGCAGATGTAACAGAGTACCACCCCCGCCCTGATTTCATAGACCATACTTCATTAACATTTCCTACCCTGCTTTTGGTGGGGGGCATTGTGTTCATTTGTTGATCTCTGCAGGGGGCTTCTCAGACTGGCCGGGACTGGACATCTGAAGCCTCTTTTGTACTTTCAGCTCCAGGTAACAAATGTTTGAGGGTGGGTGTGAACCCCTCCACCTATCCAAGGGGCGGATCCCTAGAGGGTGGAACAATAAGCCCATGGATATACTATCATTCTTCTGGGACCTGTGTGGTGTGAGGTAGAGTTGAGCGACTTTCATTTTTTTAAGATCGAGTCAGGTTTTGTGAAACCCGACTTTGTCCAGAGTCGAGTCGAGTGCAGTCGGCCGATTATCGCTAAAAGTCGGGGATCGACCGAAAAGCGAAACCCAATGCAAGTCAATGGGGAAGCATAGTCGGCAGTGAGTGGAGGCCAGGAAAACACCTACAGTGCCCATTTTAATGCCAAAAACATCCATTCTTGTTTCTGAACCTTGTCAATCTTAATTAACTTTATAATAATAGTTGGGCATAGGAAATTGGCGGTCATTTGGCAAAAGTTGTGGGGGGAGTAGGGCTGGTTCAAGTTTTTAGTGGGCCCAGGAAATGCGGACTACGTCACGGCGGTGTTGCAGGCAGAGGTAAGTATTTCAACGTTGCAAGTGCTGTGATCCTGAGCAAGCAGGGGGGGCCCACTCGTTCGCATTGGCACTGGCACAGGGCCCCTCAAAGTACGGCGGTGTGTTTGCATGGCGGGGGCGCCTCCCACCAGCAGCGACACTTTTGCGTACTCTGAGGGGCCCTGTGCCAGTGACGTCGCCAACGAGTATGCCCCCCCACCTGATGAAGGAACCTGCACTTTCATCTGCACCTTCCTCTTTTCCCTGTGTAAGGTGGTATAACATGCGGGAAGGGGAACCTTACTTTCAGCAGGGTCAGATTCTGGCTGTGTAGAGTACAAGGGGAATGTAGTGGTCTAGGTCAATGTACCAGCAGACTCATCTAGCAGTGGCTGGGCAATGGGCAGGATGAGGAGGAAATGGATATAGGGCCAAAGAATAAAGTAGGCTAAATGCAGTTCAAAATTGGTAACAGGACTAAACAGGCGGCATTGCTTTGTTCAGTGGAGTAGCAAACCCAAGAGCAGCAGACACTGTTTCAAGGGCCTAACCACACTAGTAGGCCAAATGCAGTTTAATATCTGATAGTATAGGCCGAAAGCCAGAATGTGGAAGCTCAGCTTTGTTCAGTTGAGGACAACACCAGGCAGGGGCAGACACCTTTAGTAGGCCGGAACAGCCAATTGCATTTTTAAAAATCGTAATTTGGAACAGAAGGTTGAAGCTCAGCTTTATTCAGTTGAGGACAACACCAGGCAGGGGCAGACACCTTTAGTAGGCCGGAACAGCCAATTTCATTTTTAAAAATCATCATTTGGAACAGAAGGTTGAAGCTCAGCTTTATTCAGTTGAGGACAACACCAGGCAGGGGCAGACACCTTTAGTAGGCCGGAACATCCAATTTCATTTTTAAAAATCGTAATTTGGAACAGAAGGTTGAAGCTCAGCTTTATTCAGTTGAGGACAACACCAGGCAGGGGCAGACACCTTTAGTAGGCCGGAACAGCCAATTTCATTTTTAAAAATCGTAATTTGGAACAGAAGGTTGAAGCTCAGCTTTATTCAGTTGAGGACAACACCAGGCAGGGGCAGACACCTTTAGTAGGCCGGAACAGCCAATTTCATTTTTAAAAATCGTAATTTGGAACAGAAGGTTGAAGCTCAGCTTTATTCTGTTGAGGACAACACCAGGCAGGGGCAGACACCTTTAGTAAACCGGAACAGCCAATTTCATTTTTAAAAATCGTAATTTGGAACAGAAGGTTGAAGCTCAGCTTTATTCAGTTGAGGACAACACCAGGCAAGGGCAGACACCTTTAGTAGGCCGGAACAGCCAATTTCATTTTTAAAAATCGTAATTTGGAACAGAAGGTTGAAGCTCAGCTTTATTCAGTTGAGGACAACACCAGGCAGGGGCAGACACCTTTAGTAGGCCGGAACAGCCAATTTCATTTTTAAAAATCATCATTTGGAACAGAAGGTTGAAGCTCAGCTTTATTCAGTTGAGGACAACACCAGGCAGGGGCAGACACCTTTAGTAGGCCGGAACAGCCAATTTCATTTTTAAAAATCGTAATTTGGAACAGAAGGTTGAAGCTCAGCTTTATTCAGTTGAGGACAACACCAGGCAGGGGCAGACACCTTTAGTAGGCCGGAACAGCCAATTTCATTTTTAAAAATCGTCATTTGGAACAGAAGGTTGAAGCTCAGCTTTATTCTGTTGAGGACAACACCAGGCACGGGCAGACACCTTTAGTAGGCCGGAACATCCAATTTCATTTTTAAAAATCGTAATTTGGAACAGAAGGTTGAAGCTCAGCTTTATTCAGTTGAGGACAACACCAGGCAGGGGCAGACACCTTTAGTAGGCCGGAACAGCCAATTTCATTTTTAAAAATCGTAATTTGGAACAGAAGGTTGAAGCTCAGCTTTATTCAGTTGAGGACAACACCAGGCAGGGGCAGACACCTTTAGTAGGCCGGAACAGCCAATTTCATTTTTAAAAATCGTAATTTGGAACAGAAGGTTGAAGCTCAGCTTTATTCTGTTGAGGACAACACCAGGCAGGGGCAGACACCTTTAGTAAACCGGAACAGCCAATTTCATTTTTAAAAATCGTAATTTGGAACAGAAGGTTGAAGCTCAGCTTTATTCAGTTGAGGACAACACCAGGCAGGGGCAGACACCTTTAGTAGGCCGGAACAGCCAATTTCATTTTTAAAAATCGTCATTTGGAACAGAAGGTTGAAGCTCAGCTTTATTCAGTTGAGGACAACACCAGGCAAGGGCAGACACCTTTAGTAGGCCGGAACAGCCAATTTTTTTTAAAAAACAGCAGTTAATAAGAGGCAGAAGGTAGAAGCTCAGCTTTATTCAGTTGAGGACAACACCAGGCAGGGGCAGACACCTTTAGTATGCCGGAACAGCCAATTTCATTTTTAAAAATCGTTATTTTGGAACAGAAGGTTGAAGCTCAGCTTTATTCAGTTGAGGACAACACCAGGCAGGGGCAGACACCTTTACTAGGCCGGAACAGCCAATTTCATTTTTAAAAATCGTCATTTGGAACAGAAGGTTGAAGCTCAGCTTTATTCAGTTGAGGACAACACCAGGCAGGGGCAGACACCTTTAGTAGGCTGGAACAGCCAATTTCATTTTTAAAAATCGTAATTTGGAACAGAAGGTTGAAGCTCAGCTTTATTCAGTTGAGGACAACACCAGGCAGGGGCAGACACCTTTAGTAGGCCGGAACAGCCAATTTCATTTTTAAAAATCGTAATTTGGAACAGAAGGTTGAAGCTCAGCTTTATTCAGTTGAGGACAACACCAGGCAGGGGCAGACACCTTTAGTAGGCCGGAACAGCCAATTTCATTTTTAAAAATCGTCATTTGGAACAGAAGGTTGAAGCTCAGCTTTATTCAGTTGAGGACAACACCAGGCAAGGGCAGACACCTTTAGTAGGCCGGAACAGCCAATTTGTTTTAAAAAACAGCAGTTAATAAGAGGCAGAAGGTAGAAGCTCAGCTTTATTCAGTTGAGGACAACACCAGGCAGGGGCAGACACCTTTAGTATGCCGGAACAGCCAATTTCATTTTTAAAAATCGTTATTTTGGAACAGAAGGTTGAAGCTCAGCTTTATTCAGTTGAGGACAACACCAGGCAGGGGCAGACACCTTTACTAGGCCGGAACAGCCAATTTCATTTTTAAAAATCGTAATTTGGAACACAAGGTTGAAGCTCAGCTTTATTCAGTTGAGGACAACACCAGGCAGGGGCAGACACCTTTAGTAGGCCGGAACAGCCAATTTCATTTTTAAAAATCATCATTTGGAACAGAAGGTTGAAGCTCAGCTTTATTCAGTTGAGGACAACACCAGGCAGGGGCAGACACCTTTAGTAGGCCGGAACAGCCAATTTCATTTTTAAAAATCGTCATTTGGAACAGAAGGTTGAAGCTCAGCTTTATTCAGTTGAGGACAACACCAGGCAGGGGCAGACACCTTTAGTAGGCCGGAACAGCCAATTTCATTTTTAAAAATCGTCATTTGGAACAGAAGGTTGAAGCTCAGCTTTATTCAGTTGAGGACAACACCAGGCAGGGGCAGACACCTTTAGTAGGCCGGAACAGCCAATTTCATTTTTAAAAATCGTAATTTGGAACAGAAGGTTGAAGCTCAGCTTTATTCAGTTGAGGACAACACCAGGCAGGGGCAGACACCCTTACTAGGCCGGAACAGCCAATTTCATTTTTAAAAATCGTTATTTTGGAACAGAAGGTTGAAGCTCAGCTTTATTCAGTTGAGGACAACACCAGGCAGGGGCAGACACCTTTACTAGGCCGGAACAGCCAATTTCATTTTTAAAAATCGTCATTTGGAACAGAAGGTTGAAGCTCAGCATTATTCAGTTGAGGACAACACCAGGCAGGGGCAGACACCTTTAGTAGGCTGGAACAGCCAATTTCATTTTTAAAAATCGTAATTTGGAACAGAAGGTTGAAGCTCAGCTTTATTCAGTTGAGGACAACACCAGGCAGGGGCAGACACCTTTAGTAGGCTGTCATGATTCTCAATGGCGAGAGAACATAGCCCAGCATATATGAGAACTAGCTCTTGGAAGATGGAAACTATACTGACCATGAACTAAACCTGCCGCACAACTAGAAGTGGCCGGGTAGCATGCCTACGTTTTTTTATCCCTAGATGCCCAGCGCCAGCCGGAGAACTACCTAATCCTAGCAGAGGAAAAGACAGTCCTGGCTCACCTCTAGAGAAATTTTCCCAAAAGGCAGACAGAGGCCCCCACATATATTGGCGGTGATTTAAGATGAAATGACAAACGTAGTATGAAAATAGGTTTAGCAAAATCGAGGTCCGCTTACTAGATAGCATGAAGACAGAAAGGGCACTTTCATGGTCAGCAGAAAACCCTTTCAAAACACCATCCAGAAATTACTTTAAGACTCTAGCATTAACTCATAACACCAGAGTGGCAATTTCCGCTCACAAGAGCTTTCCAGACACAGTAACAAAACAGCAGCTGTGAACAGGAACAAAATGCAAAAACACACAAGGACAAAAGTCCAACTTAGCTGGGAGTTGTCTAGTAGCAGGAACATGCACAGAAAGGCTACTGATTACATTGATGACCGGCATGAAACTGACAGAGGAGCAAGGTTATATAGCGACTCCCACATACTGATAGGAGCAGGTGAACAGAGGGGATGATGCACACAAGTTAAATTCCACAAGTGGCCACCGGGGAAGCCCAGAATCCAATTTCACAACAGTACCCCCCCCCTCAAGGAGGGGGCACCGAACCCTCACCAGAACCACCAGGGCGATCAGGATGAGCCCTATGAAAGGCACGGACAAGATCGGAGGCATGAACATCAGAGGCAGTGACCCAAGAATTATCCTCCTGACCGTATCCCTTCCATTTGACCAGATACTGGAGTTTCCGTCTGGAAACACGAGAGTCCAAGATCTTTTCCACAACGTACTCCAACTCACCCTCAACCAACACCGGAGCAGGAGGCTCAACGGAAGGCACAGCTGGTACCTCATACCTGCGCAACAATGACCGATGAAAAACATTATGAATAGAAAAGGATGCAGGGAGGTCCAAACGGAAGGACACAGGGTTAAGAATCTCCAATATCTTGTACGGGCCGATGAACCGAGGCTTAAACTTAGGAGAAGAAACCCTCATAGGGACAAAACGAGAAGACAACCACACCAAGTCCCCAACACAAAGCCGAGGACCAACACGACGACGGCGGTTGGCAAAAAGCTGAGTCTTCTCCTGGGACAACTTCAAATTGTCCACCACCTGCCCCCAAATCTGATGCAACCTCTCCACCACAGCATCCACTCCAGGACAATCCGAAGATTCCACTTGACCGGAGGAAAATCGAGGATGAAACCCCGAATTACAGAAAAACGGGGACACCAAGGTGGCAGAGCTGGCCCGATTATTGAGGGCGAACTCCGCCAAAGGCAAAAAAGCAACCCAATCATCCTGATCCGCAGACACAAAACACCTCAAATATGTCTCCAAGGTCTGATTAGTCCGCTCGGTCTGGCCATTAGTCTGAGGATGGAAAGCAGACGAAAAAGACAAATCTATGCCCATCCTAGCACAGAATGCCCGCCAAAATCTAGACACGAATTGGGTCCCTCTGTCAGAAACGATATTCTCCGGAATACCATGCAAACGAACAACATTTTGAAAAAACAGAGGAACCAACTCGGAAGAAGAAGGCAACTTAGGCAAGGGAACCAGATGGACCATCTTAGAGAAACGGTCACACACCACCCAGATGACAGACATCTTCTGAGAAACAGGCAGATCCGAAATAAAATCCATCGAGATGTGCGTCCAAGGCCTCTTCGGGATAGGCAAGGGTAACAACAATCCACTAGCCCGAGAGCAACAAGGCTTGGCCCGAGCACAAACGTCACAAGACTGCACAAAGCCTCGCACATCTCGTGACAGGGAAGGCCACCAGAAGGACCTTGCCACCAAATCCCTGGTACCAAAGATTCCAGGATGACCTGCCAACGCAGAAGAATGAACCTCAGAGATGACTCTACTGGTCCAATCATCAGGAACAAACAGTCTACCAGGTGGGCAACGATCAGGTCTATCCGCCTGAAACTCCTGCAAGGCCCGCCGCAGGTCTGGAGAAACGGCAGACAATATCACTCCATCTTTAAGGATACCTGTGGGCTCAGAATTACCAGGGGAGTCAGGCTCAAAACTCCTAGAAAGGGCATCCGCCTTAACATTCTTAGAACCCGGTAGGTAAGACACCACAAAATTAAACCGAGAGAAAAACAACGACCAGCGCGCTTGTCTAGGATTCAGGCGCCTGGCAGACTCAAGGTAAATTAAATTTTTGTGGTCAGTCAATACCACCACCTGATGTCTGGCCCCCTCAAGCCAGTGACGCCACTCCTCAAAAGCCCACTTCATGGCCAAAAGCTCCCGATTCCCAATATCATAATTCCGCTCGGCGGGCGAAAATTTACGGGAAAAAAAAGCACAAGGTCTCATCACGGAGCAGTCGGAACTTCTCTGCGACAACACCGCCCCAGCTCCGATTTCAGAAGCGTCGACCTCAACCTGAAAAGGAAGAGCAACATCAGGCTGACGCAACACTGGGGCGGAAGAAAAGCGGCGCTTGAGCTCCCGAAAGGCCTCCACAGCATCAGGGGACCAATCAGCAACATCAGCACCCTTCTTAGTCAAATCAGTCAATGGTTTTACAACATCAGAAAAACCAGCAATAAATCGACGATAAAAGTTAGCAAAGCCCAAAAATTTCTGAAGACTCTTAAGAGAAGAGGGTTGCGTCCAATCACCAATAGCCTGAACCTTGACAGGATCCATCTCGATGGAAGAGGGGGAAAAAATGTATCCCAAGAAGGAAATCTTCTGAACCCCAAAAACACACTTAGAACCCTTCACACACAAGGAATTAGACCGCAAAACCTGAAAAACCCTCCTGACCTGCTGGACATGAGAGTCCCAGTCATCTGAAAAAATCAGAATATCATCCAGATACACAATCATAAATTTATCCAAATAATCGCGGAAAATGTCATGCATAAAGGACTGGAAGACTGAAGGGGCATTTGAAAGACCAAAAGGCATCACCAAATACTCAAAATGGCCCTCGGGCGTATTAAATGCGGTTTTCCACTCATCCCCCTGCTTGATTCGCACCAAATTATACGCCCCACGGAGATCAATCTTAGAGAACCACTTGGCCCCCTTTATACGAGCAAACAAATCAGTAAGCAGTGGTAACGGATATTGATATTTAACCGTGATTTTATTCAAAAGTCGATAATCAATACACGGCCTCAAAGAGCCGTCTTTCTTAGACACAAAGAAAAAACCGGCTCCTAAGGGAGATGACGAAGGACGAATATGTCCCTTTTCCAAGGACTCCTTTATATATTCTCGCATAGCAGCGTGTTCAGGCACAGACAGATTAAATAAACGACCCTTAGGGTATTTACTACCCGGGATCAAGTCTATGGCACAATCGCACTCCCGGTGCGGAGGCAGTGAACCAACCTTGGGTTCTTCAAAAACGTCACGAAAGTCAGACAAGAATTCAGGAATCTCAGAGGGAATAGATGATGAAATGGAAACCAAAGGTACGTCCCCATGAGTTCCTTTACATCCCCAGCTTAACACAGACATAGCTCTCCAGTCGAGGACTGGGTTATGAGATTGCAGCCATGGCAATCCCAGCACCAAAACATCATGTAGATTATACAGCACCAGAAAGCGAATAACCTCCTGGTGATCCGGATTAACACGCATAGTCACTTGTGTCCAGTATTGTGGTTTATTACTAGCCAATGGGGTGGAGTCAATCCCTTTCAGAGGTATCGGAGCCTCCAATGGCTCCAAATCATACCCACAGCGTTTGGCAAAGGACCAATCCATAAGACTCAAAGCAGCGCCAGAGTCGACATAGGCGTCCGCGGTAATAGATGACAAAGAACAAATCAGGGTCACAGATAGAATAAACTTAGACTGTAAAGTGCTAATTGAAACAGACTTGTCAGGCTTCTTAGTACGCTTAAAGCATGCTGATATAACATGAGTTGAATCACCACAATAGAAGCACAACCCATTTTTTCGTCTAAAATTCTGCCGCTCGCTTCTGGACAGAATTCTATCACATTGCATATTTTCTGGCGTTTTCTCAGTAGACACCGCCAAATGGTGCACAGGTTTGCGCTCCCGCAGACGCCTATCGATCTGAATAGCCATCGTCATGGACTCATTCAGACTCGCAGGCACAGGGAACCCCACCATAACATCCTTAATGGCATCAGAGAGACCTTCTCTGAAAATCGCCGCCAGGGCGCACTCATTCCACTGAGTAAGCACAGACCATTTGCGGAATTTTTGGCAGTATATTTCAGCTTCATCTTGCCCCTGAGACAAGGACATCAAGGCCTTTTCCGCCTGAAGCTCTAAATGAGGTTCCTCATAAAGCAACCCCAAGGCCAGAAAAAACGCATCCACATTGAGCAACGCAGGATCCCCTGGTGCCAATGCAAAAGCCCAGTCTTGAGGGTCGCCCCGGAGCAAGGAAATTACAATCCTGACCTTCTGTGCAGGGTCTCCGGCAGAGCGAGACTTCAGGGACAAAAACAATTTGCAATTATTTTTAAAATTTTGAAAGTGAGATCTATTCCCCGAGAAGAATTCAGGCAAAGGAATTCTAGGCTCAGACATAGGTGCATGAACAACAAAATCTTGCAAATTTTGTACCTTTGTGGCGAGATTATTCAAACCTGTAGCTACACTCTGAAGATCCATTTGAAACAGGTGAACACAGAGCCATTCAAGAATTAGAAGGAGAGGAAGAGAGGAAGGCTGCAGTATAGGCAGACTAGCAAGTGATTCAATTAAGAGCACACTCAGAACTAGAGGGGAAAAAAAAAAAAAAAAAAATTGTAGCAGACTTCTATTTTCTCTCCTTTCTCAGCCAGTAATTTAACCCTTTTTTGGGCCGGTCAAACTGTCATGATTCTCAATGGCGAGAGAACATAGCCCAGCATATATGAGAACTAGCTCTTGGAAGATGGAAACTATACTGACCATGAACTAAACCTGCCGCACAACTAGAAGTGGCCGGGTAGCATGCCTACGTTTTTTTATCCCTAGATGCCCAGCGCCAGCCGGAGAACTACCTAATCCTAGCAGAGGAAAAGACAGTCCTGGCTCACCTCTAGAGAAATTTTCCCAAAAGGCAGACAGAGGCCCCCACATATATTGGCGGTGATTTAAGATGAAATGACAAACGTAGTATGAAAATAGGTTTAGCAAAATCGAGGTCCGCTTACTAGATAGCATGAAGACAGAAAGGGCACTTTCATGGTCAGCAGAAAACCCTTTCAAAACACCATCCAGAAATTACTTTAAGACTCTAGCATTAACTCATAACACCAGAGTGGCAATTTCCGCTCACAAGAGCTTTCCAGACACAGTAACGAAACAGCAGCTGTGAACAGGAACAAAATGCAAAAACACACAAGGACAAAAGTCCAACTTAGCTGGGAGTTGTCTAGTAGCAGGAACATGCACAGAAAGGCTACTGATTACATTGATGACCGGCATGAAACTGACAGAGGAGCAAGGTTATATAGCGACTCCCACATACTGATAGGAGCAGGTGAACAGAGGGGATGATGCACACAAGTTAAATTCCACAAGTGGCCACCGGGGGAGCCCAGAATCCAATTTCACAACAGTAGGCCGGAACAGCCAATTTCATTTTTAAAAATCGTAATTTGAAACAGAAGGTTGAAGCTCAGCTTTATTCAGTTGAGGACAACACCAGGCAGGGGCAGACACCTTTACTAGGCCGGAACAGCCAATTTCATTTTTAAAAATCTTTATTTTGGAACAGAAGGTTGAAGCTCAGCTTTATTCAGTTGAGGACAACACCAGGTAGGGGCAGACACCTTTACTAGGCCGGAACAGCCAATTTCATTTTTAAAAATCGTTATTTTGAAACAGAAGGTTGAAGCTCAGCTTTATTCAGTTGAGGACAACACCAGGCAGGGGCAGACACCTTTAGTAGGCCGGAACAGCCAATTTCATTTTTAAAAATTGTTATTTTGGAACAGAAGGTTGAAGCTCAGCTTTATTCAGTTGAGGACAACACCAGGCAGGGGCAGACACCTTTACTAGGCCGGAACAGCCAATTTCATTTTTAAAAATCGTTATTTTGGAACAGAAGGTTGAAGCTCAGCTTTATTCAGTTGAGGACAACACCAGGCAGGGGCAGACACCTTTAGTAGGCCGGAACAGCCAATTTCATTTTTAAAAATCGTTATTTTGGAACAGAAGGTTGAAGCTCAGCTTTATTCAGTTGAGGACAACACCAGGCAGGGGCAGACACCTTTAGTAGGCCGGAACAGCCAATTTCATTTTTAAAAATCGTAATTTGGAACAGAAGGTTGAAGCTCAGCTTTATTCAGTTGAGGACAACACCAAGCAGGGGCAGACACCTTTAGTAGGCCGGAACAGCCAATTTTTTTTAAAAAACAGCAGTTAATAAGAGGCAGAAGGTTGAAGCTCAGCTTTATTCAGTTGAGGACAACACCAGGCAGGGGCAGACACCTTTAGTAGGCCGGAACAGCCAATTTCATTTTTAAAAATCGTCATTTGTAACAGAAGGTTGAAGCTCAGCTTTATTCAGTTGAGGACAACACCAGGCAGGGGCAGACACCTTTACTAGGCCGGAACAGCCAATTTCATTTTTAAAAATCGTTATTTTGGAACAGAAGGTTGAAGCTCAGCTTTATTCAGTTGAGGACAACACCAGGCAGGGGCAGACACCTTTACTAGGCCGGAACAGCCAATTTCATTTTTAAAAATCGTTATTTTGGAACAGAAGGTTGAAGCTCAGCTTTATTCAGTTGAGGACAACACCAGGCAGGGGCAGACACCTTTAGTAGGCCGGAACAGCCAATTTCATTTTTAAAAATCGTTATTCTGGAACAGAAGGTTGAAGCTCAGCTTTATTCAGTTGAGGACAACACCAGGCAGGGGCAGACACCTTTAGTAGGCCGGAACAGCCAATTTCATTTTTAAAAATCGTAATTTGGAACAGAAGGTTGAAGCTCAGCTTTATTCAGTTGAGGACAACACCAGGCAGGGGCAGACACCTTTACTAGGCCGGAACAGCCAATTTCATTTTTAAAAATCGTTATTTTGGAACAGAAGGTTGAAGCTCAGCTTTATTCAGTTGAGGACAACACCAGGCAGGGGCAGACACCTTTAGTAGGCCGGAACAGCCAATTTCATTTTTAAAAATCGTTATTTTGGAACAGATGGTTGAAGCTCAGCTTTATTCAGTTGAGGACAACACCAGGCAGGGGCAGACACCTTTAGTAGGCCGGAACAGCCAATTTCATTTTTAAAAATCGTAATTTGGAACAGAAGGTTGAAGCTCAGCTTTATTCAGTTGAGGACAACACCAGGCAGGGGCAGACACCTTTACTAGGCCGGAACAGCCAATTTCATTTTTAAAAATCGTTATTTTGGAACAGAAGGTTGAAGCTCAGCTTTATTCAGTTGAGGACAACACCAGGCAGGGGCAGACACCTTTACTAGGCCGGAACAGCCAATTTTTTTAAAAAACAGCAGTTAATAAGAGGCGGAAGGTAGAAGCTCAGCTTTATTCAGTTGCAGCTTCTTGGCAATAATATAAAGAAGACGCGACAGGACAACACTCGGTGGATGCCATATCTGTGTTTTCAATGGAAAAAAACCTTTCAGTTAACTACTTGCAGGAGAAAGTTTTTGTAGCTGGTGGCCAATTTTTTTCAAAAAAAAGCAGTTAATAAGAGGCCGAAGGTAGAAGCTCAGCTTTATTCAGTTGCAGCTTCTTGGCAATAATATAAAGAAGACGCGACAGGACAACACTCGGTGGATGCCATATCTGTGTTTTCAATGGAAAAAAACCTTTCAGTTAACTACTTGCAGGAGAAAGTTTTTGTAGCTGGTGGCCAATTTTTTTCAAAAAAAGCAGTTAATAAGAGGCCGAAGGTAGAAGCTCATCTTTATTCAGTTGCAGCTTCTTGGCAATAATATAAAGAAGACGCGACAGGACAACACTCGGTGGATGCCATATCTGTGTTTTCAATGGAAAAAAACCTTTCAGTTAACTACTTGCAGGAGAAAGTTTTTGTAGCTGGTGGCCAATTTTTTTTAAAAAAAGCAGTTAATAAGAGGCCGAAGGTAGAAGCTCAGCTTTATTCAGTTGCAGCTTCTTGGCAATAATATAAAGAAGACGCGACAGGACAACACTCGGTGGATGCCATATCTGTGTTTTCAATGGAAAAAAACATTTCAGTTAACTACTTGCAGGAGAAAGTTTTTGTAGCTGGTGGCCAATTTTTGTACTGTACCAGTTTTTTGTTGTATGTGTTTTTGTTTTTAATGTTAAAATGTCTGCATTTGATATCTCTCCAGTATTTTCTTTTTTATAAGCAAAATACTGCAGTTTTACATCGGTTACATGGATACACGGGCAGGCAGCTTGGTGGTCAGTGGAGGAGTATTGCAAGGAGTGACCGCAGACAGGCTATCAAAGGCCTAAAATAACAAACAATAGGCTCATGGCAGTTTTACATCGGTTACATGGATACACGGGCAGGCAGCTTGGTGGTCAGTGGAGGAGTATTTAAAGAAGGGACCGCAGACAGGCTATCAAAGGCCTAAAATAACAAACAATAGGCTCATGGCAGTTTTACATCGGTTACATGGATACACGGGCAGGCAGCTTGGTGGTCAGTGGAGGAGTATTGCAAGGAGTGACCGCAGACAGGCTATCAAAGGCCTAAAATAACAAACAATAGGCTCATGGCAGTTTTACATCGGTTACATGGATACACGGGCAGGCAGCTTGGTGGTCAGTGGAGGAGTATTTAAAGTAGGGACCGCAGACAGGCTATCAAAGGCCTAAAATAACAAACAATAGGCTCATGGCAGTTTTACATCGGTTACATGGATACACGGGCAGGCAGCTTGGTTGTCATTGGAGGAGTATTTAAAGAAGGGACCGCAGACAGGCTATCAAAGGCCTAAAATAACAAACAATAGGCTCATGGCAGTTTTACATCGGTTACATGGATACACAGGCAGCTTGGTGGTCAGTGGAGGAGTATTGCAAGGAGTGTCTGTCCCAGTACTCCCAAAATATAAATAGATGTTAATGTCTCGCAAAACAACCAAAAAAAAAAAAAGGTGGCATACTTAGGTACAGGGGTGGGCTCATCTGCTGAGTTTCTGACATAGTAATTTGGCAGTAACTATTTAATGGTGCCAATATAGGACACAGACACAGACTACTTTAAGTTGCATCATAGATGTCTACAAATTTGTATTGTCAGTGCCAGACATTGAATGATGTCAGCGAATAGACTAAAGATTGGTGGAGCTGTGCGACATAATTTTGCACGTGGTAGAGCACATTTTGAGCTGGGGTAGGGGGGAACTCTCTTGAGGCCGGCGGGACCGCCCCAGGGCCCCTCATGTTACAACGGTGTGTCTGACGTTGGGTGCGCACCACCACCGCCAGAGACACTACATTGTACTATGAGGGACCCAGTAGCAATGCCGTCAACCAAAAGCGAGCACACCCACCTCTTCAGACAAACAGCAGTCTCACGGGTGCTTGCGCCAAGTCGCGATACCACGGCCCCGTGTGGGGAGTTTTGCCATTTAGGGAGGTGTAAACATGTCGTATGCTGTACAATTGCAGCGCCCCAGAGTCCTGGTCGTTGCAGTACTGTGGCTCCGCCACTATGGGGAGCCATGGTGCGTCCGATGGCACTGAAGGAGTTCATCTGATCAGGTATCACAGACACCAATACATTTCACAGCAGGGCCTCCGGGGGGAGCTAAGGGTGCTATTCATTAGGCCACTCCCCACCATAGTGGGTAAACCGGGGGTCAGGCAGGAAGTTAGATCAGAAAGCTGACTGGATTGGACGAAGCAACACCTTGTGGCAGAGGGTGTTGTGGAGGAAGAGACAGTAGGGTCTCTGTCAGGGGTGGGATCCTGACAGAGGCCTGGCATTGGAAAGAACGTAACGGGTCCGCGCCAGCTCCGGGAAGCGGCGGGGCCCAAGAAAGGACTAGAAGCGAGATAGATTGTGCTGAGTGAGAAACGAGATCAAGCAATAGGAGAATTCCAGTAGGGGTCGTGCTGTAAGACCGGAGCAACACCCTACTGAGGCGCACTGCCGGTGGCCGGAACGCCGAGGGAGTATTATAACATTCTGCTTCAAGCAATACTCTAAACAGCGGCAGGACAGTCAGTTTAAGGCGGGCTGTCTAACACATATCACCTATGAAGTCTTGGGAGGCAATTGCGGGAGAGGGGCGTCTCTAGGGTCCCGGAAGAACTCCAGGCCTATCCGACAAACGGGTGCCGTTCTAACTGTAACATCAGGAAGGGACGGAAGATTAGAAGAACATCATTTAATCGAGTTGTGAGGGAACTTAAGAAACAGACACAACGGTTGTGGGATACTTTCCGTAAGCACAGCAGGGAAGGACTACAACACATAGCGCTAAGAAGGAAGGCACCGATTTCCACCTGTGAAGTGAACTCTGGAGGTGCCATTGGACCGGCCGGACTTGCGCAGCCTGGTGAACCGTATTCTGGACTGAGGACTCAGAGATCTCCAGTAAAGAGGTAAAGAGACTGCAACCTGGTGTCCTCGTTATTTACCGCGACCTGCACCCCACAACTGCACCGTTACAACACGACCTAGATCACCGGACGTCCCCCACTGACTGACAGGGCCACGGACCGGGTCTAGCCACCGTGACAACCCCAGTGCTGAGACCCAGAGGCCCGGTACCGGGTACCCCCTCGGCCCTGCGGCAGTGTGGGGGCGCTCCACAACTTGGCGTCACGAACAGGATCTACTTAAGCCTGAAGAATCAGGTCATGTGTGCCTTGGAACTGTGATTTGTTGTGCTTGGACTGTACTTTATTGCAAAGACTGTGCTGCGCCATTTACCACCAAAAGTTCCCGCCGAAAACCGCCGCCATTGCTACGCCAGAGAACCAGGGGGGCGTGCCATGGGAGGAGACTATCAAAGTGGCGCCAGAAACGGTGATCGCCCCCTGCGCCTCTTGTTGCAAAGCGATGACCTGCCTCAAAGCAGAGACCCGCCCCCCGACTTGCGATGGCGGGAACGAAGTGAAGGAGGAGTTCGACCTTGGAGAAATGGCAGAGTCAGATACATGCCTTGCCCTCGAATGCCGGACAGCGACGGTGAACAACGGGGGCCCGAACAACGGCGAGGTGAACCCGGTTTGCCCTCATCCATCCGAGAGGGACCCGCGTCCACCGCAGAGGGAGGACCTGAGTTCCTCGGAGCTGGTAGCGGAGCTGAGCCTACCTATCCCGAAACTAGCCGAAGAAGAGCTATGGGGAGCGGAGCCGTATCCGGAGACTGCCGGGGAAGAGCCGCGGTCCGGGCTGCAGCCGACTCCAGCGTCCTTGTTAATGGAGCGGACCGACATCGGTGGAATCACATCAGACGCAGGTATAGAAAGCGTCCCTGCTCCCCCGACCGATCCCGATTCTGCGATCGATCCTCGCCCCCACAATAACCGTTTCCTTTTTGCGGGGCTAGGGGTATTATCCCCCGGCGCAACGGGGAGATTGATACCTCTGCCACCGACCCAAACGGGGGAGTTCGTAGATGTGAGCCCGGAGGGAGTTATCCTCCGGTGGGAGGCCCCCCGAATTGGATCGGATGGAGTCCGGCGAGAAGGTCACACCATCGCCGTGCTGAATTGGGAACAATATAAGCGGTACTTGATCCTACAATGGAAAGACTGGAAAGAAAGGGAACAAACTACCGCTGCATCAGCCATGGACCAAGGGCTGAAGCCTGCACGGTCGGGAGGTGTCCACCATCAACTGATGTTTAACAACCTCCCACGGCCACCTGAGGAAGAATAAACCTCGATACCCTGGATCTGTAAATAGTTACTGTTCTACTACTTTGTTGCTATACCCGTAAAGGGTTAACTCTTAAAGGGATCCCTTTGTTGACCCGGGATCCCTATTGTTTTGTTTGTGTCTTTTCAAAAAGTTTTGCACAAGTTTTAAAAAACTGCTGAATCATGAACTGTGCATGATCCGAACTCTTTTGTATATAGTTTGCACCTTATTAAAGGTGCTCCCTACTGGTTTTACTTAAACAAGGACTCTTTGCGAAGATACCGTACTGGAACCTTTGATAAGTATGGACTGGTAGCTTGAGAAGATGTGCTACCTCACAGAGACTTGGTCCTCTCTTAAAGGGGATGTTCAGTTGTTATGCTTCGATAGTAATATTGCTTAAGATGAGTAGCAATAATGTCTTGACCAAAGGAAATGATGATAATGTTTATATGGGAAAAGTTATATGTGTTTAACTGGTTAAATGTGAAGAAATATTGATAATGTTCTCTGAAAGAAAAAGTAGAAGGAAGAAATGAGAAAGTTTAATGTTGTGAAAAGAAGATAGTCGATAATGTTGATAAGAAAAGGGGGGGGATAGAAGGTAAACCCTGCGTTCCCCATCGAAAGTTAGTAATGTGTTGCTAAGGACAGAAAGTGAACCTGTAAGGGTTAGTGGGTGAGTCCTTATAGGAGCCAAGTAGAGCCGGCTCAGTGTTCTCAAACTGAAAGAAAAGTTATGTTCTATACTGTGTATAGTAGTTGAAAAGGCAGTAGGCCCTGGCTGAACGGGGCGGTCCTGTAACAGAAAGGAGAGGCAGTAGGTCTGGTGCCGATAGGACAGGCGGTCCTGCAGATCCAAAGTAGGAGAATGAAAAAAGTTAAAATACCTTGTAATGTGATTATAGGAAGGTCTTTAGTGGATTAAGAGTGTATATCCTTAAAGGCAAAGTTAAATTATTGGTTAAAAATGTTTGCACTTAGTAGAATACCCGGTTGGGTAAGAAAAGTTAATTATAGCATGTTGCTATGATATTTTTGCCATGTTTGTAACGTTCAAGTGTCCTTACCTCCCATAAAGGGAAGCCTGTTCAAGTATACTTATTGTTATTACACTCAACAAAATTGTATGTCTTTTTGCTAACTTGTATTGTTGTTTTCTTCCCAGTCCCGGAGTACTGTGTTTAACCAGGGGGGAGTGCAGCGCCCCAGAGTCCTGGTCGTTGCAGTACTGTGGCTCCGCCACTATGGGGAGCCATGGTGCGTCCAATGGCACTGAAGGAGTTCATCTGATCAGGTATCACAGACACCAATACATTTCACAGCAGGGCCTCCGGGGGGAGCTAAGGGTGCTATTCATTAGGCCACTCCCCACCATAGTGGGTAAACCGGGGGTCAGGCAGGAAGTTAGATCAGAAAGCTGACTGGATTGGACGAAGCAACACCTTGTGGCAGAGGGTGTTGTGGAGGAAGAGACAGTAGGGTCTCTGTCAGGGGTGGGATCCTGACAGAGGCCTGGCATTGGAAAGAACGTAACGGGTCCGCACCAGCTCCGGGAAGCGGCGGGGCCCAAGAAAGGACTAGAAGCGAGATAGATTGTGCTGAGTGAGAAACGAGATCAAGCAATAGGAGAATTCCAGTAGGGGTCGTGCTGTAAGACCGGAGCAACACCCTACTGAGGCGCACTGCCGGTGGCCGGAACGCCGAGGGAGTATTATAACATTCTGCTTCAAGCAATACTCTAAACAGCGGCAGGACAGTCAGTTTAAGGCGGGCTGTCTAACACATATCACCTATGAAGTCTTGGGAGGCAATTGCGGGAGAGGGGCGTCTCTAGGGTCCCGGAAGAACTCCAGGCCTATCCGACAAACGGGTGCCGTTCTAACTGTAACATCAGGAAGGGACGGAAGATTAGAAGAACATCATTTAATCGAGTTGTGAGGGAACTTAAGAAACAGACACAACGGTTGTGGGGTACTTTCCGTAAGCACAGCAGGGAAGGACTACAACACATAGCGCTAAGAAGGAAGGCACCGATTTCCACCTGTGAAGTGAACTCTGGAGGTGCCATTGGACCGGCCGGACTTGCGCAGCCTGGTGAACCGTATTCTGGACTGAGGACTCAGAGATCTCCAGTAAAGAGGTAAAGAGACTGCAACCTGGTGTCCTCGTTATTTACCGCGACCTGCACCCCACAACTGCACCGTTACAACACGACCTAGATCACCGGACGTCCCCCACTGACTGACAGGGCCACGGACCGGGTCTAGCCACCGTGACAACCCCAGCGCTGAGACCCAGAGGCCCGGTACCGGGTACCCCCTCGGCCCTGCGGCAGTGTGGGGGCGCTCCACACAATCAGCTGCAGCAAATTATACATTAGAAAAGTAATTCACAGTAGTCCACAGGCAAGAGCTTTTCATAGGAAAGCTAGGTGTCGGCCGGGCAAGGTGGGGAAAAAGATTTCGAAATCCAGTTGTGGTTCATTTTAATGAATGTTAGATCGTCAACATTTTGGGTAGCCAGACGAGTCCTTTTTTCGGTTAATATTGAACCTGCAGCACTGAATACTCTTTCTGATAGGACACTTGCTGCTGGGCAAGCAAGCTCCTGCAATGCATATTCTGCCAATTCTGGCCAGGTGTCTAATTTTGATGCCCAGTAATCAAATGGGAATGACAGTTGAGGGAGAATATCGATAAGGGATGAAAAATAGTTAGTAACCATACTGGACAAATGTTGTCTCCTGTCACTTTCAATTGATGCAGCAGTACCTGTCCTGTCTGCGGTCATAGCAAAATCACTCCACAACCTGGTCAGAAAACCCCTCTGTCCAATGCCACTTCTGATGTGTGCACCCCTAACACTCCTAGTCTGCTGCCCCCTGGAGCTCGTGTAAGAACGATCACGTGCGCTGTGTGCTGGGAATGCCTGAAGCAAACGGTCAACAAGAGTTGATTGTTTGGTTGCTAATATTAGTTCCAAGTTCTCATGTGGCATAATATTTTGCAATTTGCCTTTATAGCGTGGATCAAGGAGGCAGGCCAACCAGTAATCGTCATCGTTCATCATTTTCGTAATGCGTGTGTCCCTTTTTAGGATACGTAAGGCATAATCCGCCATGTGGGCCAAAGTTCCAGTTGTCAAATCTCCGGTTGTGATTGGTTGAGGGGCAGTTTCAGGCAAATCTACGTCACTTGTGTCCCTCAAAAAACCAGAACCCGGCCTTGCCACGCAACCAATTTCCAGTGCCCCCGGGAAAGCTTCCGCATTAAAAATATACTCATCCCCATCATCCTCCTCGTCCTCCACCTCCTCTTCGCCCGCTACCTCGTCCTGTACACTGCCCTGACCAGACAATGGCTGACTGTCATCAAGGCTTTCCTCTTCCTCTGGTGCAGACGCCTGCTCCTTTATGTGCGTCAAACTTTGCATCAGCAGACGCATTAGGGGGATGCTCATGCTTATTACGGCGTTGTCTGCACTAACCAGCCGTGTGCATTCCTCAAAACACTGAAGGACTTGACACATGTCTTGTATCTTGGACCACTGCACACCTGACAACTCCATGTCTGCCATCTTACTGCCTGTCCATGTATGTGTATCCTCCCACAAAAACATAACAGCCCGCCTCTGTTGGCACAGTCTCTGAAGCATGTGCAGTGTTGAGTTCCACCTTGTTGCAACGTCTATGATTAGGCGATGCTGGGGAAGGTTCAAAGACCGCTGATAGGTCTGCATAAGGCTGGCGTGTACAGGCGAACGTCAGATATGTGAGCAAAGTCCACGCACTTTGAGGAGCAGGTCGGAGAACCCAGGATAAGTTTTCAATAAGCACTGCACCACCAGGTTTAAGGTGTGAGCCAGGCAAGGAATGTGTTTCAGTTGGGAAAGGGAGATGGCAGCCATGAAATTCCTTCCGTTATCACTCACTACCTTGCCTGCCTCAAGATCTACTGTGCCCAGCCACGACTGCGTTTCTTGTTGCAAGAACTCGGACAGAACTTCCGCGGTGTGTCTGTTGTCGCCCAAACACTTCATAGCCAATACAGCCTGCTGACGCTTGCCAGTAGCTGGCCCATAATGGGACAACTGGTGTGCAACAGTGTCATCTGCCGATGGAGTGGTTGGCCGACTGCGGTCTGTGGAAGAGCTGTAGCTTCTGCAGGAGGACGAGGAGGAGGAGGAGGAGGGGGTGCGAACGCCTACAGCCAACTGTTTCCTAGACCGTGGGCTAGGCACAACTGTCCCGAAATTGATGTCCCCTGTGGACCCTGCATCCACCACATTCACCCAGTGTGCCGGATGGACACATAACGTCCCTGGCCATGCCTACTGGTCCATGCATCTGTAGTCAGGTGCACCTTTGTACTCACAGATTGCCTGAGTGCATGGACGATGCGCTGTTTAACGTGCTGGTGCAGGGCTGGGATGGCTTTTCTTGAAAAAAAGTGTCGACTGGGTAGCTCGTATCGTGGTTCAGCGTACTCCATCAGGGCTTTGAAAGCTTCGCTTTCAACTAACCGGTAGGGCATCATCTCTAACGAGATTAGTCTAGCTATGTGGGCGTTAAAACCCTGTGTATGCGGATGCGAGGATAAGTACTTCCTTTTCCTAACCAGAGTCTCATGTAGTGTGAGCTGAACTGGAGAGATGGAGATCGTGGAACTTGCGGGTGTGCCGGTGGACCTGGCAGACTGAGAGACGGTTGGAGACGGTATTGTTTCCGCCGGTGCCCTAGATGCAATATTTCCTCCTACAAAACTGGTGATTCCCTGACCCTGACTGCTTTTGGCTGTCAAAGAAACCTGCACAGATACTGCCGGTGGTGCGGAAAATGGTGGCCTTACAGTGACGGAAGGGATGTTGCGTTGCTGACTAGCTTCATTGGCCGAGGGTGCTACAACCTTAAGGGACGTTTGGTAGTTAGTCCAGGCTTGAAAATGCATGGTGGTTAAGTGTCTATGCATGCAACTAGTATTGAGACTTTTCAGATTCTGACCTCTGCTTAAGCTAGTTGAACATTTTTGACAGATGACTTTGCGCTGATCAATTGGATGTTGTTTAAAAAAATGCCAGACTGCACTCTTCCTAGCATCGGATCCCTTTTCAGGGATTGCAGACTGAGCTTTAACCGGATGGCCATGCTGTCCTCCAACAGGTTTTGGCTTTGACACGCGTTTTGGCCCAGATACGGGCCCGGCAGATGGAACCTGTTGCGATGTTGATGCCTGCTGCGGCCGCTCCTCCACCTCCGCTTCTGAACTACTGCCGCCTGCACCCTGTTCCCCCAATGGCTGCCAATCGGGGTCAACAACTGGGTCATCTATTACCTCCTCTTCGAGCTCGTGTGCAACTTCGTCTGTGTCACTGTGTCGGTCGGTGGTATAGCGTTCGTGGCGGGGCAACATAGTCTCATCAGGGTCTGATTGCGGATCAGTACCCTGAGAGGGCAATGTTGTGGTCTCAGTCAAAGGAGCAGCATATTACTCTGGCTGTGGCTGTGCATCAGTGCACTCCATGTCAGAATCTACTTGTAATGGGCATGGCCTGTTAAGTGTTTCACTTTCTAAGCCAGGGACGGTATGTGTAAAGAGCTCCATGGAGTAACCCGTTGTGTCGCCTGCTGCATCCTTCTCTCTTGTTGTTTTTGCTGAGGAGGACAAGGAAGCGACTTGTCCCTGACCGTGAACATCCACAAGCGACGCGCTGCTTTTACATTTACCAGTTTCAGAAGAGGAGGCAAAAGAGCTAGAGGCTGAGTCTGCAATGTAAGCCAAAACTTGCTGTTGCTGCTCCGGCTTTAAAATCGGTTTTCCTAATCCCAGAAAAGAAAGCTTTCGAGGCCTTGTGTAGCCAGACGACGAAACAGCCTCCACAGCTCCAGACTTAGGTGGAATATTTTTATCCCCACGACCACCTGATGCTCCACTACCACTACCATCATTACCAGCTGACAATGAACGCCCACGGCCACGACCTCTTGCACCAGACTTCCTCATTGTTTGAAAAACTTAACCAAATTAACTTTATTTGTTGCTGTCAAACAACTTACACGGTGAGCTATAACTTCAGTATGATTTCAATATCCCTTAACAGGTTGGTGAGACCACAAGGAAAATCAGGCACAATGTTACACACTCTGTTTTCTGTGGCACCAAATCACAGAGATGACACACACGCAGGACTGTCACTCAAGCACAAATGTCAATATTAATCTCCCACCTATTTTTTTTTTTTTTCCTCAGGGAGACTTTAGAAACCAAATAAGATAAAATGTTTTTTTCAGGGACAATTTAGAAACCAAATAATAATAATAACTAGATGGGTATTTCCTGAAGGAACTACAGATAGTGCTTTGGAATGGTGCCCGGGCTGCCCCTGCAAGACTTTCACACTTGGGTGCCCCTCAGGCGCTGGTTTGGTAGTTGTAGCCCCTCAGGGTTGAGGCCACTCTGGGTCCGATTTGGTGGCCCGGGTCACTCTGGGTCCGATTTGGTGGCCCGGGTCACTCTGGGTCCGATTTGGTGGCCCGGGTCACTCTGGGTCCGATTTGGTGGCCCGGGTCACTCTGGGTCCGATTTGGTGGCCCGGGTCACTCTGGGTCCGATTTGGTGGCCCGGGTCACTCTGGGTCCGATTTGGTGGCCCGGGTCACTCTGGGTCCGATTTGGCGGCCCGGGTCACTCTGGGTCCGATTTGGCGGCCCGGGTAACTCTGGGTCCGATTTGGCGGCCCGGGTCACTCTGGGTCCGATTTGGTGGCCCGGGTCACTCTGGGTCCGATTTGGTGGCCCGGGTCACTCTGGGTCCGATTTGGTGGCCCGGGTCACTCTGGGTCCGATTTGGTGGCCCGGGTCACTCTGGGTCCGATTTGGTGGCCCGGGTCACTCTGGGTCCGATTTGGTGGGCCGGGTCACTGGGTCCGATTTGGTGGGCCGGGTCACTCTGGATCCGATTTGGTGGGCCGGGTCACTCTGGGTCCGATTTGGCGGGCGGCGCCAGTCTGGGTCCGACTTGGCGGGTGGCACCACTCTGGGTCCGACTTGGCGGGCGGCGCCACTCTGGGTCCGACTTGGTGGGCGGCGCCACTCTGGGTCCGACTTGGCAGGCGGCGCCACTCTGGGTCCGATTTGGCGGGCCGGGTCACTCTGGGTCTGATTTGGCGGGCCGGGTCACTCTGGGTCCGATTTGGCGGGCCGGGTCACTCTGGGTCCGATTTGGCGGGCCGGGTCACTCTGGGTCCGATTTGGCGGGCCGGGTCACTCTGGGTCCGATTTGGCGGGCCGGGTCACTCTGGGTCCGATTTGGCGGGCCGGGTCACTCTGGGTCCGATTTGGCGGGCGGCGCCACTCTGGGTCCGATTTGGCGGGCGGCGCCACTCTGGGTCCGATTTGGCGGGCGGCGCCACTCTGGGTCCGATTTGGCGGCCCGGGTCACTCTGGGTCCGATTTGGCAGGCGGCGCCACTCTGGGTCCGATTTGGCGGGCGGCGCCACTCTGGGTCCGATTTGGCGGGCGGCGCCACTCTGGGTCCGATTTGGCGGGCGGCGCCACTCTGGGTCCGATTTGGCGGGCGGCGCCACTCTGGGTCCGATTTGGCGGGCGGCGCCACTCTGGGTCCGATTTGGCGGGCGGCGCCACTGTGGGTCCGATTTGGCGGGCGGCGCCACTCTGGGTCCGATTTGGCGGCCCGGGTCACTCTGGGTCCGATTTGGCGGCCCGGGTCACTCTGGGTCCGATTTGGTGGCCCGGGTCACTCTGGGTCCGATTTGGTGGGCGGCTCCACTCTGGGTCCGATTTGGCGGGCGGCGCCTCTCTGGGTCCGATTTGGCGGCCCGGGTCACTCTGGGTCCGATTTGGCGGCCCGGGTCACTCTGGGTCCGATTTGGTGGCCCGGGTCACTCTGGGTCCGATTTTGCGGGCGGCGCCACTCTGGGTCCGATTTGGCGGGCGGCGCCTCTCTGGGTCCGATTTGGCGGGCGGCGCAACTCTGGGTCCGATTTGGCGGGCGGCGCCACTCTGGGTCCGATTTGGCGGGCGGCGCCACTCTGGGTCCGATTTGGCGGGCGGCGCCACTCTGGGTCCGATTTGGCGGGCGGCGCCACTCTGGGTCCGATTTGGCGGGCGGCGCCACTCTGGGTCCGATTTGGCGGGCGGCGCCACTCTGGGTCCGATTTGGCGGGCGGCGCCACTCTGGGTCCGATTTGGCGGGCGGCGCCACTCTGGGTCCGACTTGACGGGCGGCGCCACTCTGGGTCCGACTTGACGGGCGGCGCCACTCTGGGTCCGATTTGGCGGGCGGGGGCACTCTGGGTCCGATTTGGCAAGCGGGGGCACTCTGGTCCGATTTGGTGGGCTGGGTCCGATTTGGTGAGCGGGGCAATAATGATAAGACTACAGATAGTGCTTTGTAATTGTGCTGTACTGTCACTTTAAGAGCTGATATTATCTGACAAAACTTGTGACCTGGTGGGCTGGTAGAGTTTATAGGCGTTGGCATAGTAACTGGGTCTCACTGCGCATATAAATGAGGTAATCAGCCAGGTGGCAGTTATTTTTAGAAATTGCCTCAGAAATCAGGCCCATTATAAACGTATTGGAAAATTTCCCTATTGAAATGCATTGAGACACTTTTTTCAAACGCAAATTGCGCCAAAACTACAAATCCGATCGACACGAAAAATACTTAGCACACCTCTTGGGGACGCTGGCTTCGAAATGACACCTCACTGGAGTCTGTGAGTTTAGCGGTTCGGGCCGCATTACGTGCGGACTGAATAATAATAATAAGACTAGATGGGTATTTCCTGAAGGAACTGCAGATAGTGCTTTGGAATGGTGCCCGGGCTGCCCCTGCAAGACTTTCACACTTGGGTGCCCCTCAGGCGGTCCGATTTGGTGGGTTGGGTCAATCTGGGTCTGATTTTGTGGGCGGGGTAAATCTAGGTCCGATTCGGTGGGCGGGGTCACTTTTGGTCCGATTCTGTGGGCGTGGCCACTCTGGGTCCGATTCGGTGGGCGGAGCCACTCTGGGTCCGATTTGGTGGGCGGGGCACCTTAGGGACCAATTTGGTGGGTGGGGTCACTCGGTCCGATTTGGTGGGCTGGGCACCTCAGGGTCTGATTTGGTGGGCTGGGCACCTCAGGGTCCGATTTGGTGGGTGGGGTCACTCTGGGTCCGATTTGGTGGGCGGGGTCACTCTGGGTCCGATTTGGTGGACGGGGTCACTCTGGGTCTGATTTGGTGGAAGGGGTCACTCTGGGTCTGATTTGGTGGAAGGGGTCACTCTGGGTCCGATTTGGTGGGCGGAGCCACTCTGGGTCCGATTTGGTGGGCGGGGTCACTCTGGGTCCGATTTGGTGGGCGGGGTCACTCTGGGTCCGATTTGGTGGGCCGGGCCCCTCGGGGTCCGATTTGGTGGGCCGGGCCCCTCGGGTTCCGAATTGGTGAGCGGGGTAATCTACTATATAATTGTCTAAGGGCACTTCCGTCTTTCTGTCTCACAACACCGCTACGTCATCATCTCGTGAGACCGCAATGCACTCTTGGGACCGGAGCGCGCAACAAGCATCGGGTACCGGCCACTCCAGGTGCAACAAGCATCGTGTACCGGCCGCTCTAGGAGGTGCAACAACCATCAGATACCGGCCGCTCCAGGAGGTGAGTATGTAACTTTTTTATTTTAATTCTTTTTTTTTTTTTTAACAGGGATATGCAGTATACTATGTGACTGGACAATTTACTACGTGACTGGGCAGTATAACTACGTGGCTCTGCGCTGTATACTGCGTGGCTCTGCGCTGTATACTGCGTGGCTCTGCGCTGTATACTACGCGGCTCTGCGCTGTATACTACGCGGCTCTGCGCTGTATACTGCGCGTTCTGCGCTGTATACTGCGCGGCTCTGCGCTGTATACTGCGCGGCTCTGCGCTTTGTACTGTGCGGCTCTGCGCTATATACTGCGTGGCTCTTCGCTGTATACTACGCGGCTCTGCGCTGTGTACTGCGCGGCTCTGCGCTGTGTAATGCGCGTGTCCGTGCTGTGTACTGCGCGTGTCTGCGCTGTATACTGCGCGGCTCTGTGCTGTGTACTGCACGGCTCTGCACTGTGTACTGCGCGGCTCTGTGCGGTATACTGCGCGGCTCTGCTCTTTATACTGTGCGGCTCTGCGCTCTGTACTGCGCGGCTCTGCGCTGTGTACTGCCCGGCTCTGCGCTGTGTACTGCGCGGCTCTGCGCTGTGTACTGCGCGGCTCTGCGTGGTATACTGCGCGGCTCTGCGCTGTGTACTGCACGGCTCTGCGCTTTATACTGCGCGGCTCTGCGCTGTGTACTGCGCGGCTCTGCGCTGTGTACTGCGCGGCTCTGCGCTGTGTACTGCGCGGCTCTGCGCTGTGTACTGCGTGGCTCTGCGCTTTGCCCTGTGCCGCTCTGCGCTGTGTACTGCGCGGCTCTGCGCTGTGTACTGCGCGGCTCTGCACTGTGTACTGCGCGGCTCTGCGCGGTATACTGCGCGGCTCTGCTCTTTATACTGTGCGGCTCTGCGCTGTGTACTGCGCGGCTCTGCGCTGTGTACTGCGCGGCTCTGCGCTGTGTACTGCGCGGCTCTGCGCTGTGTACTGCGCGGCTCTGCGCTTTGCACTGCGCCGCTCTGCGCTGTGTACTGCACGGCTCTGCGCTGTATACTGCGCGGCTCTGCTCTTTATACTGTGCGGCTCTGCGCTGTGTACTGCGCGGCTCTGCGCTGTGTACTGCACGGCTCTGCGCTGTGTACTGCGCGGTTCTGCACTGTGTACTGCGCGGCTCTGCGCGGTATACTGCGCGGCTCTGCTCTTTATACTGTGCGGCTCTGCGCTCTGTACTGCGCGGCTCTGCGCTGTGTACTGCCCGGCTCTGCGCTGTGTACTGCGCGGCTCTGCGCTGTGTACTGCGCGGCTCTGCGCGGTATATTGCGCGGCTCTGCGCTGTGTACTGCACGGCTCTGCGCTTTATACTGCGCGGCTCTGCGCTGTGTTCTGCGCGGCTCTGCGCTGTGTACTGCGCGGCTCTGCGCTGTGTACTGCACGGCTCTGCGCTGTGTACTGCGTGGCTCTGCGCTGTGTACTGCGCGGCTCTGCGATGTGTACTGCGCGGCTCTGCGCTTTGCACTGCGCCGCTCTGCGCTGTGTACTGCGCGGCTCTGCGCTGTGTACTGCGCGGCTCTGCGCTGTGTACTGTGCGGCTCTGCACTGTGTACTGCGCGGCTCTGCTCTTTATACTGCGCGGCTCTGCGCTGTGTACTGCGCGGCTCTGTGCTGTGTACTGCGCGGCTCTGTGCTGTGTACTGCGCGGCTCTGCGCTGTGTACTGCGCGGCTCTGCGCTGTGTACTGCGCGGCTCTGCACTGTGTACTGCGCGGCTCTGCGCGGTATACTGCGCGGCTATGCTCTTTATACTGTGCGGCTCTGCGCTGTGTACTGCGCGGCTCTGCGCTGTGTACTGCGCGGCTCTGCGCGGTATACTGCGCGGCTCTGCGCTGTGTACTGCACGGCTCTGCGCTTTATACTGCGCGTCTCTGCGCTGTGTACTGCGCGGCTCTGCGCTGTGTACTGCGCGGCTCTGCGCTGTGTACTGCGCGGCTCTGCGCTTTATACTGCGCGGCTCTGCGCTGTGTACTGCGCGGCTCTGGGCTGTGTACTGCGCGGCTCTGCACTGTATACTGCGTGGCTGTGCAATATACTACGTGGACATGCATATTCTAGAATACCCGATGAGTTAGAATCGGGCCACAGTCTAATAATTATAAGACTACGGATAGTGTTTTGTAATTGTGCTGTACTGTCACTTTAAGAGCTGATATTATCTGACAAAACTTGTGACCTGGTGAGCTGATGTAGAGTTCATAGGCGTTGGCATAGTAACTGGGTCTCACTGCGCATATCAATGAGCTAATCAGCCAGGTGGCAGTTATTTTTAGAAATTGCCTCAGAAATCAGGCCCATTATAAACGTATTGGAAAATTTCTCTATTGAAATGCATTGAAACACTTTTTTCAAACACAAATTGCGCAAAAACTACAAATCCGATCGGCACGAAAAATACTTAGCACACCTCTCAGGAACGCTGGCTTCGAAATGACACCTCACTGGAGTCTGTGAGTGAAGCGGTTCGGGCCGCATTACGTGCGGACTGAATAATAATAATAACTAGATGGGTATTTCCTGAAGGAACTACAGATAGTGCTTTGGAATGGTGCCCGGGCTGCCCCTGCAAGACTTTCACACTTGGGTGCCCCTCAGGCGGTCCGATTTGGTGGGTTGGGTCAATCTGGGTCTGATTTTGTGGGCGGGGTAAATCTAGGTCCGATTCGGTGGGCGGGGTCACTTTTGGTCCGATTCTGTGGGCGCGGCCACTCTGGGTCCGATTCGGTGGGCGGAGCCACTCTGGGTCCGATTTGGTGGGCGGGGCACCTTAGGGACCAATTTGGTGGGTGGGGTCACTCGGTCCGATTTGGTGGGCTGGGCACCTCAGGGTCTCATTTGGTGGGCTGGGCACCTCAGGGTCCGATTTGGTGGGTGGGGTCACTCTGGGTCCGATTTGGTGGAAGGGGTCACTCTGGGTTTGATTTGGTGGAAGGGGTCACTCTGGGTTCGATTTGGTGGGCGGAGCCACTCTGGGTCCGATTTGGTGGGCGGGGTCACTCTGGGTCCGATTTGGTGGGCGGGGTCACTCTGGGTCCGATTTGGTGAGCCGGGCCCCTCGGGGTCCGATTTGGTGAGCGGGGTCACTCTGGGACCGATTTGGTGGGTGGGGTCACTCTGGGTCTGATTTGGTGGAAGGGGTCACTCTGGGTCCGATTTGGTGGGCGGAGCCACTCTGGGTCCGATTTGGTGGGCGGGGTCACTCTGGGTCTGATTTAGGGGGCGGGGTCACTCTGGGTCCGATTTGGTGGGCCGGGCCCCTCGGGGTCCGATTTGGTGGGCCGGGCCTCTCGGGTTCCGAATTGGTGAGCGGGGTAATCTACTATATAATTGTCTAAGGGCACTTCCGTCTTTCTGTCTCACAACACCGCTACGTCATCATCTCATGAGACCGCAATGCACTCTTGGGACCGGAGCGCGCAACAAGCATCGGGTACCGGCCACTCCAGGTGCAACAAGCATCGTGTACCGGCCGCTCTAGGAGGTGCAACAACCATCAGATACCGGCCGCTCCAGGAGGTGAGTATGTGACTTTTTTATTTTAATTCTTTTTTTTTTCTTTAACAGGGATATGCAGTATACTATGTGACTGGACAATACACTACGTGACTGGGCAGTATAACTACGTGGCTCTGCGCTGTATACTGCGTGGCTCTGCGCTGTATACTGCGTGGCTCTGCGCTGTATACTACGCGGCTCTGCGCTGTATACTACGCGGCTCTGCGCTGTATACTGCGCGGCTCTGCGCTTTGTACTGCGCGGCTCTGCGCTATATACTGCGTGGCTCTTCGCTGTATACTGCGCGGCTCTGCGCTGTGTACTGCGCGGCTCTGCGCTGTGTACTGCGCGGCTCTGCGCTGTGTACTGCGCGGCTCTGCACTGTATACTGCGTGGCTCTGCGCTGTGTACTGCGGGGCTCTGCGCTTTATACTGCGCGACTCTGCGCTTTGTACTGCGCGGCTCTGCGCTGTGTACTGCGCGGCTCTGCGCTGTGTACTGCGCGGCTCTGCGCTGTGTACTGCGCGGCTCTGCGCTGTGTACTGCGCGGCTCTGCGCTGTGTACTGCGCGGCTCTGCACTGTATACTGCGTGGCTCTGCGCTGTGTACTGCGCGGCTCTGCGCTTTATACTGCGCGACTCTGCGCTTTGTACTGCGCGGCTCTGCGCTGTGTACTGCGCGGCTCTGCACTGTATACTGCGTGGCTCTGCACTGTATACTGCGCGGCTCTGCGCTGTGTACTGCGCGGCTCTGCGCTTTATACTGCGCGACTCTGCGCTTTGTACTGCGCAGCTCTGCGCTGTGTACTGCGCGGCTCTGCACTGTATACTGCGTGGCTCTGCGCTGTGTACTGCGCGGCTCTGCGCTGTGTACTGCGCGGCTCTGCGCTTTATACTGCGCGACTCTGCGCTTTGTACTGCGCGGCTCTGCGCTGTGTACTGCGCGGCTCTGCGCTGTGTACTGCGCGGCTCTGCGCTGTGTACTGCGCGGCTCTGCGCTTTATACTGCGCGACTGCGCTTTGTACTGCGCGGCTCTGCGCTTTGTACTGCGCGGCTCTGCGCTGTGTACTGCGCGGCTCTGCGCTGTGTACTGCGCGGCTCTGCGCTGTGTACTGCGCGGCTCTGCGCTTTATACTGCGCGACTGCGCTTTGTACTGCGCGGCTCTGCGCTTTATACTGCGTGGCTCTGCGCTGTGTACTGCGTGGCTCTGCGCTGTGTACTGCGCGGCTCTGCGCTGTGTACTGCGCGGCTCTGCGCTTTATACTGCGCGACTCTGCGCTTTGTACTGCGCGGCTCTGCGCTGTGTACTGCGCGGCTCTGCGCTGTGTACTGCGCGGCTCTGCGCTGTGTACTGCGCGGCTCTGCACTGTATACTGCGTGGCTGTGCAATATACTACGTGGACATGCATATTCTAGAATACCCGATGAGTTAGAATCGGGCCACAGTCTAATAATCATAAGACTAAGGATAGTGGTTTGGAATTGTGCTGTACTGTCACTTTAAGAGCTGATATTATCTGACAAAACTTGTGACCTGGTGAGCTGATGTAGACTTCATAGGCGTTGGCATAGTAACTGTGTCTGACTGCGCATATCAATGAGCTAATCAGCCAGGTGGCAGTTATTTTTAGAAATTGCCTCAGAAATCAGGCCCATTATAAACGTATGGGACAATTTCCCTATTGAAACGCATTGAAAGACTTTTTTCAAACACAAATTGCGCAAAAACTACAAATCCGATCGGCACGAAAAATACTTAGCACACCTCTTGGGGACGCTGGCTTCGAAATGACACCTCACTGGAGTCTGTGAGTTTAGCGGTTCGGGCCGCATTACGTGCGGACTGAATAATAAGAATAAGAAGAAGTTTACCACGGTGGAATAACAGTATAGTGCTTTGTTCCAAAGCACTATAATAATAAGAAGAAGTTATCCACGATGGAATAACAGTATAGTGCTTTGTTCCAAAGCACTATAATAAGAAGAAGTTATCCACGATGGAATAACAGTATAGTGCTTTGTTCCAAAGCACTATAATAAGAAGTTTACCACGGTGGAATAACAGTATAGTGCTTTGTTCCAAAGCACTATAATAAGAAGTTTACCACGGTGGAATAACAGTATAGTGCTTTGTTCCAAAGCACTATAATAATAAAAAAAAGGCTTTCTATGGCCCACTGAGTGAGAGATGGCACACACAGGAGTGGCACACAAGCCCTGACTGAGGCCAATATTTTTCTCCCACTGATTGATGTAGTGTTTATTTTTAAGGTAGATTTTCGAACCCAAATCAAGCAAAAAAATAAATAGGCTTTCTATGGCCCACTGAGTGAGAGATGGCACACACAGGAGTGGCACACAAGCCCTGACTGAGGCCAATATTTTTCTCCCACTGATTGATGGAGTTTTTTTTTTTTAAGGTAGATTTTCGAACCCAAATCAAGGAAAAAAATAAATAGGCTTTCTATGGCCCACAATTTAAGAGAGAGAGAGGTGGCACACCCAGGAGTCAAGACTGGCACACAAGCTGAAAGGGCAATATTAATCTCCCACTGTTTTTTTTTTATTTTTTTTTTTTCAGGGAGACTTTAAAAACCAAATAATAATAATAAAAAAAAAAAAAGGCTTTCTATGGCCCACTGAGTGAGAGATGGCACACACAGGAGTGGCACACAAGCCCTGACTGAGGCCAATATTTTTCTCCCACTGATTGATGTAGTGTTTATTTTTAAGGTAGATTTTAGAACCCAAATCAAGCAAAAAAATAAATAGGCTTTCTATGGCCCACTGAGTGAGAGATGGCACACACAGGAGTGGCACACAAGCCCTGACTGAGGCCAATATTTTTCTCCCACTGATTGATGTAGTGTTTATTTTTAAGGTAGATTTTAGAACCCAAATCAAGCAAAAAAATAAATAGGCTTTCTATGGCCCACTGAGTGAGAGATGGCACACACAGGAGTGGCACACAAGCCCTGACTGAGGCCAATATTTTTCTCCCACTGATTGATGTAGTGTTTTTTTTTAAGGTAGATTTTAGAACCCAAATCAAGCAAAAAAATAAATAGGCTTTCTATGGCCCACTGAGTGAGAGATGGCACACACAGGAGTGACACACAAGCCCTGACTGAGGCCAATATTTTTCTCCCACTGATTGATGGAGTTTTTTTTTTAAGGTAGATTTTCGAACCCAAATCAAGGAAAAAAATAAATAGGCTTTCTATGGCCCACTGAGTGAGAGATGGCACACACAGGAGTGACACACAAGCCCTGACTGAGGCCAATATTTTTCTCCCACTGATTGATGTAGTGTTTTTTTGTTAAGGTAGATTTTTGAACCCAAATCAAGGAAAAAAATAAATAGGCTTTCTATGGCCCACTGAGTGAGAGATGGCACACACAGGAGTGGCACACAAGCCCTGACTGAGGCCAATATTTTTCTCCCACTGATTGATGTAGTGTTTATTTTTAAGGTAGATTTTCGAACCCAAATCAAGGAAAAAAATAAATAGGCTTTCTATGGCCCACAATTTGAGAGAGAGAGGTGGCACACCCAGGAGTCAAGACTGGCACACAAGCTGAAAGGGCAATATTAATCTCCCACTGTTTTTTTTTTACTTTTTTTTTTTTCAGGGAGACTTTAGAAACCAAATAATAAAATAAAAAAAATAAAAAGGCTTTCTATGGCCCACTGAGTGAGAGATGGCACACACAGGAGTGGCACACAAGCCCTGACTGAGGCCAATATTTTTCTCCCACTGATTGATGTAGTGTTTATTTTTAATGTAGATTTTAGAAAGCAAATCAAGCAAAAAAATAAATAGGCTTTCTATGGCCCACTGAGTGAGAGATGGCACACACAGGAGTGGCACACAAGCCCTGACTGAGGCCAATATTTTTCTCCCACTGATTGATGTAGTGTTTTTTTTTTAAGGTAGATTTTAGAACCCAAATCAAGCAAAAAAATAAATAGGCTTTCTATGGCCCACTGAGTGAGAGATGGCACACACAGGAGTGACACACAAGCCCTGACTGAGGCCAATATTTTTCTCCCACTGATTGATGGAGTTTTTTTTTTTAAGGTAGATTTTCGAACCCAAATCAAGGAAAAAAATAAATAGGCTTTCTATGGCCCACTGAGTGAGAGATGGCACACACAGGAGTGACACACAAGCCCTGACTGAGGCCAATATTTTTCTCCCACTGATTGATGTAGTGTTTTTTTGTTAAGGTAGATTTTCGAACCCAAATCAAGGAAAAAAATAAATAGGCTTTCTATGGCCCACTGAGTGAGAGATGGCACACACAGGAGTAGCACACAAGCCCTGACTGAGGCCAATATTTTTCTCCCACTGATTGATGTAGTGTTTTTTTTAAGGTAGATTTTAGAACCCAAATCAAGCAAAAAAATAAATAGGCTTTCTATGGCCCACTGAGTGAGAGATGGCACACACAGGAGTGACACACAAGCCCTGACTGAGGCCAATATTTTTCTCCCACTGATTGATGGAGTTTTTTTTTTAAGGTAGATTTTCGAACCCAAATCAAGGAAAAAAATAAATAGGCTTTCTATGGCCCACTGAGTGAGAGATGGCACACACAGGAGTGACACACAAGCCCTGACTGAGGCCAATATTTTTCTCCCACTGATTGATGTAGTGTTTTTTTGTTAAGGTAGATTTTCGAACCCAAATCAAGGAAAAAAATAAATAGGCTTTCTATGGCCCACTGAGTGAGAGATGGCACACACAGGAGTGGCACACAAGCCCTGACTGAGGCCAATATTTTTCTCCCACTGATTGATGTAGTGTTTATTTTTAAGGTAGATTTTCGAACCCAAATCAAGCAAAAAAATAAATAGGCTTTCTATGGCCCACTGAGTGAGAGATGGCACACACAGGAGTGGCACACAAGCCCTGACTGAGGCCAATATTTTTCTCCCACTGATTGATGTAGTGTTTTTTTTTATGGTAGATTTTCGAACCCAAATCAAGGAAAAAAATAAATAGGCTTTCTATGGCCCACAATTTGAGAGAGAGAGGTGGCACACCCAGGAGTCAAGACTGGCACACAAGCTGAAAGGGCAATATTAATCTCCCACTGTTTTTTTTTATTTTTATTTTTTTCAGGGAGATTTTAGAAACCAAATAATAAAATAAAATAAAAAAAAAGGCTTTCTATGGCCCACTGAGTGAGAGATGGCACACACAGGAGTGGCACACAAGCCCTGACTGAGGCCAATATTTTTCTCCCACTGATTGATGTAGTGTTTTTTTGTTAAGGTAGATTTTAAAACCCAAATCAAGGAAAAAAATAAATAGGCTTTCTATGGCCCACTCAGTGAGAGATGGCACACACAGGGATGGCACTCTAGCAGAAATGCCAATCTTAATCTCCCACAAAAAAAAAACAAAAAAAAAAACAGGGACTGTCCTACAATTACTTTCTCCCTGCAGTAATCTCAGCCAGGTATGGCAGGCAGCAATAGGAGTGGACTGATGCACAAATTAAATAAAAAGTGTGGACAAACAAAAAAGATAGCTGTGCAGAAAGGAAGGAACAAGAGGATATGTGCTTTGAAAAAAGCAGTTGGTTTCCACAGTGGCGTACACACAGCAATACAGCTATCAGGGAGCCTTCTAGGGCAGCCCAATGAGCTACAGCGCTGAGAGAAAAAAAAAAAAATTTAGCTTCCACTGTCCCTGCATACCGAAGGTGGTGTTGGACAGTGGAAATCGCTACAGCACAAGCGGTTTGGTGGTTAGTGGACCCTGCCTAACGCTCTCCCTGCTTCTGACGAAGCGGCAGCAACCTCTCCCTAAGCTCAGATCAGCAGCAGTGAGATGGCGGTCGGCGGGAACGCCCCTTTATAGCCCCTGTGACGCCGCAGACAGCAAGCCAATCACTGCAATGCCCTTCTCTAAGATGGTGGGGACCAGGACCTATGTCATCACGCTGCCCACACTCTGCGTTCACCTTCATTGGCTGAGAAATGGCGCTTTTCGCGTCATTGAAACGCGACTTTGGCGCGAAAGTCGCGTACCGCATGGCCGACAAGCACAGGGGTCGGATCGGGTTTCATGAGACGCCGACTTAGCCAAAAGTCGGCGACTTTTGAAAATGAACGACCCGTTTCGCTCAACCCTAGTGTGAGGAGCTAGGATCTGCTGCTGCAGCCAGATCCTGGTGCCTGTCTATGAACTAGTGTTTTGTTTTCCCTGGAGTCGGATTATCGGGTGTCGCCCTGGATTTGTTATTTTGTTGCGGCCTTTTTGTAAGTTGAAGAACCTGATCACTGTTTGCCAGAATATTCTCTCAGTTGCAATACAGGTCTCTTGGATTATTCATCGGTCTGCCATCCCTGCTTGCTCTGTCGCACACCCCGTCACAACTGGTGGCAGCAACAAATGGAACCAGAACCTCAGGATACAGGAACTGGACTGTGATGAACCTACAGACAAAGGCCTGTGAATTAGGGGTCAGTTACAAAGGACTGTACAAGGATCAGCTGATTGAGGCTTTGGAAGGAGCTAGCCTTCAAGATGGCACTGGAGAGGGACTCCCAGAGCAATTGGAGGAAAGACGGGACCTGGAGGTAAATACTCTGAAAAGTCAGTGGCTTGTGTGGTATGAGGAGGAGATGGCCTTGCTGGGAGAATGTGAGGATAATATATAATATAGGTTTTAGTTTCTCTTGTGTTATGATCTGGTGACCTTGGAGTCGCATGAGACTTTCTCTGGAGTAGGTGGTACCTGTACTGACCGCAAACCCTAAACTGACACCGCAACTAGAAGTAGCCGTGGGGTGTACCTAACACATCCTAGACAACTCGACACAGCCGGAGGACTAAATACCCCTATAGATGGAAATGGGAATTCTATCTTGCCTCAGAGCAGAACCCCAAAGGATAGGCAGCCCCCCACAAATATTGACTGTGAATATAAGAGTAAAGACACACACAGGCAGAAAACAGGATTTAGCAAAAGAGGCACCTCTAGCTAAATAGAAAAGGATAGGACAGAGTACTAAGCGGTCAGTATTAAAATCCTAAAAATATCCACAGCAGAAAATACAAAAATACCACATCTAACTAAAGACATGGAATGTATATCTGCATCTCCTGAGAATCCAACATGACTGAAAAATCCAAACACAGTCTAAGCTGGACAAATAAACACAATGAATTGCACTGAATTGTAAAGCACACAGAATGTGTGCTGCAGAGACAAAAACAGAAACTTATCTTAGCTGAATTGGCAGCAGAGCAGGAGGAACCAGACAGAGATGAAACACCTCCAAGTACAATGGACAACTGGCAATGGCTAATGGATCCTGCACACCTAAATAGCCCAGTCAGAGCTGCAATCAGCAGAAACACCTGCCCAGGATTGCAACCCAGAGGCAACTGCACTACCACCAACAACCACCGGAGGGAACCCAAGAGCAGAATTCACAACAGTACCCCCCCTTAAAGAGGGGTCACCGAACCCTCACCAGAGCCCCCAGGCCAATCAGGACGAGCCAGATGAAAGGCACGGACCAAATCAGCAGCATGGACATCAGAGGCAAAAACCCAAGAATTATCCTCCTGACCATAACCCTTCCATTTGACAAGGGACTGAAGCCTCCGCCTCGAAAAGCGAGAATCCAAAATCTTCTCAACCACATACTCCAACTCCCCATCAACCAACACAGGGGCCGGAGGATCCACAGATGGAACAACGGGCACCACATATTTTCACAATAAAGATCTATGGAAGACATTATGGATAGCAAAAGAGGCCGGAAGGGCCAATCGAAAAGACACCGGATTAATAATCTCAGAAGTCCTATAAGGACCAATAAACCGAGGCTTAAACTTAGGGGAAGAAACCTTCATAGGAACATGACGGGAAGACAACCAGACCAGATCCCCAACCCGAAGCCGGGAACCAACACACCGACGACGGTTAGCAAAACCCTGAGCCTCCTCCTGAGACAACACCAAATTGTCCACCACATGAGCCCAAATCTGCTGCAACCTGTCAACCACAGAATCCACACCAGGACAGTCAGAAGGCTCAACCTGCCCCGAAGAAATACGAGGGTGAAAACCAAAATTACAAAAGAAGGGCGAAACCAAGGTAGCCGAACTAGCCCGATTATTAAGGGCAAACTCGGCCAATGGCAAGAAAGCCACCCAATCATCCTGATCAGCAGACACAAAGCATCTCAAATAAGTTTCCAAAGTCTGATTAGTTCGCTCGGTCTGGCCATTTGTCTGAGGATGAAATGCGGAAGAAAAAAACAAATCAATGCCCAGCCTAGCACAAAAGGCCCGCCAAAACCTAGAAACAAACTGGGAACCTCTGTCGGACACAATATTCTCCGGTATACCATGCAAATGAACCACATGCTGAAAAAACAACGGAACCAAATCAGAAGAGGAAGGAAATTTAGGCAAAGGCACCAAATGAACCATCTTAGAGAACCGGTTACAAACAACCCAGATAACCGACATCCTCTGGGAAACCGGAAGATCAGAAATAAAATCCATAGAAATATGCGTCCAGGGCCTCACAGGGACTGGCAAAGGCAAAAGCAACCCACTAGCACGGGAACAACAAGGCTTGGCCCGCGCACAAGTCCCACAGGACTGCACAAAAGAACGCACATCACGCGACAAAGAAGGCCACCAAAAGGACCTACCAACCAAATCTCTGGTACCAAAAATACCAGGATGGCCCACCAACACAGAGCAATCAACCTCAGAAATCACTCTACTAGTCCATCTATCAGGAACAAACAGTTTCCCCACTGGACAGCGGTCAGGTTTGTCAGCCTGAAATTCCTGAAGAACCCGTCGTAAATCAGGGGAAATGGCCGAAAGAACCACCCCTTCTTTCAGAATGCCGACCGGTTCAAGGACCTCAGGAGAATCAGGCAAAAAACTCCTAGAGAGGGCATCAGCCTTAATATTCTTAGAACCCGGAAGATACGAGACCACGAAATCAAAACGGGAAAAAAAACAGGGACCATCGAGCCTGTCTAGGATTCAGCCCTTTGGCAGACTCGAGGTAAATCAGATTCTTATGATCGGTCAAGACCAAAATACGGTGTTTAGCTCCCTCAAGCCAATGTCGCCACTCCTCAAATGCCCACTTCATAGCCAACAACTCCCGATTGCCGACATCATAATTGCGTTCAGCAGGCAAAAACTTACGAGAAAAGAAGGCACACGGTTTCATCAAGGAACCAACAGAATTCCTCTGAGACAAAACGGCCCCTGTCCCAATCTCAGAAGCGTCAACCTCAACCTGAAACGGAAGAGAAACATCCGGTTGACGCAACACCGGTGCAGAAGTAAATCGGCGTTTAAGCTCCTGAAAAGCAGAGACAGCCGCAGAGGACCAATTCGTCACATCAGCGCCTTTCTTCGTCAAATCGGTCAAGGGTTTAACCACACTGGAGAAGTTAGCAATGAAACGGCGATAAAAATTAGCAAAGCCCAAAAATTTCTGAAGGCTCTTCACGGATGTGGGCTGAATCCAATCATGAATGGCCTGAACCTTAACCGGATCCATCTCTATAGATGAAGGAGAAAAAATGAAGCCCAAAAAAGAAACCTTCTGCACTCCAAAAAGACACTTAGACCCCTTCACAAACAAGGCATTATCACGAAGGATCTGAAATACCATCCTGACCTGTTCCACATGAGACTCCCAATCATCGGAAAAAATTAAAATGTCATCCAAATATACAATCATGAATTTATCAAGATAAGTCCGGAAGATATCGTGCATGAAGGACTGAAAAACAGATGGAGCATTAGAGAGTCCGAATGGCATCACAAGGTATTCAAAATGGCCTTCGGGCGTATTAAACACAGTTTTCCATTCATCACCCTGCTTAATACGAACAAGATTATATGCCCCCCGAAGGTCAATCTTCGTAAACCAACTAGCCCCCTTAATCCTAGCAAACAAATCGGAAAGCAAAGGGAAAGGGTATTGAAACTTGACCGTGATCTTATTCAAGAGGCGATAATCAATACAGGGTCTCAAGGAGCCATCCTTCTTAGCAACAAAAAAAAATCCCGCTCCCAACGGTGAAGAAGATGGCCGAATATGCCCTTTCTCCAAAGACTCCTTAACATAACTCCGCATGGTGGTATGTTCAGGCACAGACTGGTTGAAAAGTCGGTCCTTAGGAAACTTACAGCCTGGAATCAAGTCAATAGCACAATCACAGTCCCTATGCGGTGGAAGGGAACTGGACTTGGGCTCATCGAATACATCCTGAAAATCAGACAAAAACTCTGGAATTTCAGAAGAGGGAGAAGAGGAGATTGACATCAAAGGAACGTCATTATGAACCCTCTGACAACCCCAACTAGTCACAGACATAGACTTCCAATCCAACACAGGATCATGTACCTGCAACCATGGAAAACCTAGCACAATAGCATCATGCAAATTATGCAACACCAGAAAACGACAATCTTCCTGATGGGCTGGTGCCATGCACATGGTCACCTGTGTCCAAAACTGGGGTTTATTTTTAGCCAAAGGTGTAGCATCAATGCCCCTCAAAGGAATAGGGTTCTGCAAAGACTGCAAGGGGAAACCACAACGCCTGGCAAACTCAAAGTCCATTAAGTTCAAGGCGGCGCCTGAATCCACAAACGCCATGACAGAAAATGATGATAATGAGCAGATCAAGGACACAGATAACAGAAATTTAGGTTGTACAGTACTGATGGTAACTGAATTAGCGATCCTCTTAGTACGCTTCGGGCAGACTGAAATGACATGAGAAGCATCGCCACAATAAAAACACAACCTATTCTGACGTCTGAATCCTTGTAGTTCCGTTCTAGACAGAATCCTATCACACTGCATTGGCTCAGGCATCTGCTCTGAGGACAACGCCACAGCGCGCACAGTTCTGCGCTCCCGCAAACGCCGATCAATCTGAATGGCCAGAGACATAGAATCACTCAGACCGACAGGCGTGGGAAACCCCACCATAACATCTTTAACGGATTCAGAAAGACCCTTGCCTGAGGAGGTGGTGATGGCGAACTCAGTCGAGGGGTTCAAGAGAGGCCTGGATGTCTTCCTGGAGCAGAACAATATTGTATCATACAATTATTAGGTTCTGTAGAAGGATATAGATCTGGGGATTTATTATGATGGAATATAGGAATATAGGCTGAACTGGATGGACAAATGTCTTTTTTCGGCCTTACTAACTATGTTACTATGTTACCCTTTCTGAAAATTGCCGCCAAAGCATCATCATTCCATTTAGTCAACACAGACCATTTTCTAAATTTCTGACAATACAATTCTGCCGCTTCTTGACCCTGAGACAGGGCCAACAATGTCTTCTCCGCTTGATCCACAGAATTTGGTTCATCATATAATAATCCTAAAGCCTGAAAAAAGGCGTCTACATTAAGCAAGGCCGGATTCCCAGATTCCAGGGAAAATGCCCAATCCTGAGGATCGCCACGCAGCAGGGAGATGACAATTTTAACCTGCTGAATGGGATCACCAGAGGATCGAGGTCTCAGAGAAAAAAACAGTTTACAGTTGTTTTTAAAACTCAAGAATTTGGACCTGTCCCCAAAAAACAAATCAGGAGTAGGAATCCTAGGCTCTAAAACCGGAGTCTGAACAATATAATCAGAAATACCCTGTACCCTAGCAGCAAGCTGGTCTACACGAGAAGCTAATCCCTGAACATCCATGCTAGCAGAAAACTCCTTAGCCACCCAGAAAAAAAGAGGGAAGGAAAGACAAAGTAGACTACAGAAAAAAAATGGCTCAACACCTTTCTTCCCTTCTTCTGAGATGCATTTAACTCATTGTTGGCCAGTTGTACTGTTATGATCTGGTGACCTTGGAGCCGCATGAGACTTTCTCTGGAGTAGGTGGTACCTGTACTGACCGCAAACCCTAAACTTACACCGCAACTAGAAGTAGCCGTGGGGTGTACCTAACACATCCTAGACACCTCGACACAGCCGGAGGACTAAATACCCCTATAGATGGAAATGGGAATTCTATCTTGCCTCAGAGCAGAACCCCAAAGGATAGGCAGCCCCCCACAAATATTGACTGTGAATATAAGAGTAAAGACACACACAGGCAGAAAACAGGATTTAGCAAAAGAGGCACCTCTAGCTAAATAGAAAAGGATAGGACAGAGTACTAAGCGGTCAGTATTAAAATCCTAAAAATATCCACAGCAGAAAATACAAAAATACCACATCTAACTAAAGACATGGAATGTATATCTGCATCTCCTGAGAATCCAACATGACTGAAAAATCCAAACACAGTCTAAGCTGGACAAATAAACACAATGAATTGCACTGAATTGTAAAGCACACAGAATGTGTGCTGCAGAGACAAAAACAGAAACTTATCTTAGCTGAATTGGCAGCAGAGCAGGAGGAACCAGAGAGAGATGAAACACCTCCAAGAACAATGGACAACTGGCAATGGCTAATGGATCCTGCACACCTAAATAGCCCAGGATTGCAACCCAGAGGCAACTGCACTACCACCAACAACCACCGGAGGGAACCCAAGAGCAGAATTCACAACACTCTTGCCTGTTAGTGCCATGCTGTGGGCTAAAACCCCCCTTCTCATTGTGTTCCTGAAATGTGTGTGTAGAAGAGGTTTGATTGCTTCTAGCTCTCGGGAGCAAAGGAATTTTTACTATCGGTATAGCTGCATAGACAATAGTACCAGCTGAAACTGGTCTGATCTCTCTTTTAAAACATGAAGCTCTTTGTCCTAATTTTGTAAGATACTGGGCCACCGATTTGGGCTAGGAAAATAATAAACACATATTGCTAACATCCATTGGCGGATCTATCAGCCACTGTAAGCGCGAGCCTCAATTTCCAACAGGTAAAAAATACGGATTTCTCCGGAACTGTGTGACCCAACTAGGACAAATTTGATCTCATTAGAAAGCCAATTGTAAAATAAGGTGAATGCTGGGTGTGTTATGATTCTGACATGTTCTGGACCAAAAATACACGAATTATAAGAATTGTTGGAGAAAACTGTACAGCTGAGGAGTGGGGAGGGCGATGTTAACTCAACCCCTTTAGTGATGTCACCAGGCTGTGGGTATAAGTGACTCCACTCAACCCAGTCTTCAGTCTTAGTGTTAGTCTTACCTGAGGAGCCCTGACTGCTAGCCCTGAAGAACTGGGACATATGGGAACTCCACCCACTAGCCTGGTTGCCTGCAATGCCCTGAACACATGTAAGTGTTAATTTCTCATTTAACCCCTGTTATTTTTATAATTACCTTGTACATATTTTCAATTGTCTCATATTGTAACATCTTTATATGCCTTTTTTATAAACACTGACTTCTTTCGGAGTAAAATATTCAAATTACTAGTTTTCGTTCTTCCTGCTCTAAAACGTACCCTAAGTCTTCTGAAGGGAATTACGCTACTGTTTTGGGTTAGCTTCGGACTCGTGTAATCGAAGCTGGTGGCAGCATACCTTGTGCTGTGCCTTTGGGGAGTCATTGTAGCGACGGCGGCGTTGTTAATTATTGTTCCTGCCTGAGTGGGAATAGTTATATCACATCGCTGCAGCGTGCCCAATAGCCAGTACCAAGCAGGCAGCCTTTTTGGTGACTAATTACCTTAGGTGCAGTACCTAATCTGACCTGAGGGTAAGGTGGGCGCCAGAGAGCTGCAAGTTTTCAAGCAGAACTGTAAAGTGGGATATACATAAATCCCTGCAGTTCGTGGTATATTGTAGAGCAGTGGGATAACTAAAATAAGCCCCTGCTGTAAATCGATAGGTCAATAACCTTGTGTGTGTTTTCATCACATTGTTAACTGTGGAGGAATAACTAAGATAAGCCCCCCTGCACATGTGATAGCCATCTGTTGGCCTAAGGTCACCTCGATCCGTGATGTAGGGGTGACGGTCACGGTGTGAATCATGATAAATTGGTGGCAGCGGTGTGGATCCGTGACAAATTGGTGGCAGTGCGGTGGGATCTTAGAGTATTAGTGATCTGGTTTGAGCAATCATTCCTCTCACTAAAAACTTGCAAAGTTCTTGTGAGAACTCTGCACAAATAAGTTTGGAGAACGAACTCAGTGTTTATTAGTCCTGAGACAATTGTGTGTACTGGTAATTATCCCTTCCCTTTCTCTTCGTTTTTCTATCCTATCTTTTATTTGGCAACAATGGCTGCGAAAGGAGAAGCCTGGTACGCCCAGGGGGTATGGGGCTGGGGTATGCACATACCATGGCCTGAACTCCCAGGGCAAGTCCAAGGCTCAAATGGTCGCTGAACTAGTGCAATTTGAAGCAGAGCAAGCCAGGCCACAGAGCCCAGAGGCCGCAGAAACCAGCACGAGCAGCGGTGGTGCTGCAGCAGAGGTTCAACCACTGAATGCCAGCCCTACTTGCACCCAGGGGAGCGCAGACCTCCGCCTGCAGCTGGCTCTGCAACAATGCTCCGCAGATGACCTAGAGAGACGTCTGCAGCTGGTCCTGCAATTCGAAGAGGCCCAGAGAGCCGAGCGGGAGGCTGAGAGAGCCGAGTGGGAGGCCCAGGCCCAACGTGCTGAGCGCCAAGCCCAGCAAGAATATGAACTGGTGATGCTCCGGCAGGGGGGATGCCCTCCACCTCCCAGTGCCGGGAGCCCAACAGCGCTCAGATACCGAAGCCCCGGCCCGATCACTTTCCTGTTATGGAAAAGGACGGGGACTTGGACACTTTTCTGCAGACCTTTGAGAAAGCCTGCAGACAGTACCAGCTGCCTACAGATGAATGGGCACGATACCTGACCCCAGGGCTGAGAGGAAAAGCTCTTGAGGCATTTGCTGTCCTCCCTCAAGAACAAGATGGTAACTATGAGGCAATCAAGCAGGCCCTCATAGCCAAGTACCAGCTTACACCCGCGTAGAAAGTTCTGGAACCTCCAATGTGGCCCACACGACAGCTACGGCCATGTGGTGCATGGACTCAGGACCCACTTTAACCAGTGGATCCAATGACTGTCCGTGACCACCTTTGAGCAGCTGGGAGACCTGATGATCAAAGACCAGTTCTTACATCTTTGTCCAGCTGAGGTGCGACAGTTCGTGATGGACAGAGAACCCAAAGACGTGACAAAAGCAGCGCAGATTGCCGATGCCTATGAGGCCAACCGTAGATCGGAAGTGCGGAAGCCAGTCACCACCAGCTGGACAGGGGGTAAGCCTGCAACCAACACCAGTACCCCTGCCAGCCAACACCCCATGGCCAACAGCACCAGAACTACCACCGAACCTCGCCAGTGTTTCTTCTGCAAGCGGACTGGTCATATCAGTCCCCACTGTCTAGACAAGCCGAAGAACCCCCCATCCAAGGCCCCAGGGCCTAATGCAGCAGTTCTTTTGGTGGGTGGTGTGGCTGGGAGGGTGTTTGACAACGTATAGCATGTCATCGTGGGGGGCTGTGTTGCTACCGGCCTCAAGGACATCGGGGCTGAACGAACCCTCATCCGACCCGAACTGGCGGCCCCTGAAGAAATCATTCCGGGGAAAACCCTAACTGTCACTGGGATTGGGAGCATCAGCTGTCCCTTGCCAATGGCCCGGGTTTATATTGATTGGGGTGCCGGGAGCGGGGTGGAGGAAGTGGGGCTGTCTGATAATTTGCCCACTGATGTTTTGTTGGGGACTGATTTGGGGAGGATGGTTGCATACTATGTCCCTGACACCCCTCCCCAATCTGCTAATAAGGGTAACATTCACCCTGATGATGATGATGATGATGATGATGATGATGAAAAATCGCATGTGTTACCTGACCATGCTTTATCTTGTAATGATGCATCTGATAACCATTTTTTCCCTAGGGTTGATGGTGAAAATGTTGTACCTTTGCCAATTGAAGCTGATAATGATTTTTTTGCAAAGGTTAATGTATTCATAGGTACAGGAGTGCTCAGCCACGTCGCTCTGCGGAGTGAGACAGCTGAGGAACCCCTAGCAGGAGCAAGTGTCGGTGCTACAGGAAATGGGGAGATGCATGGGAACCGTGAGGAAGGTGACGCCATGAAAATGACCTGAGCCACCAAGGAAGGTAACTGGCCCATAAGTAGCACTGCCCCTGGAGTGTTGGGGGTGGATGGGGAAGTAGAGCCCATAGCAGCGCCAGCTGATGGGTCTGTAGAAATCCCCGGGGAGACAGCCTACATAGCTGCTGTCACCCGCAGTCAGAGTGCCCGGAATGCAGATAACGTTCTGCCTTCTGGACCCTTCTCAGTCATCATTGTGACTGAACCAGAGGTGGACCCAGAGCAGGTCCCAGAGGGTTCCCGTGGGGAAGGGACCCTGACATCGCTTCTGGCTTCCCCTAGCCAGGAGTTTCAGGCTGCTCTGCACGCAGATGAGAGCCTAGAGAGTTTGAGACAACTCGCCGAGACGCCCACCTCCGTGACTGATAAGGAGAGGGTGTTCTTGGAACAAGGAAGGTTGTACCGGGAGACAGCACCCAGAAAATCGCAAAAGGAGTGGTTGAGGGAAAGACAGCTGGTCGTCCCGCAGCAATTCCGGGGTGGGTTGTTACTGATTGCCCATGAGATCCCGCTAGCTGGACACTTGGGGATCAGCAAAACAAAGGCCCGGCTGTCTCAACACTTCTATTGGCCTAAGATGGGGACAGATGTGTCAAACTACTGCCGCTCCTGTGTCACCTGTCAAAGAGTGGGGAAGGCGGGGCCTGCTCTTAAGGCTCCCCTGATCCATTTGCCAGTGATAGAGGAGCCTTTCCAGAGGACCGCGGTGGACATTGTGGGCCTGAGCCTGAGGAAGTGGGCCTGAGCCTGAGGAAGTGGGAGTGAGCGTGAACCTGTTGAGGTGAGCATGGAGGAGCACTGAACGGTCCTGCCTCCGTAGCGCACACCAGAAGGGGGAGGTCTGAGGATAATATATAATATAAGTTTTAGTTTCTCTTGCCTGTTAGTGCCATGCTGTGGGCTAAAAAAACCCCTTCTCTTTGTGTTCCTGAAATGTGTGTGCAGAAGAGGTTTGATTGCTTCTAGCTATCGGGAGCAATGGAATTTTTACAATCGGTATAGCTGCATAGACAATGGTACCAGCTGAAACTGGTCTGATCTCTCTTTTAAAACATGAGGCTCTTTGTCCTAATTTTGTAAGATTCTGGGCCACCAATTTGGGCTAGGAAAATAATAAATACATATTGCTAACGTCCATCGGTGGATCTATCAGCCACTGTAAGCGCGAGCCTCTATTTCCAACAGGTAAAAAATACGGATTTCTCCAGAACTGTATGACCCAACTAGGACAAATTTGGTCTCATTAGAAAGCCAATTGTAAAATAAGTTGAATGCTGGGTGTGTTATGATTCTGACATGTTCTGGACCGAAAATACACGAATTATAAGAATTGTTGGAGAAAACTGTACAGCTGAGGAGTGGGGAGGGCGATTTTAACTCAACCCCTTTAGTGATGTCACCAGGCTGGGGGTATAAGTGACTCCACTCAACCCAGCCTTCAGTCTTAGTGTTAGTCTTACCTGAGGAGCCCTGACTGCTAGCCCTGATGAACTGGGACATATGGGAACTCCACCCACTAGCCTGGTTGCCTGCAATGTCCTGAACACATGTAAGTGTTAATTTCTCATTTAACCCCTGTTACTTTTATAATTACCTTGTACATATTTTCAATTGTCTCATATTGTAACATCTTTATATGCCTTTTTTATAAACACTGCCTTCTTTCGGAGTAAAATATTCAAATTACTAGTTTTCATTCTTCCTGCTCTAAAATGTACCCTAAGTCTTCTGAAGGGAATTACGCTACTGTTTTGGGTTAGTTTCGGACCCGTTTAATCGAATCTGGTGGCAGCATACCTTATGCTGTGCCTTTGGGGAGGCGTTGTAGCGACGGCGGCGTTGTTAATTATTTTTCCTGCCTGAGTGGGAGTAGTTATATCGCCTTGCTGCAGCGTGCCCAATAGCCAGTACCAAGCAGGCAGCCTTTTTGGCGACTAATTACCTTAGGTGCAGTACCTAATCTGACCTGAGGGTAAGGGGGGCACCAGAGAGCTGCAAGTTTTTAAGCAGAACTGTAAAGCGGGATATACATAAATCCCTGCAGTTCGTGGTATATTGTAGAGCAGTGGGATAACTAAAATAAGCCCCTGCAGTAAGGCTACGTTCACATTAGCGTTAAGCTAATGTGCGTCGGGTTTGCGTCAGCGACGCAGCGGCGACACATGCGTCATGCGCCCCCTATACTTAACATGGGGGACGCATGCGGTTTTTTTTGTTGCGTTGTGCAACACATGCGTCTTTTTTGCCGCAAGCGTCGGACCAAGAAAACGCAACAAGTTGCATTTTTCTTGCGTCCGATTTTCGGCAAAAACCGACGCATGCGTCGCAAAACGCAGCGTTTTTGCGTGCGTTTTGACGCGTTTTTGCGTGCGTTGTGCGTTGCGTCGCCGACGCAACGGCGCACAACGCTAGTGTGAACGTAGCCTAAATCGATAGGTCAATACCTATCGATACGCAGATAGATTAGCGAAATTAGGATTATTTAGTCTAGAAAAAAGACGACTGAGGGGCGATCTAATAACCATGTATAAGTATATAAGGGGACAATACAAATATCTCGCTGAGGATCTGTTTATACCAAGGAAGGTGACGGGCACAAGGGGGCATTCTTTGCGTCTGGAGGAGAGAAGGTTTTTCCACCAACATAGAAGAGGATTCTTTACTGTTAGGGCAGTGAGAATCTGGAATTGCTTGCCTGAGGAGGTGGTGATGGCGAACTCAGTCGAGGGGTTCAAGAGAGGCCTGGATGTCTTCCTGGAGCAGAACAATATTGTATCATACAATTATTAGGTTCTGTAGAATGACGTAGATCTGGGGATTTATGATGGAATATAGGCTGAACTGGATGGACAAATGTCTTTTTTCAGCCTTACTAACTATGTTACTATGTTACTATGTTACTATGTAATAACCTTGTGTGTGTTTTCATCACATTGTTAGCAGTGGAGGGATAACTAAGATAAGCCCCCCCTGCACATGTGATAGCCGTCTGTTGGCCTAAGGTCACCCCGATCCATGACGTAGGGGTGACGGTCACGGTGTGAATCGTGACAAATTGGTGGCAGCGGTGGGATCTGTGACAGAGAAGAAGCCACCATAGAAGATAAACGGGAGGCTATTCGGAGAGCTCATGAAAGGCAGCTCTCTGAGGAAGCAGCTAGAGCCCACAGTCAGACCTCCACCATAACTCCCACCATGAGGGAACCTCTAAGAGTGTCCCACAAGGACTTTAAGCCATTTAACGAGGCTGCAGGGGACATTAGGGATTCTTCCAAGACTTTGAACATCAATGTCAGTTCATGGAAGTCCCAGAAATGGAGCGGGTCAGACATCTGGCGCCTGGGGTACCTCTCTGTAGGCAAACAACAGATGGGGGAGGTACCGCTCCCAGTCTCTCCCTTCAGTCTCCACCAGCGTTTTGAGCATTTCCTTTAATGTTCCGTTAAAACGCTCACAGAGTCCGTTGGTTTGGGGATGATAGGCGCTGGCCACAAAATGCTGCACTTGTATTTTTTCGCAGAGGCTTTCCTTCAGACTGGACATGAATTGGGTTCCCTGATCGGTTAACATTTCCCTGGGGAAACCCACAAGAGAGAAAACATTCAGTAAAGCATCCGCCACTTTGTCTGCTCAATTGGAGGACAGTGCCACAGCTTCGGAGTATCGCGTAGCATAGTCCACCACTGTGAGGATGTACTTTTTTGCCAGAGCCGCTAGGGATTGCAAGTGGCCCTATGATATCCACAGCCACTCGCTGGAAAGTCTCATCGATCACAGGCAGTGGTATCAATTGAGCTTTCTGTATATTCCCGGACTTTCCAACTCTCTGACAAACTACACATGATCGACAGTAATTGGCAATATCTGTCCCCATCTTGGGCCAATAGGAGTTATGTGTCAGGCGAGTTTTAGTCCTTTGTATTCCAAGGTGTCCGGCCAAAGGAATTTCATGAGCAATTCTCAATAATTGTTCCCTAAATGGATAAGGAACGACCAACCGCTTTTGACAGTCCCAATGTTCTCCAGTATCAGTGGGGAGAGTCTCTTTATACAGTCTGCCCGGGGTCCCAGTATATTCTCTCTTTGCTAGAAGCAGTAGGGGGTTGGTCTGCAAGACATCTGAGCTTCTCCAGACTGATATCTTTCTGCAGAGCCTCCTGGAAGCTCTGACTGTCAGTCTGCAGGCCCTGTCCTAGTGTGACTGCCAGGCCCTGGTCTGAAGCTGATTCTTCAGTGTCGGTTATCAGGGATCTTGGTGAGTCTGCCATGTGAGGAGGCTCCAGGGCCACAGTATGGGCCTCCTGTTCTGGCAGTTCTGTCTGAGACTCATCCTCTAATCTCTGGGGTCGAGTATAAGCTGCAGCCTGACTCCGGGTCACAGCTGCCACATACGCACATTCCTGTGCATTGGGATATATTCCCTCCTCGCACGGGATCTCAGGTGGGTCATTTGCTTCCACCTTCTCTGTAGCATTTACTTGTGGAGCGCCCTACCAGAGCAGGGGGGTCTTCGGTATCGGGTCCGGTCTTAAAGGGGATGTGACGGTGGCTGAAACCCGGTCCGTGGCCCTGGGCGTTCAATTAAAGGGAAAGGTCTTTAAGGGGATTTGTAATATCTATGTTCGTGACCCCACCTGTGGTCAGACGCTGCTTAAAGGGGTCCTCTGGGGTGATGTTGTTGCAGCAAGATGGTAACGCTTCCCACAGGTGAAGCGGGGTCCCCAGGGCTTCCCAGGTGTATGGCAGGATGGTGTAAGCTGATAAATGCACAAAGAACGAGGACTGTTGTGAATTTGGATTCTGGGCTCCCCCGGTGGCCGCTTGTGGAATTGGACTTGTCATCCTCTTTCCTGTTTCACCTGGTTCCATCAGTAGTGGGTGTCGCTATTTAAGCTCATTTCTCTGGTGGTTTCTTGCCGGTCAACAATGTTATCTGATGCCTCTCAGTGCTTGTTCCTGCTTCTAGACAACTACTAGATAAGTTGGACTTTTGTCCATGTTTTGTTTTGCCTATTTGTTCCAGTTCACAGCTGAAGTTTTGTTACTGTGTCTGGAAAGCTCTCGTTGATCAGGGATTGCTACTCTGGCGTTATGAGTTAATGCCAGAGTTTAAGGTAATCTCTGGATGGTGTTTTGTTAGTGTTTTTCTGCTGACCATGAAAGTATACTATCTGTCTTCTGCTATCTAGTAAGCGGACCTCAAATTTGCTAAGACTATTTTCCTGCTGCGTTTGTTGTTTCATCTGAACTCACCGTCATTATATGTGGGGGGCTACTGTCTTCTTTGGAATATTTCTCTAGAGGTGAGCCAGGTCTTATATTTCCCTCTGCTAGCTATTTAGGTCTTAGGCCAGAGCTGGGCATCTAGCGATAAATAGGAAATGCTACCTGGCTATTTCTAGTTGCGCGGCAGGCTTAGTTCATGGTCAGTATAGTTCCATCTTCCGAGAGCTTGTCCCTCTATAGGCTTGCTATGATCTCTGCCTGCAGAGATCATGACAGTTTGACCGGCCAGTAAAGTGTTAAAGACCCAGGTTGAGAAAGGAGAGTTATAAGAAGTCTGCTGGAATTTTTTTTTTTTTTTTTTTTTTTTTTTTTCCCTCCAGTCTGCCTTGCTGCAGTCTTTTTTCTCTCTCTCCTCCTAATCTCTGTATGCTCTGTGTGCACCTGACAATAATGGATCTCCAGAGTGTAACTGCGGGTTTGAATAATCTCATCACGAAAGTACAAAATTTACAAGATTTTGTGGTACATGCTCCGGTATCTGAACCGAGAATTCCTTTGCCGGAGTTCTTCACAGGGAATAGAGCTAGCTTCCAGAATTTCCGAAATAATTGTAAGCTTTATTTGTCCCTGAAGTCTCGTTCAGCTGGAGACCCTGCTCAGCAGGTTAGGATTGTGATTTCCTTGCTCAGGGGTGACCCTCAAGATTGGGCCTTCTCATTGCCAGCAGGGGATCCTGCGGTACGCGATGTGGATGCGTTTTTTCTGGCCTTGGGCTTGCTTTATGAGGAACCTCATTTGGAACTTCAGGCAGAAAAAACTTTGATGGCACTATCTCAGGGGCAAGACGAAGCTGAAGTTTTCTGCCAAAAATTCCGTAAATGGTCTGTGCTTACTCAGTGGAATGAGTGCGCCTTGGCGGCAACTTTCAGAGAAGGTCTCTCTGATGCCGTTAAGGATGTTATGGTGGGGTTCCCTTTGCCTGCAGGTCTGAATGAGTCCATGACAATGGCTATTCAGATTGATAGGCGTCTGCGGGAGCGCAAACCGGTGCACCATCTGGCGGTGTCTATGGAAAAGACGCCAGAAAGTATGCAGTGTGATAGAATTCTGTCCAGGAGCGAGCGACAGAATTTTAGACGGAAGAATGGATTGTGTTTCTATTGTGGGGATTCTACTCATGTTATATCGGCATGCTCTAGGCGTACAAAGAAGCTTGATAAGTCTGTTTCCATTGGCATCATTCAGTCTAAGTTTATTTTGTCTGTAACCCTGATTTGCTCTTTGTCATCCATTGCCACGGACGCCTATGTTGACTCTGGCGCCGCTCTGAGTCTTATGGATTGGTCCTTTGCCAATCGTTGTGGTTTTGATTTAGAGCCTTTGGAGACTCTTATTCCTCTGAAGGGGATTGACTCCACCCCATTGGCTAATAATAAACCACAATACTGGACACAAGTAACCATGCGTATCAATCCGGATCACCAGGAGATTATTCGTTTCCTGGTGCTGTATAATTTACATGACGATTTGGTACTGGGATTGCCTTGGTTGCAGTCTCACAACCCAGTCTTGGACTGGAGAGCAATGTCTGTGTTGAGCTGGGGATGTAAGGGTATTCATGGGGACGTACCTTTGGTTTCTATTTCGTCGTCCATTCCCTCTGAAGTCCCTGAGTTCCTCTCTGATTATCAAGACGTCTTTGACGAACCCAAGCTTGGGTCGTTACCTCCGCACCGTGAGTGCGATTGTGCCATAGATTTGATACCGGGTTGTAAATATCCAAAGGGTCGTTTGTTTAATTTGTCTGTGCCGGAACATGCTGCTATGCGGGAATATATAAAGGAGTCTTTGGAAAAGGGACATATTCGTCCATCTTCTTCTCCCTTGGGAGCTGGGTTTTTCTTTGTCTCAAAAAAAGACGGCTCTTTGAGACCATGTATTGATTATCGGCTTCTGAATAAGATCACTGTTAAGTATCAATACCCATTGCCATTGCTTACTGATTTGTTTGCTCGTATAGAGGGTGCTAAGTGGTTCTCTAAAATTGATCTTCGTGGGGCGTATAATTTGGTGCGGATCAGGCAGGGGGATGAGTGGAAGACCGCATTTAATACGCCCGAGGGCCACTTTGAGTATTTGGTCATGCCTTTTGGTCTTTCTAATGCCCCTTCAGTTTTCCAGTCTTTTATGCATGATATTTTCCGCGATTTTCTGGATAAATTTATGATAATATATCTGGATGATATTCTGATTTTTTCTGATGACTGGGACTCTCATGTCCAGCAGGTCAGGAGAGTTTTTCAGGTTCTGCGGTCTAATTCTTTGTGTGTGAAGGGGTCTAAGTGCGTTTTTGGGGTCCAGAAAATTTCCTTTTTGGGGTATATTTTTTCTCCCTCTTCCATTGAGATGGATCCCGTCAAGGTGCAAGCTATTTGTGACTGGACTCAGCCCTCCTCTCTTAAGGGTCTTCAGAGATTTTTGGGCTTTGCCAACTTTTACCGCCGATTTATTGCTGGTTTTTCGGATGTCGTTAAACCACTGACTGATTTGACCAGACAAGGCGCTGATGTTGCTAATTGGTCCCCTCATGCTGTAGAGGCCTTTCAGGAGCTTAAGCGCCGTTTTGCCTCTGCCCCTGTGTTGCGTCAGCCTGATGTGAATCTGCCTTTTCAGGTTGAGGTTGACGCTTCGGAGATCGGAGCTGGGGCAGTGTTGTCGCAGAAAGGTTCCGACTGCTCCGTCATTAGGCCTTGTGCCTTCTTTTCTCGCAAATTTTCGCCCGCAGAGCGGAATTATGATGTTGGGAATCGGGAGCTTTTGGCCATGAAGTGGGCGTTTGAGGAGTGGCGCCATTGGCTCGAGGGGGCTAGGCATCAGGTGGTGGTATTGACTGACCACAAAAATTTGATTTATCTTGAGACTGCCAGACGCCTGAATCCTAGACAGGCGCGCTGGTCTTTATTTTTTTCTCGCTTTAATTTTGTGGTGTCATACCTACCGGGTTCTAAGAATGTTAAGGCAGATGCCCTTTCTAGGAGTTTTGACCCGGACTCTCCTGGTAATTCTGAACCCACAGGTATCCTTAGGGAGGGAGTAATTTTGTCGGCCGTTTCTCCTGATCTGCGGCGGTCTTTGCAAGAGTTTCAGGCGGATAGACCGGATCGTTGTCCGCCTGATAGACTGTTTGTTCCGGATGATTGGACCAGCAGAGTCATCTCTGAGGTACATTCTTCTGCATTGGCAGGTCATCCCGGAATTTTTGGTACCAGGGATTTGGTGGCAAGATCCTTCTGGTGGCCTTCCCTGTCACGAGATGTGCGAGTTTTTGTGCAGTCATGTGACGTTTGTGCTCGGGCCAAGTCTTGTAGTTCTCGGGCTAGCGGACTGCTGTTGCCCTTGCCTATTCCTAAGAGGCCTTGGACACACATCTCGATGGATTTTATTTCAGATCTGCCTGTTTCCCAGAAGATGTCTGTCATCTGGGTGGTCTGTGACCGTTTCTCTAAAATGGTCCATTTGGTTCCTCTGCCCAAGTTGCCTTCTTCTTCTGAGTTGGTTCCTCTGTTTTTTCAGAATGTTGTCCGATTGCACGGTATTCCTGAGAATATTGTTTCTGACAGAGGTACCCAATTTGTGTCTAGATTTTGGCGGGCATTCTGTGCTAGGATGGGCATAGATTTGTCTTTTTCATCTGCTTTTCACCCTCAGACTAATGGCCAGACCGAGCGGACTAATCAGACCCTTGAGACATATCTGAGGTGTTTTGTCTCTGCTGACCAGGATGATTGGGTTGCTTTTTTGCCTTTGGCAGAGTTCGCCCTCAATAATCGGGCCAGTTCTTCCACCTTGGTGTCCCCGTTTTTCTGTAATTCGGGGTTTCACCCTCGATTTTCCTCCGGTCAGGTGGAATCCTCGGATTGTCCTGGAGTGGATGCGGTGGTGGAGAGATTGCATCACATCTGGGGGCAGGTTATGGACAATTTGAAGTTGTCCCAGGAGAAGACTCAGCGTTTTGCCAACCGTCATCGTCGTGTTGGTTCTCGGCTTTGTGTTGGAGATTTAGTGTGGTTGTCTTCTCGTTTTGTCCCTATGAGGGTCTCTTCTCCTAAGTTTAAACCTCGGTTCATCGGCCCTTATAGAATATTGGAGATTCTTAATCCTGTTTCTTTCCGTTTGGACCTCCCTGCGTCCTTTTCCATTCATAACGTTTTTCATCGGTCGTTATTGCGCAGGTATGAGGTACCTGTTGTACCTTCAGTTGAGCCTCCTGCTCCGGTGTTGGTCGAGGGTGAGTTGGAGTACGTTGTGGAGAAAATTTTGGACTCTCGTGTTTCCAGACGGAAACTCCAGTATCTGGTCAACTGGAAGGGTTACGGCCAGGAGGATAATTCTTGGGTCAATGCATCTGATGTTCATGCTTCTGATCTTGTTCGTGCCTTCCATAGGGCTCATCCTGGTCGCCCTGGTGGATCTGGTGAGGGTTCGGTGCCCCCTCCTTGAGGGGGGGGTACTGTTGTGAATTTGGATTCTGGGCTCCCCCGGTGGCCGCTTGTGGAATTGGACTTGTCATCCTCTTTCCTGTTTCACCTGGTTCCATCAGTAGTGGGTGTCGCTATTTAAGCTCATTTCTCTGGTGGTTTCTTGCCGGTCAACAATGTTATCTGATGCCTCTCAGTGCTTGTTCCTGCTTCTAGACAACTACTAGATAAGTTGGACTTTTGTCCATGTTTTGTTTTGCCTATTTGTTCCAGTTCACAGCTGAAGTTTTGTTACTGTGTCTGGAAAGCTCTCGTTGATCAGGGATTGCTACTCTGGCGTTATGAGTTAATGCCAGAGTTTAAGGTAATCTCTGGATGGTGTTTTGTTAGTGTTTTTCTGCTGACCATGAAAGTATACTATCTGTCTTCTGCTATCTAGTAAGCGGACCTCAAATTTGCTAAGACTATTTTCCTGCTGCGTTTGTTGTTTCATCTGAACTCACCGTCATTATATGTGGGGGGCTACTGTCTTCTTTGGAATATTTCTCTAGAGGTGAGCCAGGTCTTATATTTCCCTCTGCTAGCTATTTAGGTCTTAGGCCAGAGCTGGGCATCTAGCGATAAATAGGAAATGCTACCTGGCTATTTCTAGTTGCGCGGCAGGCTTAGTTCATGGTCAGTATAGTTCCATCTTCCGAGAGCTTGTCCCTCTATAGGCTTGCTATGATCTCTGCCTGCAGAGATCATGACAGAGGACACAGGTTTGCAATTCTTTACCTGTTTAATGATGGTAGTAGTAGTCCTCAGTTCAGGGTTCCAAGTACAGGGTAGCTGTGGTCCGGCCTGCTTGGAGGCAATAAGAGATCCCTTTACCAGGTGAGGTCCGTAAGCCTTTCCTGCTAGCGCCATTTAGTTAATTAGGTCCCTGCTGCTTGAAGCTCAGTGCAAGTTCCCTCTCTCCTGTCCTAAGACAGATGTCTGTACGATAGGCAGTTTGAGCCTGTTTATAGGATATCTTAGATGACCCGGCTCTCACAGTCACTGCTTCACCTCAGACTTGATATGGGCAATTGACAAATAGTGCTTTGCCCTCCGGTTCTGGCGCGCGTCCTGGAGAACACAACCTCGGTCTCCCGGTTCCCGGCTTCTGCGCTCTGACTCTGAGGGTGTCCTTCTGCTGTTCCCCTCCTGAGCCCTTTCCTCCTCTATGCTTCTTTCCTCTAAGCTCCTCCACAATTCAACTCTCCTTCTGCTTCTCTTTCCAGGGGTAGCAGCTCCCTCGTGGCTGCTCGGCCCCCACATCTGCTCCAGACGTCCTTCAGCTACTGGAGACAAACTGTCTCCCTCCACTGTCTCTCTCAGACTCCCTGAGACTGACTGGCTGCTCCTCCAGACCAGGATACTTAAAGTGTAAGGGAGCTCCCCTGAATCTGGGTCCTGAGCTCCCCCTCCTGGCCTATATTCAGATTGTATTGAATGTGAGGACCTTACCTGATAGATAGGATCCCCTTTGCCTCCAAGCGTGAGATCACCCTCCCCGGAGGGAAGGCAACATCACTGCAGCAACTGGTTACCTGGTGGTGCTGCACTTCCAAGGGAGAAATATAGTGGGACACCATCCTCCCCAGGTCTGTGCCTACCAACACATTGGTGGGAATAACCTCTGATACTCCCATTTCTCTCAGTCCTTTCACTGCTCCCCAGTCCAGGTACACATGGGCCATGGGCACGGCAGGGATGACCCCTCCAATCCCATTTATAGACCAAGTCTTTCCTGGTATGATATCTGCAGGGGTTACCATTGCTGGATGTACCAGAGTCACCGCTGCCCCAATGTCTCTGAGGCCAATGGTGACTTTATTGCCAACAGTGACAGATTGACAGTTTTCATTAGCCCTCATATCAGAGCCGGCCACAAAGAAGACAGACGGTGGGGACACAGACCGCTTTGTGGTGGTAGTTGGGCATTTTTCCCTATCAGGGCAGACAGCGCTAACATGTCCCACTTTGTTGCTGGAGAATCACCGGTGTGCATCACCTAGAGAATGTCTAGTCCCCAGGATCCCATAGGAGGTGGGCTTGGACAGCACTAATGATCGGCCGGCAGAGGGAGAAGGGTCCCTGTTTGGCTTACCTCTCTTCCAGCTGAATCCCGATGGCTTCAGCACCTGAGCCATCCTGTTAGCCACATAGCAGTCCGAAATCTTTGCAGCCTAATCCGCAGTTTGTGGCTCTCGATCACACACAAATTGATGTACATCAGTGGGGCACATGTGAAGAAATTGATCCTTGACTATAAGATCCGTTAAGTCCTAAAAGCTGTTAACAGAAGGTCCCCTGATCCATTGGTGGAACATGGTCCTCAAGGTGCTCACAACATCCGCTTATCTGTCAGTTGATCAACGCTGTAGGTTCCGGAACTTTCTCCGATACACCTCTGGGGTTAGGTTTTATTTCCTGATCAGGGCCTCTTTTATGGCCTCATAGTTCCCATCTAGCTCTGGTGGGAGACCAGCAAAAACTTCCAGGGCTTTGCATCTCCACCCTGGGGTTAGATACTGTGCCCACTGCTCACGGGGTAAATGGTATTGCCTGCAGGTTTTTTCAAACCACCGAAGGAAAGTATCTAAGTTCGTATCCTTCACCATCACATGGAAGATTTCCAGAAAAATGGGGAAGGGAAACTGTTTGCAAGTATGTCTAAGTAAGCACAGAGTTGAACCTTGTAGAACTGGTGCACTCCTCGCAAGGATTCCAATTCTAGTACAGGGAATAATTGCTTAAGCCATGCACTAATGCTCTAATAGAAATGATTCTATCCCACCGCTCTGCCACCAATTTGTCACGTACCCGCTTCTCAGCATGTGACTTGGGGTTGCACCCACAAGGGTTAATCTATCTCCCCTCTCTCAGTCCAGCATTCAACCTCTGTCCTATGCTGTAATGGGAGCATAAATCACACACCGACCCAGGCCACACACCCGCTCATACACGCTGCCACCACTCACCGAACACACGGGCGATGAGTCCCGGAAATATTACTACTACTGTCTGCCAATCATAAGGCTCACACACTTTAAGGTTGTGGATTCTTTAGAACATACGAGGTTCAACTTATTAAAGTTTTATGCTTTAGTAGAAAAGGTACAGTGCTTACAATAAAAAGGGTATAAAAATATGGTAATAGAAGGTGACATACAATATGCAAAACAGTTATAAAAATAAACAGGAGAAAACTTACAGAAATACCTAACTTTGTAGTCTTCTTTCTGCTCCCTGAGGGGGGTATGACTATGGAATGGAACACATCAGCTCGGCTGCCCTCAATCTGTGAAAAACTTTGTATGTGTACAAGCCTAATTTATTAAAAACAATGGATAAACAACCCCATAGAGAGGTGAAGCCCCCTAGGAACTGGACATATAAGTCAAGTACCAATGATTATGGCATTGCAATGTTACAATAAATATATACAAGAACAAATATTAATGAGAGTCCCAAGACATAACTGCATGACAGAGATCTAAATGGTGCAAAACAGGATACAACTGTAGTATGTACACCATTATAAGGGTATATACATTCCCATAATTATACAATCTGTCGGTGGTTGCATTCAAGCACTCTTTGACTAAAGCTAATTTCTCTGATGTACTCGCTTGTCTAGATACCAATTCTACTCTTTCTGATATATGGCAGTCTTTTGTGATTGTACTGCTTGTTGTTAACCCCTTAATCCCATATGACGTACTATCCCGTCAAGGTGACCTGGGACTTAATACCCAGTGATGGGATAGTACGTCATATGTGATCGGCCGCACTCACGGGGGGAGCGCGGCCGATCGCGGCCGGGTGTCAGCTGACTATCGCAGCTGACATCCGGCACTATGTGCCAGGAGCGGTCACGGACCACCCCCGGCACATTAACCCCCGGCACACTGCGATCAAACATGATCGCAGTGTACCGGCGGTACAGGGAAACATCGCGCAGGGAGGGGGCTCCCTGCGTGCTTCCCTGAGACGATCGGTACAAGGTGATGTACTCACCTTGTACCGAGCGTCTCCTCCCTGCAGTCCCCAGATCCAAAATGGCTGCGGGGCTGCATCCGGGTACTGCAGGGAGTACTTCCGGGTGCAGACCAGGCTCTGGTAAGCCTGCACTGCTGTATGTCAGATCGCCGATCTGACAGAGTGCTGTGCAAACTGTCAGATTGGCAATCTGTGATGTCCCCCCCGGGACAAAGTAAAAAAGTAAAAAAAAAAAAAAATTCCACATGTGTAAAAAAAATTAAAAAAAATAAAAATTCCTAAATAAAGAAAAATATATATATATATTATTCCCATAAATACATTTCTTTATCTAAAAAAAACCCCAAAACAATAAAAGTACACATATTTAGTATCACCGCGTCCGTAACGACCCAACCTATAAAACTAGTTAACCCCTTCAGTGAACACCGTAATAAAAAAAAAAAAAAACGAGCCAAAAAACAACGCTTTATTCTCATACCGCCAAACAAAAAGTGGAATAACACGCGATCAAAAAGACGGATATAAATAACCATGGTACCGCTGAAAACGCCATCTTGTCCCGCAAAAAACGAGCTGCCATACAGCATCATAAGCAAAAAAATAAAAAGTTATAGTCCTCAGAATAAAGCGATGCCAAAATAATTATTTTTTCTATAAAATAGCTTTTATCGTATAAAAGCGCCAAAACATAAAAAAAGATATAAATGAGGTATCGCTGTAATCGTACTGACCCGAAGAATAAAACTGCTTTATCAATTTTACCAAACGTGGAATAAATGCCTCCCCCAAACGAAATTCATGAATAGCTGGTTTTTGGTCATTCTGCCTCACAAAAATCGGAATAAAAAGTGATCAAAAACTGTCACGTGTCCGAAAATGTTACCAATAAAAACGTCAACTCATCCCGCAAACAACAAGACCTCACATGTGGACCAAAATATGGAAAAATTATAGGTCTCAAAATGTGGAGACGCAAAAACTTTTTTGCTATAAAAAGCGTCTTTTAGTGTGTGACAGCTGCCAATCATAAAAATCCGATATAAAAAACGCTATAAAAGTAAATCAAACCCCCCTTCATCACCCCCTTTGTTAGGGAAAAATAATAAAATGTAAAAAATGTATTTATTTCCATTAGGGCTAGGGTTAGGGTTAGGGCTAGGGTTAGGGCTAGGGTTAGGGTTAGGGTTAGAGCTGGGGTTAGGGCTAGGGTTAGGGCTAGGGTTAGGGTGAGGGCTAGGGTTAGGGTTAGGGTTAGGGCTAGGGTTAGGGCTAGGGTTAGGGTTGGAGCTAAAGTTAGGGTTTGGGTTGGGGCTAAAGTTAGGGTTAGGGTTGGGGCTAAAGTTAGGGTTAGGGTTGCGGCTAAAGTTAGGGTTAGGGTTGGGGCTAAAGTTAGGGTTAGGGTTTGGATTACATTTATGGTTGGGATTAGGGTTGGGATTAGAATTAGGGATGTGTCAGGGTTAGGGGTGTGGTTAGGGTTACCGTTGGGACTAGGGTTAGGGGTGTGTTAGGGGTGTGTCTTCTCCTGCTTTCACGCCGACCTTCTTAGAAAACACCAGTGATTGTCTTACCGCTGTCTCTAACATCATGTCCTCCCTCTATCTGAAACTGAACCTGTCAAAAACTGAACTCCTCGTGTTCTCTCCCTCTACTAACCTACCTTTGCCTGACATTGCCATCTCCGTGTGTGGTTCCACCATTACTCCAAAGCAACATGCCCGCTGCCTTGGGGTCATCCTTGATTCCGAGCTTTCATTCACCCCCCACATCCGATCATTGGCTTGCTCTTCTTATCTGCATCTCAAAAAAATTTCTAGAATTCGCCCTTTTCTTACTCTCGACTCTGCAAAAACTCTTACTGTCTCACTTATTCATTCTCGTCTGGACTATTGTAACTCTCTACTAACTGGCCTCCCTCTTACCAAACTCCCCGCTCCAATCTGTCCTGAATGCTGCTGCCAGGATCATATTCCTCACCAACCGTTACACCGATGCCTCTACCTTGTGCCAGTCATTACACTGGCTACCCATCCACTCCAGAATCCAGTACAAAACTACTACCCTCATCCACAAAGCACTCCATGGCTTAGCACCACCCTACATCTCCTCTCTGGTCTCAGTCTACCACCCTACCCGTGCCCTCCGCTCCGCTAATGACCTCAGGTTAGCATCCTCAATAATCAGAACCTCCCATTCCCGTCTCCAAGACTTTACACATGCTGCGCCGATTCTTTGGAATGCACTACCCAGGTTAATACGATTAATCCCCAATCCCCACAGTTTTAAGCGTGCCCTAAAAACGCATTTGTTCAGACTGGCCTACCGCCTCAATGCATTAACCTAACTGTCCCTGTGTGGCCCATTAAAAAAAAACAAAAACATAATCAGGTTCCTCTCATCATGTTCTCATACACTTTATGCAGTTAATAGCCCTCTGTGTCTGTACTGCTACATACTTAGGCAGTTAACTGGTTGATGCAGCTTTACATGAACACCCGAGCCTTACACTATGGCCGGTCCAAATAACTAAAGCAATTGTTACCATCCACCTCTCGTGTCTCCCTTTTTCCTCATAGTTTGTAAGCTTGTGAGCAGCAGGGCCCTCATGCCTACTGGTATCTGTTTTGAACTGTGATTTCTGTTATGCTGTAATGTCTATTGTCTGTACAAGTCCCCTCTATAAGTTGTAAAGCGCTGCGGAATATGTTGGCGCTATATAAATAAAAATTATTATATTATTATTATTATTAGGGTTTCAGGTAGAATTGGGGGTTTCCACTGTTTAGGCACATCAGGGGCTCTCCAAACGCGACATGGCGTCCGATCTCAATTCCAGCCAATTCTGCGTTGAAAAAGTAAAACAGTGCTCCTTCCCTTCCGAGCTCTCCCGTGCGCCCAAACAGGGGTTTACCCCAACATATGGGGTATCAGCGTACTTGGGACAAATTGGACAACAACTTTTGAAGTCCAAGTTCTCTTGTTATCCTTGGTAAAATAAAAATTTGGGGGGCTAAAAATCATTTTTGTGGGAAAAAAAAAGATTTTTTATTTTCACTGCTCTGCGTTGTAAACTGTAGTGAAACACTTGGGGTTCAAAGTTCTCACAACACATCTAGATAAGTTCCTTAGGGGGTTTACTTTCCAAAATGGTGTCACTTGTGGGGGATTTTAATGTTTAGGCACATCAGGGGCTCTCCAAACGCAACATGGCATCCCATCTTAATTTCAGTCAATTTTGCATTGAAAAGTAAAATGGCGCTCCTTCCCTTCCGAGCTCTGCTATGCGCCCAAACAGTGGTTTACCTCCACATATGGGGTATCGTCATACTCAGGACAAATTGCACAACAACTTTTGTGGTCTAATTTCTTCTCTTACCCTTGGGAAAATAAAAAATTGGGGGCGAAAAGATCATTTTTGTGAAAAAATATGATTTTTTATTTTTACGGCTCTGCACTATAAACTTCTGTGAAGCACTTGTTGGGTCAAAGTGCTCACCACACATCTAGATAAGTTCCTTAAGGGGTCTACTTTACAAAATGGTGTCACTTGTGGGGGGTTTTAATGTTTAGGCACATCAGGGGCTCTCCAAACGCGACATGGCATCCCATCTCAATTTCAGTCAATTTTGCATTGAAAAGTAAAATGGCGCTCCTTCCCTTCCGAGCTCTGCCATGCGCCCAAACAGCCGTTTACCCCCACATATGGGGTATCAGCGTACTCATACTCAGGACAAATTGTACAACAACTTTTGGGGTCCATTTTCTCCTGTTACCCTTGGGAAAATAAAACAAATTGGAGCTGAAATAAATTTTGTGTGAAAAAAAGTTAAATGTTCATTTTTATTTAAACATTCCAAAAATTCCTGTGAAACACCTGAAGGGTTAATAAACTTTTTGAATGTGGTTTTGAGCACCTTGAGGGGTGCAGTTTTTAGAATGGTGTCACACTTGGGTATTTTCTATCATATAGACCCCTCAAAATGACTTCAAATGAGATGTGGTCCCTAAAAAAAATGGTGTTGTAAAAATTTCTGGTCAACTTGTAACCCTTATAACTCCCTAACAAAAAAAAAAATTTGGTTCCAAAATTGTGCTGATGTAAAGTAGACATGTGGGAAATGTTATTTATTAAGTATTTTGTGTGACATATCTCTGTGATTTAAGGGCATAAAAATTCAAAGTTGGAAAATTGCGAAATGTTCAAAATTATCGCCAAATTTCCGTTTTTTTCACAAATAAACGCAAGTTATATCGAATAAATTTTACCACTAACATGAAGTACAATATCTCATGAGAAAATCCGTTGAAGTGTTCCAGAGTTATAACCTCATAAAGGGACAATGGTCAGAATTGTAAAAATTGGCCCGGTCATTAACGTGCAAACCACCCTTGGGGGTGAAGGGGTTAAAGGTAATTTATCAAGTGAACTCCATGATTTAGTATGTGTTATCCCTTGTTTTCCTAGCGCCTGCGTAGTATTTCACTTTATCGGCACTTGTGCATTTATTATCCTAATACTGCTTGTGCTTCTTCCTGTGGGCGTGACTACTTCATGCCACTCCATCAGGCTCGTACCACTTCCGGCCGAGCGTCATTTGCGCATGCGCCGATCAACTTAATCGTCCATCTTTCTACACCCGGCTAGATGCTTGTACACCTTAGCTTAGTTCCGGTGCGGCGATCTTGCCGGGTTACTCCTCTCATACGCTCTCACAGCTGCTTGAGATCTTATCATTTCGGGTATAGTATATGTTTGATTGTGAGTCTAAGGGTATGTGCACACGTCCGGATTTCTTGCAGAAATTTCCTGAAGAAAACCGGAAATTTTCTGCAAGAAATCCGCATTTTTTTTTTGCGGTTTTTTTTCCCGTTTTTTTTCACGTTTTTTTAGCATTTTGCAAGTGTAATTAGCTTGCAGAATGCTAAAGTTTTCCAAGCGATCTGTAGCATCGCTTGGAAAACTGACTGACAGGTTGGTCACACTTGTCAAACATACTGTTTGACAAGTGTGACCAACTTTTTACTATAGATGCTGCCTATGCAGCATCTATAGTAAAAGATAGAATGTTTAAAAATAATAAAAAAAATAAAAAAAATGGTTATACCTCTGCAGCCTCCGTTCCTATAGATGCCGGTGTGGTTCAGGGCCTTCGGTGACGTCACGGCTTGTGATTGGTCGTGAGCGGTCACATGAGCGGTCACGCGACCAATCACAAGACAGTGACGTCACCGCAGGTCCTGAACCACACCATCTATACGAACAGAAGCGGCAGCATGCAGCGGTGAGAGGCGGGAACACTCCGGGGACATCGAAGGTGAGTATATGACTATTATTTATTTTAATTCTTTTTTTTCGACCAATTATATGGTGCCCAGTCCGTGGAGGAGAGTGTCCTCTCCTCCACCCTGGGTACCAACCGCACATGATCTGCTTACTTCCCGCATGGTGTGCACAGCCCCGTGCGGGAAGTAAGCAGATCAATGCACTCCTAGGTGTGCGGAATCCCCGCAATTCCGCATTTTTAATGAACATGTTGCTTTTTTTTCCGCGATGCGATTTTTTCGCGGAAAAAATCGCAACATTTGCACAAAAAATGCGGAATACCCTGTAAATAATAGGAGGCATAGGTTAGCGGTTTTTTTGCGTTTTTATAGCGAAAAAATGCGAAAAAAACGCGAAAAATCCTGAACGTGTGCACATGGCCTAAGGTTATGTGTCCACGTTCAGGATTGCATCAGGATTTGGTCAGGATTTTCCATCAGTATTTGTAAGCCAAAACCAGGAGTGGAACAATTAGAGGAAAAGTATAATAGAAACATATGCTCCACTTTTGCATTTATCACCCACTCCTGGTTTTGGCTTACAAATACTGATGAAAAATCCTGACCAAATCCTGATGCAATCCTGAACGTGGACACATACCCTAAGGGTATGTGCACACGATGCAGATTTAGTGCAGAATTTTCTGCACAAAATCTGCACAAAATCTGCATCTTCTGGCAGAAAACGCAGCTGACAATTCCTGCGTTTTTTATGCGTTTTTAGTGCGTTTTTCATGCGTGTTTTGTGCGTTTTTTGCAGTGCAGTTTTGGTGCAGTTTTTAGTGCGTTTTTTATGCGTTTTTTGTGCGTTTTTGTGTGTTTTTTATGCTGATTTGTCAGCTTTTTTTTAAAGCTAAATAAAGAGATAAAGTTAAAAAAAAAAAAAATACGTGATAAGGGGTTAACGTCACCTTGACATTGTATGGCTACGTTCACATTTGCAGGTGCGGCGACGCATAGCGACGCATGCGTCATGCGCCCCTATATTTAACATGGGGGCGCATGGACATACGTTGTCTTGCGTTTTGTGACGCATGCGTCATTTTTGGCGCAAGCGTCAGGGCGCAGAGGACGCTACATGTTGCATTTTTTTGCATCCAAAATCAAGCCAAAAATGGACGCATGCGTCACAAAACAATACGTTTTTGCATGCGTCTTGCATGCGTTGTGCGTTGCGTCGCCGACGCAACGCCCAACAACGCCAATGTGAACGTAGCTTACGTTCACATTTGCGTTGTTGGGCGCAGCGACGCAACGCAACCAACAATGCATGTACACGCAGCGTTTTGCGACGCATGCGTTGTCATAAGATCCTACAGATTGGGAATTTCGGCGCAGGGAAAACACTACAAGTAGTGTCCCTTACACCCTGTCTTGTGCGTCTATATGACGCATGCGTCGTAAAACGCAGTACAACGCATACCGGCGCATGTCCATGCGCCCTCCATGTTAAAGATAGGGGCGCATGACGCATGCGTCGGTATGCGTCGCCGATGCTGCGCCCAACAGCGCAAATGTGAACGTAGCCTAAGGTGATGTTAACCCCAGTTAATAATGGAGAGGCGTCTATAAAGACGCCTATCCATTATTAACCCCTCAAAAAAAATTGGCGTAGGCTCCCGCCCAATTTTCATGTCCAGAAAGGGAAAGCCAGCGACTGCAGGCTGCTAATTTGTAGCCAGGGAAGGGGTTAATCTTCCCAGGCTATGAATATCAGCCCACAGCTGTCTGCGTGGCCTTACTGGCTCTTAAAGTAGGAGGACCCCTGAAAAAAAATGACATGGGGTCCCCCTATATTTTATAGCCAGAAAAGGCTACGCAGACAGCTGCGGGCTGATATTCATAGCCTAGAGAGGGGCCATGGATATTGCCCCCCCCCCCGGCTACAACTACCAGCCTGCAGCCGCCCCAGAAATGGTGCATCTCTAAGATGCGCCAAATCTGGTGCTTAGCCTCTCTCTACCCACTCCCGTGTAGCGGTGGGATATGGGGTAATAAGGGGTTAACGTCACCTTGACATTGTAAGGTGACGTTAACCCCAGTAAATAATGGAGAGGCGTCTATAAGACGCCTATCCATTATTAACCCCAAATTACTGAACACAAAAAAAAGACACAGGAAAAAGTATTTTAATATTCTAAATGTTACCATACTTACAAATCCCTTGATGATCTGTAGTCTTTTCCGATGTAGTCCATTAATATCGAGTGTCCCACGACGATCTGCCATGGAGAACAGCCACACCAGGAGATGGGACTGCTCTCCACGGCTGCCCAAACACAGTGACAGGAGCTAAAGCTCCTGCAGTGTGCCTGCGCATGCGCGCGAGTTTACCAGGGTTCAGTGAACTCCGGGACTCTCGCTTTACGGCACTGCTGCGTGAGAGACTTCACGGCAGTTCAATTGCCGTAAAGTGAGCTCCCATGGTTCATTTAACTCCAGGAAACGAACGGGCAGCTCCGATACACTGCAGGAGTGATTAACTCCCGCAGTGTATCACCGGAGGACGTCGTGGGACAACCTATACTATGGATTACGACGGAAAAGATTTTTTTTTTTTTATTTTGGGACAAGGATGATCGTGGATGGTGGCCTTCGGGGACGTATGTGGTGAGTATGTACTACATGTTATATGTTGTATGTAATGTATGTTTTATGTGTGTTAGTGTTTTTAACCCATTGTAGTCAGTCGCCTGACGATGGGAAAACTCTCCCATCATCACATTTCGATGGGAGAAGTAGTCTCACCCGACGAATAACTACAATGAGTCACTACTGACACACACACACACACACACACAGACAGACACACACACACACAGACAGACACACACACAGACAGACAGACACACACACACACAGAGAGACACACAGACACACACAGACACACAGACACACACACACACACAGACAGACACACACACACACACAGACACACAGACAGACAGACACACACACACACAGACAGACAGACACACACACACACACACACACTATACATACCATACGCCTCACATCGATCCCCATCCGACAGTACGACTCCGCCCACACACTTCCTACACATCACTGACGTCACTTCCTTCTGCTGTGGTTTTGACACCCAAATCCGCATAAAAACTGCAGATGGTTTTTACATCTGCAGTTTTTATGCGGATTTGACCCACAAAATGGGAGTCAATGGGTGCAGAAACGCTGCAGTTCTGCACAAAAGAAGTGACGTGCACTTCTTTGAAATCTGCAGCGTTTCTGCACGGATTTTTCTGCACCATATGCACAGCTTTTTTTTTTCACATTGCTTTACATTGTTATGTAAATCACAGTGCAGTTCTGCAGCGTTTCTGCTGCAGAAAAAAACGCTGCAGAACTGCACTAAATCTGCATCGTGTGCACATACCCTAAGTCTTCACTCCATTTTTTACCCCAGATGAAGCCACTGCTGTGGCGACACGCTTTGGGTCTATGACCCCCCTCGGACCTCTGATTTGGTTTGCACATTTTCTGGGCATGATTGATGAGACTTAGGCTACTTTTACACTAGTGTTTTTCTGCAGACGTCGAAATGCGTCGTTTTGTGGAGAAAACGGATGCGTCAAAAATAGTGAAAAACGGATGCAACGCATACAGCATTTTGACGGATCCATCGCAAATCCGCTAAACGGTTCCGTCGAAATACTGTATGCGTTGCATCCGTTGCATCCGTTTTTACCATCCGTTGCATCCGTTTTTCCGCCGGATCCGTTTTTAAAATGGGAGTCTCCCAAATGTGATTGGCTATGGGAAAATAGGGAAAACTATATACTGTTTTTACAGCCCATCTTTGAAAGGGTTTAGATTAGTGGCAGAGATGGAAGGAGTACTTGGTAGGATTGCGAGTGTGGTAACTGATGTGATTTTTGAGACAAATCGCCTGGATATTATAGTGCGGGAGAAGGAGGAAGCAGCAAGATGTAGGATTCTTCTGCAGCAACGTCGACGGAGACGACTATGGATACATCCGATAAATGAACCGCGGATGACCCGGGGCATCCAGTCCACTCTCTACCTGGAGTTGCGGCAGAACCCAGACACATTTTTCAATTATGTTCGGATGAGGCAGGAGCATTTTGATTATTTGCTGGAACAAGTTGGGGATGTCATCCAAAGGCAGAACACACGGATGAGGCTTCCATCACACCGGCGGAGCGGCTGATGGTTACACTGCGGTAAGCCTCTTTTTTTATGTCATTGCTCATATTTAATGTCATGTAACATGCTACAGAAAATACTGCGCTGAAACATTGCGTTGCATTTTCAGCAGCATGTAATTTTTTTTATTGTTTGTGGCCATTACACTGTTTTAGGGCTGTCCCACACGTCCAGATAATTCCGGTACCGGAATAAATCGGTACCGGAGTTATCTGTGTCCGTGTGCCTGGGAACTCACGTAGGCGTGTGGTACCCACGCGTGTGGTACCCTGCATCGTGCTGAAGCCGCGATTCATATGTTCCCTGCAGCAGCGTTTGCTGCAGAGAAAATATGAATAATAGTGTTTAAAATAAAGATCTATGTGTCCGCCGCCCTCCCACCCCCTGTGCGCCCCCCCCCCCCCCCCGCTGTTCAGAAAATACTTACCCGCCTTCCTCGCAGCTTCCTGGTCTGGCCGCGGCTTCTAGTGTATGCGGTCACGTGGGGCCGATCATTTACAGTCATGAATATGTGGCTCCACCTCCCATAGGGGCGGAGCCGACTATTCATGATTGTAAATGAGCGGCCCCACGTGACCGCATACAGTAGGAGGCGCGGGGCAGAGAGGAAGGAGTGACAGCCAACGTGGGAAGCGGGTGAGTATTTTCTGAACAGCGGGGGGCGCACAGGGGGTGGGAGGGCGCACAGGGGGTGGGGGGGCGGGGGACACATAGATCTTTATTTTAAACACTTATTCATATTTTCTCTGCAGCAAACGCTGCTGCAGGGAACTGTTGTGGATTCTGTTGGTGGGCTCCCTCTGGTGGTTACTGCTGGTACTGGGTGACTTTGGTGGGTTGCGGCCTTTGGTTTCCACCTGTCCATCAGAGGCTGGGTGTTTCCTATTTTACCTGGCCTTTCTGTCATTTCCCTTGCCGGCTATCAATGTGTTCAGATGTGCTCTGTTTGGTTCCTGCCTACCTGCTCCCAGATCTTTCAGGATAAGCTAAGTGCGGATTTTCAGTTGTTTGGTTTTTTGTCCAGCTTGCTTAGAATGTCTCTATGCTAGCTGGTTGCTCTAGTGGACTGAGGTTCTCCCCATGTGCCATGAGTTGGCACATGGGTTCTTGTAATCTCAGGATGGTTTTTTTGATTAGGGTTTTTTGCTGACCGCTCAGTCCCCTTTTGTATCATTCTGCTTTCTAGTTTTCAGCGGGCCTCTATTTGCTAAAGCTATATACATCATCTCTATGTGTGTGCCTTCCTCTCATTTCACCGTCAATACATGTGGGGGGCAACTATACCTTTGGGGTTAATTCCTCTGGAGGCAAGTGAGGTCTTGTTTTCTCTGCAGTACTAGTTAGCTCTTAGGCTGGTGCGTGGCGTCTAGAATCAACGTAGGCACGCTCCCTGGCTATCTCTAGTTGCGTTTGTCAGGCGTAGGGCAGCGGTCAGCCCAGGTTCCATCACCCTAGAGCTCGTCCGATATTTTGTTATACTTTGCTTGTCCTGTGCTATCCCTAGCCATTGGGGATTCATGACAGTATAGCCGGCCCGCAAAGTGTTAATTGTTTGGGCTGAAGCAGGAGGAAAAGAAGTGTTCAAGGAAAATTTTTTTTTTTATTTTTTTTTTTTTCCTTCAGAGTTTTGCTGCCTAGCCCTTAATTGCTGTCTAGCTGCTTCTTACCTCCTCTTAACCCTTGAATGGCTCTGATCTTAGCTGTTTATCATGGATGTCCAGAGTTTGGCTTCCAGCCTGAGTAATCTCGCGGCAAAGGTTCAAAACATACAGGATTTCGTTGTTCACACTCCCATGTCTGAACCTAGAATTCCTATTCCAGAGTTTTTTTCTGGAGATAGATCTACCTTCCAGAATTTCAGGAACAATTGTAAATTGTTTCTCTCTTTGAAATCTCGCTCCTCTGGAGACCCTGCTCAACAGGTCAAGATTGTTATATCGTTCCTACGGGGCGACCCTCAGAATTGGGCATTTGCATTGGCACCAGGGGATCCTGCGTTGCTCAGTGTGGATGCGTTTTTTCTGGCATTGGGATTGCTCTATGAGGAACCTAACCTAGAGATTCAGGCTGAAAAGGCTTTATTAGCCCTCTCTCAGGGGCATGATGAAGCAGAAATATATTGTCAGAAATTTCGGAAATGGTCGGTGCTTACTCAGTGGAATGAGTGCGCCCTGGCTGCAAACTTCAGAAATGGTCTTTCTGAGGCCATTAAGGATATTATGGTGGGGTTCCCTGCGCCTACAGGTCTGAATGAGTCTATGGCTATGGCCATTCAGATTGATCGGCGTTTACGGGAGCGCAAACCCGTGCACCAGTTGGCGGTGTCTTCTGAACAGGCACCTGAGACTATGCAATGTGATAGAATTCAGTCCAGAAGTGAACGGCAAAATTATAGGCGGAAAAATGGTTTGTGTTTTTATTGTGGTGATTCAGCTCATGTTATATCAGCATGCTCTAAACGCACAAAAAGGGTTGATAAATCTTTTGCCATTGATACTCTGCAGTCTAAGTTCATTTTGTCTGTGACTCTGATTTTTTCACTGTCTTCCATTTCCGTCGATGCCTATGTGGATTCAGGCGCTGCCCTGAGTCTTATGGATTGGTCATTTGCTAAACGCTGCGGTTTTAGTCTAGAGCCTCTGGAAGTTCCTATTCCTCTGAAGGGAATTGATTCTACACCATTGGCTATGAATAAACCGCAGTATTGGACACAAGTGACCATGCGCATGACTCCCGTTCATCAGGAGGTGATTCGCTTCCTTGTACTGTATAATTTACATGATGTACTAGTGCTTGGTCTGCCATGGTTACAAACTCATAATCCTGTCCTGGACTGGAAAACAATGTCTGTGCTAAGCTGGGGATGTCAGGGGGTTCATGATGATGCACCTCCGATTTCCATCGCTTCATCAACTCCTTCGGAGATCCCTGCGTTTTTGTCAGATTATAAGGATGTTTTTGAGGAGCCTAAGCTCAATTCGCTTCCTCCTCATAGAGAGTGTGACTGTGCTATAGAATTGATTCCTGGCAGTAAGTTCCCTAAGGGTCGTTTATTTAATCTGTCACTGCCAGAGCATACTGCTATGCGGAATTATATTAAGGAGTCCTTGGAAAAGGGACATATTCGTCCATCTTCGTCCCCTCTGGGAGCAGGTTTTTTTTTCGTGGCAAAAAAAGATGGTTCCCTGAGGCCTTGTATAGATTATCGCCTTCTGAATAAGATTACAGTCAAATACCAGTATCCATTGCCATTATTTACTGATTTGTTTGCTCGCATTAAGGGGGCTAGGTGGTTCACTAAAATAGATCTTCGTGGTGCGTATAATCTGGTGCGGATAAAACAGGGTGATGAGTGGAAAACCGCATTTAATACGCCTGAGGGCCATTTTGAGTATTTGGTAATGCCTTTTGGACTCTCCAATGCTCCGTCAGTTTTTCAGTCCTTTATGCACAATATTTTCCGTGAATATCTGGATAAGTTTATGATTGTGTATTTGGATGATATTTTGGTGTTTTCTGATGACTGGGAGTCTCATGTTCTACAGGTCAGGAAGGTGTTTCAGGTTTTGCGGGCCAATTCTCTGTTTGTGAAGGGCTCAAAGTGTCTCTTCGGAGTCCAGAAGATTTCTTTTTTGGGGTACATTTTTTCTCCTTCTACTATTGAGATGGATCCCGTTAAGGTTCAGGCTATTTGTGATTGGACACAACCTACATCTGTTAAGAGCCTTCAGAAGTTCTTGGGGTTTGCTAATTTTTATCGTCGGTTCATTGCTAATTTTTCCAGTATTGTTAAACCTTTGACTGATTTGACTAAAAAGGGTGCTGATGTTGCTGATTGGTCTCCTGCGGCCGTGGAGGCCTTTCAGGAACTTAAGCGCCGGTTTTCTTCTGCTCCTGTGTTGTGTCAACCAGATGTGTCACTTCCTTTTCAGGTGGAGGTTGATGCTTCCGAGATTGGAGCGGGGGCGGTTTTGTCACAGAGAAGTTCTAATGGCTCGGTGACGAAGCCATGTGCTTTCTTCTCTAGAAAATTCTCGCCCGCCGAGCGCAATTATGATGTGGGTAATCGGGAGCTTTTGGCCATGAAGTGGGCATTTGAGGAGTGGCGTCATTGGCTTGAGGGTGCTAAACATCGCGTGGTGGTCTTGACTGATCACAAGAATCTCATTTACCTTGAGTCTGCCAGGCGTTTGAATCCTAGACAGGCTCGTTGGTCATTATTTTTTTCTCGTTTCAATTTCGTGGTTTCATACCTGCCAGGTTCAAAGAATGTGAAGGCAGATGCTCTTTCCAGGAGTTTTGTGCCTGATTCTCCTGGAGACACTGGGCCTGCTGGTATCCTTAGGGATGGGGTAATATTGTCCGCCGTATCCCCAGACTTGCGACGCGCATTGCAGGAGTTTCAGGTGGATAAACCGGATCGATGTCCACCAGAAAGACTGTTTGTTCCGGATGATTGGACCAGTAGAGTCATCTCCGAGGTCCATTCTTCTGTGTTGGCTGGTCATCCTGGAATATTTGGTACAAGAGATTTGGTGGCCAGGTCTTTTTGGTGGCCTTCCTTGTCTAGGGATGTGCGTACCTTTGTGCAGTCTTGTGAAGTGTGTGCTCGAGCTAAGCCTTGCTGTTCACGGGCTAGTGGGTTGTTGTTATCTTTGCCCATCCCGAAGAGGCCTTGGACGCACATTTCCATGGATTTTATTTCTGATCTCCCGGTTTCACAGAAAATGTCCGTTATCTGGGTTGTGTGTGACCGCTTTTCTAAGATGGTTCATTTGGTGCCCTTGCCTAAGTTGCCCTCCTCCTCTGAGTTGGTTCCTTTGTTTTTTCAGAACGTGGTTCGTTTGCATGGGATTCCGGAGAATATCGTTTCTGACAGGGGATCCCAGTTTGTGTCTAGATTTTGGCGGACGTTTTGTGCCAAGATGGGCATTGATTTGTCTTTCTCGTCTGCATTCCATCCTCAGACGAATGGCCAGACGGAGCGAACTAATCAGACCTTGGAAACTTATTTGAGGTGTTTTGTTTCTGCTGATCAGGATGATTGGGTTGCTTTTTTGCCACTGGCCGAATTTGCTCTTAATAATCGGGCTAGTTCTGCCACGTTGGTCTCTCCTTTTTTTTGTAATTCGGGGTTTCATCCTCGTTTTTCCTCTGGTCAGGGGGAATCTTCGGATTGTCCTGGAGTGGACGTGGTGGTGGACAGGCTACATCAGATTTGGAATCAGGTGGTGGACAATTTGAAGTTGTCTCAGGAGAAGACTCAGCAGTTTGCTAATCGCCGTCGCCGCGTGGGTCCCCGACTTCTTGTTGGGGACTTGGTGTGGTTGTCTTCTCGTTTTGTCCCTATGAAGGTCTCTTCTCCTAAGTTCAAGCCTCGGTTCATCGGTCCTTATAGGATCTCGGAGATTCTTAACCCTGTATCTTTTCGTTTGGATCTCCCAGCATCGTTTGCTATTCATAATGTGTTCCATCGGTCGTTGTTGCGGAGGTATGAGGTGCCCGTTGTTCCTTCGGTCGAGCCTCCTGCTCCGGTGCTGGTGGAGGGAGAATTGGAGTATGTTGTTGAAAAGATCTTGGATTCTCGTGTTTCCAGACGCAAACTCCAGTATTTGGTTAAGTGGAAGGGTTATGGTCAGGAGGATAATTCCTGGGTGGTCGCCTCCGATGTTCACGCGACTGATTTGGTCCGCGCCTTCCATAGAGCTCACCCTGATCGCCCTGGGGGTTCTCGTGAGGGTTCGGTGACCCCTCCTCAAGGGGGGGGTACTGTTGTGGATTCTGTTGGTGGGCTCCCTCTGGTGGTTACTGCTGGTACTGGGTGACTTTGGTGGGTTGCGGCCTTTGGTTTCCACCTGTCCATCAGAGGCTGGGTGTTTCCTATTTTACCTGGCCTTTCTGTCATTTCCCTTGCCGGCTATCAATGTGTTCAGATGTGCTCTGTTTGGTTCCTGCCTACCTGCTCCCAGATCCTTCAGGATAAGCTAAGTGCTGATTTTCAGTTGTTTGGTTTTTTGTCCAGCTTGCTTATTATGTCTCTATGCTAGCTGGTTGCTCTAGTGGACTGAGGTTCTCCCCATGTGCCATGAGTTGGCACATGGGTTCTTGTAATCTCAGGATGGTTTTTTTGATTAGGGTTTTTTGCTGACCGCTCAGTCCCCTTTTGTATCATTCTGCTTTCTAGTTTTCAGCGGGCCTCTATTTGCTAAAGCTATATACATCATCTCTATGTGTGTGCCTTCCTCTCATTTCACCGTCAATACATGTGGGGGGCAACTATACCTTTTTGGTTAATTCCTCTGGAGGCAAGTGAGGTCTTGTTTTCTCTGCAGTACTAGTTAGCTCTTAGGCTGGTGCGTGGCGTCTAGAATCAACGTAGGCACGCTCCCTGGCTATCTCTAGTTGCGTTTGTCAGGCGTAGGGCAGCGGTCAGCCCAGGTTCCATCACCCTAGAGCTCGTCCGATATTTTGTTATACTTTGCTTGTCCTGTGCTATCCCTAGCCATTGGGGATTCATGACAGGGAACATATGAATCGCGGCTTCAGAACCATGTGGGGGGGACAGCGCTTACTGTAGCGCTGTCTCCTGCACGCACACGGACCCCAGACGGAGAACGTCCGTGTGAGGTCCGTGTTTTACACGGACCCATTGACTTTAATGGGTCCGTGTAATACGTGCGCTCCCACGAACACTGACATGTCTCCGTGTTTGGTACACGGAGACACGGTCCGCAAAAAATCAATGACATCTGAACAGATGCATTGATTTTTATGGGTTTACGTGTGTCAGTGTCTCCGGTACGTGAGGAAACTGTCACCTTACGTACCGGAGCCACTGACGTGTGAAACCGTCCTCACACCTGTTTCATGCGGTTTTTATTGTGCGTCCCGTCAGAACAAAAATTTCCACAGTGCCATTTATTGAAACTTTACCATGAGAAAAAAAAATTTAAAATGTTGTTGGTCTGTGCAATTTTTTCTAACATATTTATTTGTTTTTCACAGCTTCCTTGCTACGGGTGAATCCCTGACTTCACTCCGTTATCAGTTCCGGCTTGGAATTTCTACAATTTCCAGAATAGTGAAAGACACCTGTCGGGCTATCTGGGATACTTTACAGCAGGAGTATATGCAGCGCCCCAGAGTCCTGGTCGTTGCAGTACTGTGGCTCCGCCACTAAGGGGAGCTATGGTACGTCTGATTGCACTAAAGGAGTTTCTCTGACCAGGTATCACAGACACCAATACATTTCACAGTCGGGCCTCCAGGGGGAGCTAAGGGTTATATTCATTAGGCCACTCCTCACATACTGGTAAAACTGGGGGTCAGGCAGGAAGTTAGAACAGAAAGCTGACTGGGTTGGAACCAGGCAACACCTTGTGGCAGAGGGTGTTGTGGGAGAAGATTTGGTAGGGTCCCTGTCAGGGGTGGGATCCTGACAGAGGCCTGGCAACTTGAGCGAACGTAACGGGACCGTGCCTGCTCAGCATAGCGGCGTTGCCCGAGGAGGGATTGGAAGCGAGATAGATTGTGCTGAGTGAGAAACGAGATCAAAGCAAGAAGGAGAATACCAGTAGGAGTCGTGCTGTGAGACCGAGGCAACATCCTACTGAGGCGCACAACCGGCGGCCGGAACGCCGAGGGAGTATTACAATATTCAGCTTCAGGCAATACTCTAAACCAACGGCAGGACAGTCAGTCTAAGACGGGCTGTCTCACCTAAATCACCTATGCAGTCTTGGGGGGCAACTTGTGGAGAGGGGCGACTCTAGGGTCCCGGAAGAGCTCCGAGCCTACCCGTCATACGGGTGCCGTCCTAACCGTAACATCAGGGAGGGACGGAGGATTAGCAGAACATCATCTAATCGAGTTGTGAGGGAACTTAAGAAACAGACACAACAGTTGTGGGGACTTTCCGTAAGCACAGCAGGGAAGGACCGCAACACCTAGCGCTAGAAGGAAGGCACAGATTTCCACCTGTTAAGAGAACTCTGGAGGTGCCATTGGACCGGCCGGACATGCGCAGCCTGGTTATCCGGATTCCGGACTGAGGACCCAGAGATCTTCAGTAAAGAGGTAAAGAGACTGCAACCTGGTGTCCTCGTTATTTACTACAACCTACACTGCACCGCAACATCACCATCTACATCTATCACTGTACGCCCCTCAGCAGGGTCACGGACCAGGTCTAGCCACCGTGACAACCCTAGAGCAGAGACTCAGAGGCCCGGTACCGGGTACCCCTCGGCCCTGCGGCAGTGGGGGCGCTACAACTTGGCGTCACGAACAGGATCTACTTAAGCCTGAAGAATCAGGTCATGTGTGCCTTGGAACTGTGATTTATTGTGCTTGGACTGTACTTTATTGCAAAGACTGTGTACTATTGTTTGCCGCCAGAAGTTCCCGCCAAAAACCGCCGCCATTGCTACACCAAAGAAAAAGGAGGGCGTGCCATGGGAGGAGACTACCAAAGTGGCGCCAGAAGCGGCGACCGCCCTCTGCGCCTCTTGCTGCAAAGCGAAGACCTGCCTCAAAGTAGAGGACCACCCCTTGATTTGCAACGGCGGGAATCGGGTGACGGAGAAGCTCAACCCCGGAGAAATGGCGGAGCTAGGTGCATGCATTGCCACCGATTATCAGATAGCGATGATGAACAGCAAGTGCCGGAACGGGGAGGGAGCAATCCCGGCTTGCCCTCAACCACCGCAGCGGGAGAATCTGAACTCCTTGGAGCCGGCGACAGGGGAGCTGAGCCCACCTATCCCGACATCGGAGCCAGCCGAGGAGGAGCCATGGGAAGCGGAGTCGTATCCGGGGGCCGCAGAGGAAGAGCCGCGGTCCGGGCTGCAGCCGATTCCCGTATCCTCGTTAGTGGACCGGATCGACATCGGTGGAATCACATCAGGCGCAGGTATGGAAGACGCCCCTGCTCCCCCGCTCGATCCCGCTCCCACGACCGACCCTCACCCCAGTAAAAGCCGCCTCCTCTCGGCAGAGCTAGTGGTGTTACCCCCCGACGCAATGGGGAAGCTGGTACCACCGCTGCCGACCAGGATGGGAGAACCCATAGACGTGGGCCCAGACGGGGTGATTCTCCAGTGGGACACCCCCCGGATTGGGCCAGATGGAGCCCGGGAGGAAGGGTTCACCCTTGCTGTGCTTACCTGGGAACAATACAAACAATGCTTGATCCTACATTGGAAAAGACAAAAAGAGGCAGAACTGACTGACCCACCGAGAGTACAACAATCGCCTCTTGCGTGTGGTAAGAAGGACGTGGTAAAGCGGGGAACTGTGTTGGCCTTCCACCCGAAGAGGGGATGGGGCTCCATACAGGAACCGGGGCTACCAACTGACGTCTTCGTTACTAGTTGCAACGTGAAGACTCCCTGCTGCAGCCGAGATGGTGATCCATTGCAAAAGGGAGATCAGGTGACCTACACCCGTCATCGGAATGCATACGGATGGTACGCTCGGAACGTTCGCCGCTGTGAGCTTGGGGGAGCGTCATCTGTTACTTCAACCATGATGGAACCAGACGTGACAGATCTTACCACTATTGCCGCCGTACGTCTCATTGCAGCAACTGAGCTGGCGGCTAGAGTCCGCCTTCAGATTCAGACATCAGGTGGTCTGACTGCACCCGGGAAATCCACCAGTGACACTGGTGCGGCATCAGCCGTCGACCAAGGATCGAAGCCTGCACAGTCAGAAGGTGTCCACTTTCGGCTGATGTCTTGCAACTTACTATGAGGATAAACCTCGATACCACGAGAATGTAGATAGTTAACTGTTTGCTTCCTGATTTTGCTGCTAAACCCGTTTAGGGTTAACTCTTAAAGGGATCCCTTTGTTGACCCGGGATCCCTACTGGTTTTTGGTTATTTTTCTATTTTCTTCTTTGTTATCAAGAACTGCCGCAATCATGAACAGTGCATGATACAAACTGCTTGTAAATAGTTTGCACCTTATTAAAGGTGCTCCCTACTGGTTTTACTTAAAGAAGGACTCTTTGTGAAGATACCGCACCGGAGCCTTTGCTGAGTATGGACTGGTAGCTTGAGAAGATGTGCTACCTCTTAAAGACTTGGTCCCCTCTTAAAGGGGATGTTCACTTGTTGCACTTAAAGAATGGTATTGCTTTAAGACTGATAGATAGCAATAATGTCTTGACAAAAAGAAAGTGATGATGATGCTTACATGAAAAAGTTATGTGTATCCAACCAGTTGATTGTAAGAAATGTTTGATAATGTTGATAGAAAAATGAGGACAGAGAGTGAACCCGTACGGGGTTAGTCAGTGAGTCCTCTTGGGAGCTATGTAAGGATGGCTGTCATGCTTCTCAATGGCGAGAGAACATAGCCCAGCATATATGAGAACTAGCTCTTGGAAGATGGAAACTATACTGACCATGAACTAAACCTGCCGCACAACTAGAAGTGGCCGGGTAGCATGCCTACGTTTTTTTATCCCTAGATGCCCAGCGCCAGCCGGAGAACTACCTAATCCTAGCAGAGGAAAAGACAGTCCTGGCTCACCTCTAGAGAAATTTTCCCAAAAGGCAGACAGAGGCCCCCACATATATTGGCGGTGATTTAAGATGAAATGACAAACGTAGTATGAAAATAGGTTTAGCAAAATCGAGGTCCGCTTACTAGATAGCATGAAGACAGAAAGGGCACTTTCATGGTCAGCAGAAAACCCTATCAAAACACCATCCAGAAATTACTTTAAGACTCTAGCATTAACTCATAACACCAGAGTGGCAATTTCCGCTCACAAGAGCTTTCCAGACACTGTAACGAAACAGCAGCTGTGAACAGGAACAAAATGCAAAAACACACAAGGACAAAAGTCCAACTTATCTGGGAGTTGTCTAGTAGCAGGAACATGCACAGAAAGACTACTGATTACATTGTTGACCGGCATGAAACTGACAGAGGAGCAAGGTTATATAGCGACTCCCACATCCTGATAGGAGCAGGTGAACAGAGGGGATGATGCACACAAGTTAAATTCCACAAGTGGCCACCGGGGGAGCCCAGAATCCAATTTCACAACAGTACCCCCCCCTCAAGGAGGGGGCACCGAACCCTCACCAGAACCACCAGGGCGATCAGGATGAGCCCTATGAAAGGCACGGACAAGATCGGAGGCATGAACATCAGAGGCAGTGACCCAAGAATTATCCTCCTGACCGTATCCCTTCCATTTGACCAGATACTGGAGTTTCCGTCTGGAAACACGAGAGTCCAAGATCTTTTCCACAACGTACTCCAACTCACCCTCAACCAACACCGGAGCAGGAGGCTCAACGGAAGGCACAGCTGGTACCTCATACCTGCGCAACAATGACTGATGAAAAACATTATGAATCGAAAAGGATGCAGGGAGGTCCAAACGGAAGGACACAGGGTTAAGAATCTCCAATATCTTGTACGGGCCGATGAACCGAGGCTTAAACTTAGGAGAAGAAACCCTCATAGGGACAAAACGAGAAGACAACCACACCAAGTCCCCAACACAAAGCCGAGGACCAACACGACGACGGCGGTTGGCAAAAAGCTGAGTCTTCTCCTGGGACAACTTCAAATTGTCCACCACCTGCCCCCAAATCTGATGCAACCTCTCCACCACAGCATCCACTCCAGGACAATCCGAAGATTCCACTTGACCGGAGGAAAATCGAGGATGAAACCCCGAATTACAGAAAAACGGGGACACCAAGGTGGCAGAGCTGGCCCGATTATTGAGGGCGAACTCCGCCAAAGGCAAAAAAGCAACCCAATCATCCTGATCCGCAGACACAAAACACCTCAAATATGTCTCCAAGGTCTGATTAGTCCGCTCGGTCTGGCCATTAGTCTGAGGATGGAAAGCAGACGAAAAAGACAAATCTATGCCCATCCTAGCACAGAATGCCCGCCAAAATCTAGACACGAATTGGGTCCCTCTGTCAGAAACGATATTCTCCGGAATACCATGCAAACGAACAACATTTTGAAAAAACAGAGGAACCAACTCGGAAGAAGAAGGCAACTTAGGCAAGGGAACCAGATGGACCATCTTAGAGAAACGGTCACACACCACCCAGATGACAGACATCTTCTGAGAAACAGGCAGATCCGAAATAAAATCCATCGAGATGTGCGTCCAAGGCCTCTTCGGGATAGGCAAGGGTAACAACAATCCACTAGCCCGAGAACAACAAGGCTTGGCCCGAGCACAAACGTCACAAGACTGCACAAAGCCTCTCACATCTCGTGACAGGGAAGGCCACCAGAAGGACCTTGCCACCAAATCCCTGGTACCAAAGATTCCAGGATGACCTGCCAACGCAGAAGAATGAACCTCAGAGATGACTCTACTGGTCCAATCATCAGGAACAAACAGTCTACCAGGTGGGCAACGATCAGGTCTATCCGCCTGAAACTCCTGCAAGGCCCGCCGCAGGTCTGGAGAAACGGCAGACAATATCACTCCATCTTTAAGGATACCTGTGGGCTCAGAATTACCAGGGGAGTCAGGCTCAAAACTCCTAGAAAGGGCATCCGCCTTAACATTCTTAGAACCCGGTAGGTAAGACACCACAAAATTAAACCGAGAGAAAAACAACGACCAGCGCGCTTGTCTAGGATTCAGGCGCCTGGCAGACTCAAGGTAAATTAAATTTTTGTGGTCAGTCAATACCACCACCTGATGTCTGGCCCCCTCAAGCCAGTGACGCCACTCCTCAACAGCCCACTTCATGGCCAAAAGCTCCCGATTCCCAATATCATAATTCCGCTCGGCGGGCGAAAATTTACGGGAAAAAAAAGCACAAGGTCTCATCACGGAGCAGTCGGAACTTCTCTGCGACAACACCGCCCCAGCTCCGATTTCAGAAGCGTCGACCTCAACCTGAAAAGGAAGAGCAACATCAGGCTGACGCAACACTGGGGCGGAAGAAAAGCGGCGCTTGAGCTCCCGAAAGGCCTCCACAGCATCAGGGGACCAATCAGCAACATCAGCACCCTTCTTAGTCAAATCAGTCAATGGTTTTACAACATCAGAAAAACCAGCAATAAATCGACGATAAAAGTTAGCAAAGCCCAAAAATTTCTGAAGACTCTTAAGAGAAGAGGGTTGCGTCCAATCACCAATAGCCTGAACCTTGACAGGATCCATCTCGATGGAAGAGGGGGAAAAAATGTATCCCAAGAAGGAAATCTTCTGAACCCCAAAAACACACTTAGAACCCTTCACACACAAGGAATTAGACCGCAAAACCTGAAAAACCCTCCTGACCTGCTGGACATGAGAGTCCCAGTCATCCGAAAAAATCAGAATATCATCCAGATACACAATCATAAATTTATCCAAATAATCGCGGAAAATGTCATGCATAAAGGACTGGAAGACTGAAGGGGCATTTGAAAGACCAAAAGGCATCACCAAATACTCAAAATGGCCCTCGGGCGTATTAAATGCGGTTTTCCACTCATCCCCCTGCTTGATTCGCACCAAATTATACGCCCCACGGAGATCAATCTTAGAGAACCACTTGGCCCCCTTTATACGAGCAAACAAATCAGTAAGCAGTGGTAACGGATATTGATATTTAACCGTGATTTTATTCAAAAGTCGATAATCAATACACGGCCTCAAAGAGCCGTCTTTCTTAGACACAAAGAAAAAACTGGCTCCTAAGGGAGATGACGAAGGACGAATATGTCCCTTTTCCAAGGACTCCTTTATATATTCTCGCATAGCAGCGTGTTCAGGCACAGACAGATTAAATAAACGACCCTTAGGGTATTTACTACCCGGGATCAAGTCTATGGCACAATCGCACTCCCGGTGCGGAGGTAGTGAACCAACCTTGGGTTCTTCAAAAACGTCACGAAAGTCAGACAAGAATTCAGGAATCTCAGAGGGAATAGATGATGAAATGGAAACCAAAGGTACGACCCCATGAGTTCCTTTACATCCCCAGCTTAACACAGACATAGCTCTCCAGTCGAGGACTGGGTTATGAGATTGCAGCCATGGCAATCCCAGCACCAAAACATCATGTAGATTATACAGCACCAGAAAGCGAATAACTTCCTGGTGATCCGGATTAACACGCATAGTCACTTGTGTCCAGTATTGTGGTTTATTACTAGCCAATGGGGTGGAGTCAATCCCTTTCAGAGGTATAGGAGCCTCCAATGGCTCCAAATCATACCCACAGCGTTTGGCAAAGGACCAATCCATAAGACTCAAAGCAGCGCCAGAGTCGACATAGGCGTCCGCGGTAATAGATGACAAAGAACAAATCAGGGTCACAGATAGAATAAACTTAGACTGTAAAGTGCTAATTGAAACAGACTTGTCAGGCTTCTTAGTACGCTTAAAGCATGCTGATATAACATGAGTTGAATCACCACAATAGAAGCACAACCCATTTTTTCGTCTAAAATTCTGCCGCTCGCTTCTGGACAGAATTCTATCACATTGCATATTTTCTGGCGTTTTCTCAGTAGACACCGCCAAATGGTGCACAGATTTGCGCTCCCGCAGACGCCTATCGATCTGAATAGCCATAGTCATGGACTCATTCAGACTCGCAGGCACAAGGAACCCCACCATAACATCCTTAATGGCATCAGAGAGACCTTCTCTGAAAATCGCCGCCAGGGCGCACTCATTCCACTGAGTAAGCACAGACCATTTGCGGAATTTTTGGCAGTATATTTCAGCTTCATCTTGCCCCTGAGACAAGGACATCAAGGCCTTTTCCGCCTGAAGCTCTAAATGAGGTTCCTCATAAAGCAACCCCAAGGCCAGAAAAAACGCATCCACATTGAGCAACGCAGGATCCCCTGGTGCCAATGCAAAAGCCCAGTCTTGAGGGTCGCCCCGGAGCAAGGAAATTACAATCCTGACCTGCTGTGCAGGGTCTCCGGCAGAGCGAGACTTCAGGGACAAAAACAATTTGCAATTATTTTTAAAATTTTGAAAGTGAGATCTATTCCCCGAGAAGAATTCAGGCAAAGGAATTCTAGGCTCAGACATAGGTGCATGAACAACAAAATCTTGCAAATTTTGTACCTTTGTGGCGAGATTATTCAAACCTGTAGCTACACTCTGAAGATCCATTTGAAACAGGTGAACACAGAGCCATTCAAGGATTAGAAGGAGAGGAAGAGAGGAAGGCTGCAGTATAGGCAGACTAGCAAGTGATTCAATTAAGAGCACACTCAGAACTAGAGGGAAAAAAAAAAAAAAAAAAAAAATTGTAGCAGACTTCTTTTTTCTCTCCTTTCTCAGCCAGTAATTTAACCCTTTTTTGGGCCGGTCAAACTGTCATGCTTCTCAATGGCGAGAGAACATAGCCCAGCATATATGAGAACTAGCTCTTGGAAGATGGAAACTATACTGACCATGAACTAAACCTGCCGCACAACTAGAAGTGGCCGGGTAGCATGCCTACGTTTTTTTATCCCTAGATGCCCAGCGCCAGCCGGAGAACTACCTAATCCTAGCAGAGGAAAAGACAGTCCTGGCTCACCTCTAGAGAAATTTTCCCAAAAGGCAGACAGAGGCCCCCACATATATTGGCGGTGATTTTAGATGAAATGACAAACGTAGTATGAAAATAGGTTTAGCAAAATCGAGGTCCGCTTACTAGATAGCATGAAGACAGAAAGGGCACTTTCATGGTCAGCAGAAAACCCTATCAAAACACCATCCAGAAATTACTTTAAGACTCTAGCATTAACTCATAACACCAGAGTGGCAATTTCCGCTCACAAGAGCTTTCCAGACACTGTAACGAAACAGCAGCTGTGAACAGGAACAAAATGCAAAAACACACAAGGACAAAAGTCCAACTTATCTGGGAGTTGTCTAGTAGCAGGAACATGCACAGAAAGACTACTGATTACATTGTTGACCGGCATGAAACTGACAGAGGAGCAAGGTTATATAGCGACTCCCACATCCTGATAGGAGCAGGTGAACAGAGGGGATGATGCACACAAGTTAAATTCCACAAGTGGCCACCGGGGGAGCCCAGAATCCAATTTCACAACAGATGGCTCAGTGATTTCAAACTGAAAGTAAATGTTATGTTCTATACTGTGTATAGTAGTTGAAAAGGCAGAAGGCCCGGGCTGAAAGGGGCGGTCCTGTGAAGAAAGGAGAGGCAGTAGGCCTGGAGCAGTTAGGACAGGCGGTCCTGCAGATTTAATGAAGGAGAATGAAAGAGAAAGAGTTAATTAATATTATAATGTTTTATAAGTAAAGTCTTTAGTGGATAGGAAGTGTACGTCCTTAAAGGCAATGTTAACTTATTATTCAAAAGTTTGCACTGAGTAGAATACCCGGTTGGGTAACAGGAGTTATTTATAGCCTGTAATTTATAATGTTTAACCATGTTTGTAATGTTCAAGTGTCCTCACCTCCCATAAAGGGAAGCTCTGTTCAAGCTTACTTATTGTTATTGCATTTTCAAAACTGTATGTCTTTTTGCTAACCTGTATTGTTGTTTTCTTCCCAGTCCAGGAGTACTGGATTTAACCGGGGGGGAGTGCAGCGCCCCAGAGTCCTGGTCGTTGCAGTACTGTGGCTCCGCCACTAAGGGGAGCTATGGTACGTCTGATTGCACTAAAGGAGTTTCTCTGACCAGGTATCACAGACACCAATACATTTCACAGTCGGGCCTCCAGGGGGAGCTAAGGGTTCTATTCATTAGGCCACTCCTCACATACTGGTAAAACTGGGGGTCAGGCAGGAAGTTAGAACAAAAAGCTGACTGGGTTGGAACCAGGCAACACCTTGTGACAGAGGGTGTTGTGGGAGAAGATTCGGTAGGGTCCCTGTCAGGGGTGGGATCCTGACAGAGGCCTGGCAACTTGAGCGAACGTAACGGGACCGTGCCTGCTCAGCATAGCGGCGGTGCCCAAGGAGGGATTGGAAGCGAGATAGATTGTGCTGAGTGAGAAACGAGATCAAAGCAAGAAGGAGAATACCAGTAGGAGTCGTGCTGTGAGACCGAGGCAACATCCTACTGAGGCGCACAACCGGCGGCCGGAACGCCGAGGGAGTATTACAATATTCAGCTTCAGGCAATACTCTAAACCAACGGCAGGACAGTCAGTCTAAGGCGGGCTGTCTCACCTAAATCACCTATGCAGTCTTGGGGGGCAACTTGTGGAGAGGGGCGACTCTAGGGTCCCGGAAGAGCTCCGAGCCTACCCGTCGTTCGGGTGCCGTCCTAACCGTAACATCAGGGAGGGACGGAGGATTAGCAGAACATCATCTAATCGAGTTGTGAGGGAACTTAAGAAACAGACACAACAGTTGTGGGGACTTTCCGTAAGCACAGCAGGGAAGGACCGCAACACCTAGCGCTAGAAGGAAGGCACAGATTTCCACCTGTTAAGAGAACTCTGGAGGTGCCATTGGACCGGCCGGACTTGCGCAGCCTGGTTATCCGGATTCCGGACTGAGGACCCAGAGATCTTCAGTAAAGAGGTAAAGAGACTGCAACCTGGTGTCCTCGTTATTTATTACAACCTACACTGCACCGCAACATCACCATCTACATCTATCACTGTACGCCCCTCAGCAGGGTCACGGACCGGGTCTAGCCACCATGACAACCCTAGAGCAGAGACTCAGAGGCCCGGTACCGGGTACCCCTCGGCCCTGCGGCAGTGGGGGCGCTACATATATCCCGCAACCGACAATGGACATCTGGCTGACAAGTGCAGAACTGTTTGAGGAACTGTGCCATTTCCCAAATTGTGTTGGTGCCGTCGATGGGAAACACATCAGGATTGCTAAACTGACAGGATCTGGCTCTGAGTACTACAACTACAAGAAATACTTCTCCATTGTACTCATGGCTGTAGCAGACGCCAACTGCAAATTCCTGGCTGTGGACATAGGAGCCTATGGCCGGTCCAACAACTCACAAGTATTCAAAAACTCTCCGATGGGCCGTTGCTTGTATGGAGATACATATGATTTCCCGCCAGCCAGACCACTCCCGGGAACAAGTGGACCACGCATGCCATATGTATGTGTAGGTGATGAGGCTTTTCAGTTATCGCCGCACCTACTTAAACCATATGGTAGCCGAACTTAAACAGAACAAAACGGGTATTTAATTACCGCCTTACTCGAGCCAGAAGAGTCGTCGACTGTGCTTTTGGAATATTAACGGCAAAGTGGAGAGTTCTGCTGACTGCAATAAAACTGCACACCCAAACAGTAGACGAGGTTGTTAAGGCCTGTGTGGTGCTCCATAACTTTATACTGTCCAAGGAGCCTGTTTCCGTTGATGATGAAGAATCGGAGACAACCTTGTGGGATTACCGCAGCAGCTCTGTTCGCTCCGCAGGTTCTGTTACCAGAATGAGGGACCACTTTGCGGAGTATTTTGTGTCACCTGTTGGGCGGGTTCCATGGCAAGACACCATTGTGTGACATCTTTATTTCATGTTTTATGCATTTATGTTTCGGTACAAATTGTGTTTAAAAAAAAAAAAACGGTTTACAAAAGTGTGGTTTTCTTGGTAATAAACCCAATATGTTATACCTTTAAACGTGTGGTGTTTAAATTTTTTTTACCTTTTTGTTAGTTACCATATTACCTAAATGAATGCACAGACACAAAGAGTAGAGTTTAAATCAAAATGAATGTATTATCCTTTTTGTAAAAAATAAACTTTTTTTTTCAAATTATCATTTCTTTACACCTTTTTTTTTTAAAAAAAACTTTTTAGAAACATTTACATTTGTACAAAACAACACATTAGAGGTCTTCAAAGTGTGGGGTGGAGATACTAGCGGAGGAGGGGCTGGAAGGTTGGACCACGTCGATAGGTGGGGAAAGCCTACTGGGTTGGGGTGCAGTGGAAGGGGGGGAAGCAAGAAGATGACCAGAGGGAGGTGGTGTTGGGGTAGGTGGCATACTTAATGGGGAAGGAAAGCTGGGCAAGGAAGAAAACAGTGGGGAAGACATTTGGTTTGGGTGCCGGGATGGGAATTGGGACTGGGTTGGGTATTGAGACTGGGTTGGGAATTGGGACTGGGTTGGGAATTGGGACTGGGTTGGGTATTGGGACTGGGTTGGGAATTGGGACTGGGTTGGGAATTTGGGACTGGGTTGGGAATTGGGACTGGGTTGGGTATTGGGACTGGGTTGGGTATTGGGACTGGGTTGGGTATTGGGACTGGGTTGGGTATTGGGACTGGGTTGGGAATTGGGACTGGGTTGGGAATTGGGACTGGGTTGGGTATTGGGACTGGGTTGGGTATTGGGACTGGGTTGGGTATTGGGACTGGGTTTGGTAATGGGGGGCCTGGTGTTGAAATGGGGCCTGGGGTGGGGCCTGGTGTGGAAATGGGGCCTGGGGTGGAAATGTTGTAGTGGCTGTGTGGGGAGGTGTGGGGGTAGTTTGGGGTTAGGACAGGGCCTTAAGTAGAGCATCATGGCAGCTATTCATTACCCGCATCTGCTGCTCAAAAGAAAGCTTTTCCATGCTCCTGAGCATGGATTGAAAGAAAAGGTTGCCTGGAGATTGACTTACATCTGAATGCAGCCTATCCAAGCGACTGCTGGTTTCACGGCTTGTTTCACTCATGCGTGTTTGCATCATGTTGAACCCAGCAGTCACTTGCTCTCCCAAAATTTTGAAAGAGCTTTGGAAGGATGCATTCATATGTAAGAACTCAGGAGCATAGCTCCTTTCCTGAACCCACTGTCGCTGCCGCCACGAACCTAATGGTGGTCTAGAGGTGGCAGGATCAGAGGGGTGGGGTAAAGGGAACGCTAACTGTTGAGCATCAGATTCAAGTAAGGAAGGCTGCAATGATGCTCCAGTGCTGGGAGCGGATGAAGTGGAGGGGACAGAGGGGTCAGAGGAGGGGTCAGAGGGGTGGGGCCTACCGACGTGGGCCTCGTGGCGGACTCCTGAGAGATCGCTCCGGAGGGCGCCGAGGTGGATGCAGGCGCCCGATGGCTGCAGACGGTGCTGTGAAAGAAAAAACAAAAACAATTAATATATTGATAGGAAAAAGCCCTGACTGAAACCAAAAAAGTTAGACAGGTAAACATGGTGATTTATTCAATGGGTTGTTGAATACTTACGTTCTACTCAGCAGTATCCCTGAGGAAGGAGAGGGCAGGGCCATGTTTATACCGACTCCTTCCTGCTGAGCCACTCGGGGCCTGCATCTCCAGGTTGAAGCGATCCCTCAGTGACCGCCACCGCTTCCTAAGCTTTTCACCTGTGAAGACAAGAATGAAAAAAAAAAAAAAATTGTTAATTACAATACATTACATTCGGCTCAAAACATCACTGAAAAGTGAAGACTTACATTCTGTGCTCTGCTGCTGTGGATGAAGGTCCTCCCACCTCGGCAATACATTCTAGCATACTTCCTCCCAGAGCCGACGGGTCACATGGGTATCAGCATGCCTGCGGTCAGCCATGTTCCACAGCGGCTCCCGCTCGCGGACCTCCTCAATGAGGCGGTCCACATCCACGCTTTCATCCATATCTGCGTCGGGAGCACGCCGTGAAGACTGTGAAAATAAAGAAAAATAATAAAAAAAACTAGATGGGTATTTCCTGAAGGAACTACAGATAGTGCTTTGGAATGGTACCCAGGCTGCCCCTGCAAGAGTTTTACACTTGCATGCCCCTCAGGACCGATTTGGTGGGCGGGGAACCTCAGGTGCCGATTTGGTGGGCGGGGCCCCTCAGGGGCCGATTTGGTGAGTGGGGCCCCTCAGGGGCCGATTTGGTGGGCGGGGCCCCCCAGGGGCCGATTTGGTGGGCGAGGTCACTCTGGGTCAGATTTGGTGGGCGGAGCCACTCTGGGTCCGATTTGGTGGGCGGGGAAACCTCGGGGACCGATTTGGTGCACGGGGCCCCTCGGGGTCTGATTTGGTGCGTGGGGCCCCTCGGGGTCCGACTTGGGGGGCGGGGCCCCTCGGGGTCTGATTTGGGGGGCTGGGCCCCTCGGGGTCCGATTTGGGGGGTGGGGCCCCTCTGGGACCGATTTGGTGGGCGGGGTCACTCTGGGACCGATTTGGTGGGCGGGGTCTCTCTGGGTCCGATTTGGTGGGCGGGGTCACTCTGGGTCCGATTTGGTGGGCGGGGCACCTCAGGGTCCGATTTGGTGGGCGGGGCACCTCAGGGTCCGATTTGGTGGGCGTGGTCACTCTGGGTCCTATTTGGTGGGCGGGGCACCTCAGGGTCCGATTTGGTGGGCGGGGCACCTCAGGGTCCGATTTGGTGGGCGGGGTCACTCTGGGTCCGAATTGGTGGGCGGGGTCACTCTGGGTCCGAATTGGTGGGCGGGGTCACTCTGGGTCCGAATTGGTGGGCGGGGTCACTCTGGGTCCGAATTGGTGGGCAGGGCACCTCAGGGTCCGATTTGGTGGGCTGGGCACCTCAGTGTCCGATTTGGTGGGCGGGTCACTTTAAGAGCTGATATTATCTGGCAAAACTGTGTTTGGTGGAGTCATGTAGAGTTCATAGGTGTTGGCATAGTAACTGGGTGTGACTGCGCATATCAATGAGCTAATCAGCCAGTACACTGAAACACAAAACTACCAAGAGAAGAAAAAAAAAATTACAACTCACTGATGGCCGACCGCGGTGACGATTACGCCGACTCTGGGAGCGGCTGGGAGAACCTTCACGGTGTTGAGAATGTGCAGCAGCAGGAGACTGAAAATTAAGGAAAATAATTATCTTTAATGTAGGCATATGTTTTATGTGTACTGTGATGTATGAAGATCTGTTTTGTGTTGGGTGCAGTGTGATGTGTGAAGCAACTGTTTCGCCACAACTTACACTTGGTCCCTCCGCTACTTGCATCTCTCCACCCGTCTCGTCCCCTTCTGATAGGTCCTCATCTGATTCAGCTTCCTGTTTAAACATAATTAATGCATGTAGTGATTAACAAAAATGTAAAGTATAAAAACAAAACCATTTTAAAATTTTTGGTAACTTACCGATACACGCTGTTGCTCTGGAGGAGGGCTGTCAGAAGAGGACATTGTGGCTGTGGTCCCTGGTGGTGGTCCCTGTGGGATGGCAGAAGTGGCTGTGGTCCCTGGTGGCTCTGTAATTAAAAAGACACTTGCAATCTGCTATACACATTGAATTCACAGATTTAGGGTCTTCAATACTTACTTAAGGAACAGTTCCAGCTGTGGGCACGTCTGGGTGGTCCCTGTGGGATGGCTTTGGTACCTGGTGGATCTGTAGGTATAAAGAATTTATAGTTAGACCACCCCCGAACTAGGTAATGTTTAACGATAACCACCCTGCTAAAATGATGTGAGCAATGTTCATGCAGGTGAACACCCAAACCCAAAAACAAATACACCTGATGCACCTAACCATTTCCACGCACCACACACAAAAAAAAAAATTAAATTGAAATGTGAACCCACCATGTTAAAAGATATTTACCACATATTTGATTTTCAAATATCCCTTGAAAAATTCCCCCTCCCAAAAAAAACCTTTAAAATATTACCTTTAATGAAAAATAAACCCTCAACCAACTCTGTATTGCATGTTACCATTTGTACATACACCATTTTTAAATTTTCCTTTCTGAAATGATACTACGGACCTTTTTTATTAAACATTTTATTAATTTTTTTTTCTTTTCTTTTTTTTTTTTTAAACATAACAATTAGGAGCTAAAATGCTCTTTATTTTAAATACAAGTACATCAACTGGGAATGGTTTCAACAGTAATAAAAAAAAACAACAATTTTAAAGAGAAAAAAATAAAACACACGCAAGACACACGCTCACACATTGAAACCACATGCTGCACAGACCACTATACTTGGTAAATACATCAGAAAAAGGGAATTAACCAAAAGGCATGGACGCATGCACATGCAATCACCAAGACGCACACAAACATGCTTGAAAGCACACAGGTGCATGCACACGCACAAAAGCACACAGGCGCAGGCATAACACAAGCATAACACAGGCACAGGCATAACATTGGCGCAGGCATAAAGTGCAGGCAGGTGAAGGCATGCATACAAAAGCACACAGCCGTACGAAAATACACAGATGCACACACACACAAGAGCACATAGGCTTTATGCAAACACACACAGATGTACAAAAGCACACAGGCGGACCCAAACACAAGACGCATACCGACACGCACACATACACACGTAAAAAAGGCACAAATCACACCGTCTGGGATGCTGGCAGTCCTCCATCTGGAGCTGGATGTCTTCACAGTGGCAGGCCTCAGGGCGGATCTGGACTCTGGCAGGACACTGGCTGTTGCAGGACGATGGCAGGCCTCTGGCTATATTCAGGTTTTTAGCTCTTGCTGTAGTCAGTACGTCATACAGACACAAATGCACACGCACACACAGACATGCACACAGACGCACACAAAAATGGCAATACTCACACTGGCTCTATGGTGGCTGGAGTCTGGGTGTGGCAGGAGTTTTGCTGGCAGGCTGGAGTTAGCTGGCAGGCTGGAGTCTTGCTGGCAGGCTGGAGTCTTTGTGGCAGGCTGGAGTCTTGCTGGCAGGCTGGAGTTAGCTGGCAGGCTGGAGTCTTGCTGGCAGGCTGGAGTCTTTGTGGCAGGCTTCTTTCATGTAGGCTTCTTGCTGGCATATGTGGGGTTGAAGGCCCAGGCCAGGTTTATATAGATTTGGGGGTGTCTGGTGAATTTGCTACAAAATCCTGAATCTGAGCATGCTCAGTGTAAAAAAATGTATTGCAGCGCTGCATTGCGTCGCATGACGTGTCTCAACGGATCCTGCATCCATAGGCTTCCATTGTAGCCAACAACGCATGCCGCAGGATGCATCGCGACATGTTTTTTAGGCGGAGACAAAAACGTTACAATCAACGTTTTTTCCAGATGACGTGTCACTAAATTTCGATGCATCCGTCGTACGACCTACACGACGTATGACAATCCTTCGCAATGCGTCGCCAATACAAGTCTATGGGAAAAAACGCTTCCTGCGGGACATTTTGCAGGATGCGTTTTTTCCACAAAATGACGCATTTCGACGTCTGCAGAAAAACGCTAGTGTGAAAGTAGCCTTATATTGTGGCCATTTTGGCAGATGCGTAGATCAGGCTGGTGCATGCTGTCTATCCATATGGCCACATGTCGTGTATATATTTTTCTCTATTGGTATGTGGCTTTATTTTTGAGCTTCATTGTCAGTCATCTGCTTATAAATTTATGACATGTTATTTTCATGTGCAGTTTGGCTGGTCTTATGAGATTACTCCATTCTGTCTGAATAGTTTATAAACCCCAGTTATACCTCTATAATAACAGATTTATTTGTGCTGGGAAGGTATATTTTAAAAATATTCAGGCAGTGGGGCTCTGCAAGCATGTATGTTTTTTGATCAGTGTACATACTACAGTTGTAGCCTGTTTTGCACCATTTAGATCTCTGTCATGCAGTTATGTCTTGGGACTCTCGTTAATATTTGTTCTTGTATATATTTATTGTAACATTGTAATACCTTAATCATTGGTACTTGACTTATATGTCCAGTTCCTAGGGGGCTTCACCTCTCTATGGGGTTGTTTATCCCTTGTTTTTAATGTTTTTATGTATTTTTTGCTGTGTGTGTTGTTCTTTGGACTCTAATAAATTATTCTAAAAATAGTATATTGTGTATTGAGGGTGTTCCCCAGCATATGTCTCTTTCCTCTTTTCGTCTAATCCAGTATTGGCATATCTTGGGAAGGTCCCCTATTATTATATTTTTTTGTTATTGTTGATTGTGCCCTCCACCCCTGTTTTGTCAAGCCTAATTTATAGAGTTAACTTGGAGGTCAAATTTCTAGACCAGCCTCTCAGGTTGATATTATAATTGCTTGTTTTTGATTGGACCACGGCCACTCCCCCAATGAATATATTATTTCCTCTGAGATTCCCTGTCTAAAAGTTTCTCACAGATAGATAGTGTCAGGCTGTAATTGGCATCTCTCTTCAAAAGAGCCGAAGGTGTGAAACGTTTCCCCTCCTTCCTGGTTCTTAGCAAGGCCCCCTGGCGAGATTGGAGACAGGAGACTGCTTTCTCAGGATAATATATACTGTGACCCCTGTGAGACCTGTAGTCTCAGGACAGATGTTAAATTACTGCTAGTCACACATATATACTGTGATGGTGTGATATGCTATGTGGGTATCATTTTTGTGTATATTTCTATTTTACTGATTTTTATGGTGTTCTCTTGTAGAAGGAGTTATTTGATAATTAGTGTTGAGCATTCCGATACCGCAAGTATCGGGTATCGGCCGATACTTGCGGGTATCGGATTTCCGATACCGAGATCCGATACTTTTGTTGTATCGGGTATCGGTTATCGAAACAACATTAATCTGTAAAATAAAGAATTAAAATAAAAAATATTGCTATACTCACCTCTCCGACGCAGCCTGGACCTCACCGAGGGAACCGGCAGCGTTGTTTGCTTAAAATGAGCGCTTTTACTTCCTTCCGTGACGTCACGGCTTGTGATTGGTCGCGTGCCGCCCATGTGGCCGCGACGCGACCAATCACAGCAAGCCGTGACGTAATTTTCAGGTCCTCAATGCCTAATTCTAGGCATTCATGATTTTAAAATTACGTTCCGGCTTGTGATTGGTCGCGTCGCGGTCACATGGGCGACGCGACCAATCACAAGCCGTGACGTCACGGGAGGCAGGAGACGCGCGCATTTTTAAAATTACATCACGGCTTGTGATTGGTTGCGTGCCGCCCATGTGACCGCGACGCGACCAATCACAGCAAGCCGTGACGTAATTTCAGGTCCTGAATGCAGAAATAGGCATCAGGACCTGAAATTACGTCACGGCTTGCTGTGATTGGTCGCGTCACGGTCACATGGGCGGCACGCAACCAATCACAAGCCGTGACGTAATTTTAAAAATGCGCACGTCTCCTGCCTCCCGTGACGTCACGGCTTGTGATTGGTCGCGTCGCCCATGTGACCGCGACGCGACCAATCACAAGCCGGAACGTAATTTTAAAATCATGAATGCCTAGAATTAGGCATTGAGGACCTGAAAATTACGTCACGGTGTGAAGGAAGAAATTAAGAAAGAATCTCCATTTTGTGCTTTTCGACTCCATTTTGTTGTTTTGATATAAATTTTGTTAGTAGGCTAAAGGTTACAGCTGTTATGAGATTTTGATGAGACCTTGATTGTTGCAACCTCGGTAGAACATGAGACTGAGGGTGTATTGTTCTACAAAACTTTGACGCACAGATTGTTCCTGCATTCTTATAGGTTAAGAACCGTGAGCGTGTTCTTATGCTGATTGGTTGAAGTGTAATTTCTATGACTATGATAAAGTCATGCAGAATAAACGGGGGCTAGAGATCTGCTCGATCCCCCATACAGAGACACACGTCTCCGTCTGGTCATTTTCAGTTGCCGGCAACACTTTATATATTAATTTGGAAATCACTGGGTTAACCGTGAAGGATCACTTTAAATCCTCCCTCAACAGTTGGTGCCGAAACCCGGGATCCAAGCAGGAACGCTTCTGCCCCCCGGAGGACAACAAGACAAAGGACCCTCGGACCGGACGCAAGGAACTGGAAAATTGGGACTGATCATCCCCCACAACAACCACGGTAAGTTGGCAGTTATACTGTTCAGACTAACCGTTTGGTGTGGTTTTCCTGTGTTTGTTGCTGCAAAGAGGATCTGAGGTTTGTCCCCGGAGTGGGATGATTCTTGGGTGGAATCATATAGAGGTGTAGTTCCGTTGGAAGCCCAGTGCTCGAACCGTACCTCATAAGGGACGGACACCCCGGATTAACCAGTGATGTAATTCTCTTTACAGTCAAAATACCCTGAATTCCTGATCACTGTTAGAATCAGGCGCGGTGAGGTGATCGAAGATTGGGTAGGATGCGTAACTCAGGAATACATAGATATATATGTGTATGTCCAGGGGTGTCCGGAGGGTTAAGTCTAAGACGCCCTCCTCCTTTCACTGAGTACCACGATTTTGGGTTGTCTCAGCGGGGGACAGGTAAAAACCCCAGTGGAATAGGCTACACAGCTGCTCTGGTATCTATACACGACTAAGTAGGGGTATTTAACTCTAAAGGAGAATCAGTCTGTGGAAGAAGAAGACTTTGAATTGTGTGATAAAAATTTGATATTGTTAGCCCAAAGAAGGGAAAAGAAATCTGTCAGGAATGCAGGGAAAATATTCTCAATCTGGTATGTGAATTGTGCGATGAAGATTTTGTAGAAATTAATTAAGTCTGAGAACTGCTGTATTTCCGGTTCTGTGTTTGTCTCTAAAATATCCGATGGGCGGGGGGAGTTATACAGCTGCGTTATGGCTTTCTTCTGTGCTGAGGAATGCTTTGATTCTTCCTATCTCTGTGTTTCTGGTAGGGAGGGGCAACAGCAGGTCGCTGCGCTCTTGAGTCTCTCTGTGTTTTCTTAGTGTTGTACGCGCTGGTAGATCTGTGAAATATTGTAAATTGAAAGTGAAATCTGGTTGTGCCCCTCAATCCCAAGGCACCAATATATATGTTGGGTTGTCAGAACTTAGTGCGCCTCCATCCTGTGATCCGGCTGCGTGGATCTGTGATGTATGCGGAGTTACTAATTCTCAGTGTAGAGAGGTCTGTTACAATTGTGAAGCAAGAAGACCCGGAGTTGTAGCCCCCACCTTTCCCTTGCTAAACGCTGACAGCAATTCCCCGCTCCAAATACAGCCCCCCTTTCACAGCTGCAAGGACAGCAGCGTTTCTTATCAGCTCCAGCCCTCCCACCTTACACAAATCCAGTCTCATGCTAAAATATCCCTTTTAACCCTGTCTGGGAATCTCTCTCCCCAGCCCCACCATGCAAATTCTCAGATCAAGAGCTTGTTTTAATTAGAGTAGATGACAGACCCAATAAATATACTCTTATATAAAACCTATCCCTGTGGGACCTTTCCCTGAAGTTACTGCTCAGTTCGTAATCTCTTCTATATGTTCGGTAAATTTACTGGGGGCAGATTTATTATTACAGTTCTGCTCCAGGATATAATTCCAAGATGATGGTCCTGATAGACCCAGATTCTCCCCCAATAATGCCTGTAGAACCAGTAAAAGTGTTTCTCAAACCTGGTGCCCCTTTTTCTAAAGTCCATCAATACCCTTTGAAATATGATCAGGAGCAGTGTCTCAAGGGGCAAATACAAATGTTATTCGATAATGGTGCCCTGATACCCTGTGTTTCCCCCTGTAACACACCCTTGTTTCCCGTTAAGAAAAAGACCCCACCCGGCCAACCCCCTGCGTACCGGCTGGTACAAGATCTACAGGCATTTAATGCAGTTACTGTTCCAGAAACTCCGGTGGTGCCTAAGCCACATACTCTTTTGTCCCAGATATCTCAGGATGCCGCTTGGTTCATAGTTATCGATCTTGCCAATGTCTTCTTCAGCATTCCATTACACCCAGATTGCCAGTTCTGTTTGCATTCATTTATCAGGGATGACAATTGACGTGGACAGTTATGCCAAAGGGGGCCAGTCATAGCCCAAGAGTGTCAGGCCTACCTTGCCACTTATGGCCCCTTGCAACCAGGAGAGGCTATGGCCACCCCACACGATGTATATAGTATCCTTAACCAAGTACAACCTGGCCACATGTCCATGGCTAGACAGCTGCGACTTCAGTGTGCTATTCTCATGCCTACTAATGTGATTTTAAAAAAAGGTGCACTGTCCTAAACCCCGCTGCTCTTCTCCTAGTTCCTATGGATCCAAAGGGGGGGGGAGTAGGTGACATGAAAAAGGACACTCTTTCTTTCTAGAATGGATCCAGAGGAACAAGATTAGGTTTCAGGAAACGGCTGGTCTCTAGTGTGCCTATTCTAATGCTGATTTTGAGCTTTTTGTAGATGGATCCCGTCACCAAGATGACCAAGGACGCTTCTGTACCAGATATGCTGTGGTCTCAGAACATGAGGTAATCAAGGCAGAGTCAATGCCAGCTCATATGTCTGCACAAGAAGCAGAGCAAACTAGCAGAAGGTAAGACTGTAAATATCTACACTGATTCCAGGTATGCCTTTGGCATTGCACACGATTATGGGCCTATCTGGAGAGCCAGGGCTTTCCTGACAGCAAATGGCCACCCCTTTAAACGTGCTGAGGCAGTCCAGCAACTTATGAATGCACTACAGCTTCCCACCCAAGCAGGCATCATAAAGGTAAAGGCACATACCAAAGGCACTGATGGACGGACAAAAGGGTAACGCACTGGCAGACCAGGCTGCCAAGAAAGCAGCAAGCACTCCTGTAGCCTCTCAAGTACATCACCTAGACACCCCACCATCTCCATTTGTGTTGAAAGACATCTTAGCCCGGTTACAAGAACAGGCAAGTAAGGAGGAGAAAAATAGGTGGCAAAAGATAGGGGCTTGCTCTGATACCGTCACTGGACTATGGGGGAGGGGTGAAAAGGTCTGCCTACCACAGGTACTGTACCCAATGATGGCACAGGTTTTGCACGGGAATGTGCACCACTCGAAGATGGCCATGTGTGACACCCTACAGAGACAATGGATTGCCCCCGGGTTTTCCACCTGCGCAGAAAGCCAGGTACAGAGCTGCATGATATGTGCCACACATAATCAGAGTAGGACAGTGAAAACCCCATCCAAACACACTCCCCGGCCCTTTAACCAATTCCAGAGACTGCAGATTGATTATATTCAGTTACCCAGGGTAGGGACGTATGAGTATGTGTTGGTCTGCATTGATTTATTTTCAGGTTGGCCAGAAGCCTACCCAGTTGCCAAAGCTACGGCTGAGACAACGGCGAAGAAACTGATGGCTGAGATCATATGCAGGTATGGAGTTCCTGAAGTCATTGAAAGCGATCAGGGTTCCCATTTTACTGGAGAGATCATGTCAGAGGTAATGGCAGCACTGGGGGTAAGTCAAGTATTGCATACTCCATACCATCCGCAGAGTAGTGGAAGAGTGGAGAGACTAAATGGAACTCTTAAGCTTAAAATCCAGAAGGCAATGGCAGAGACTGGAAAACCATGGACAGAATGCCTTCCTCTAGCTTTGTTTTCAGTAAGATATACCCCAAACAGGAAGACAGGACTGTCACCGTATGAGATTCTGTTTGGCAGGAGCCCCAATTTTGAATGTTTCTTTCCACAACAGTTGCAGATCAAGTACCAGGACTTGACTAGCTATGTGCAGGCCTTACATGGACACCTTGCCAAAGTGCATTTAATTGTCTTCAGTTCTTTTCCAGACCCAGACAAGGTTCCTGGACACTATCCCTTTGTGCCAGGAGACCTGGTGTATGTGAAAAAGTTTGTGCGCAGAGACTGTCTCCAGCCAAGATTTGAAGGACTCCACACGGTGATCCTGGTTACCCCCACTGCAGTAAAACTCGAAGGAAAGAGCACCTGGATCCATGCCTCACACTGTAAAAGAGACTGTTGTTTTTGATCCTGGAACTGAGGGCTATCCTCGCCCCTACCTCTTTGGTCCCTATTGTAAAAATAAGAATTCTGGTCCCATTATTCTCTGGGTAAACCTGACAGCCCCGGCAAATATCTGGCGATTTGATTTCTGTAATGTAGTCAAGTGCCCCGAGACTGAACGGGTGGTAGAGGGGATCATCCAGTTTTATATGTGTGTTACCAGAAATGACAACAATAACTGTTATTATTGGTCAGATGCTGCCTGGAATACGGGAGATGATTGGGGATATAAATCTAGTGAAGCCATGTTCCCAAGGATGGGACGGGTAGAAGTCTTCGTGAAAGAATGCATCTAACAGCCCTTCTGCAACCACTTAGGGGCTGTAAATGGGGTAAAAGTTGTCACCCCCTCCTCCTAAATCTCGAAAGTCCCCAATCTGCTGACCTGCAGACATTTGTACTGGGAAGGCATTATAATTATGTATTTAGTAGTGGATACCATGGGAATTTAGGCCATATACAGCTCCAGGATATTAGTTTCAGACCAACCAAAGCCCCTGTTACCAGTACACCTAAAACAGGCCCAGGTGAGCGTTTGCAAAATGTAGTTAATGAAGTGATCCCTATTCCAGGTCTCAGTTGGCAAGAGGTTTTCTCCATAGAAACACAAACAGCCCCAAGGAAAAATCTATGGTTAGAATGGGTGAGATACAATGTAAGAGTCCAGAATATCTCTGTAGGATGTATTGCTTGTTCTGCTGCGAATACACATCTCTACACACATGCATTGCTTTTTCCTGATGACAACACCACTGCCTGTGTCATGAACTTGTTGAAAGGTTTGAAGTCCACTGATTGCCCAGATTATGTCCCACTAATTCATGAGGAACCTAAACTAAAGGTCCCAGGAGAAGTAACCGTATTAGCTGACAATTACACCTGCTATAATTCCCACGACACCACAGGTACACCAGTAGGGATCTTCGAGACAGGTTTCTACAAAGGGAGCAGTTCTCTAGATACTGATTTGCTAATCAAACATACAGAATATATGTACGACATTTATTGGTTATGTGGAGATGGTAAGCTCCGTCCTAGGTTGCCTAATGCCTGGATAGGTCAATGCACCCTTGTTAAACTAGCTATGCAGTTCAAGATTTTATTTTTGGGATCCAAAGATACCTGATGAACCTACCAGAAAGAGGAGAAGTCTCGATCAGCTCCACATGAGTTATGAAGAAGATCCACTAGTATATATTGATGCTATTGGGGTGCCAAGGGGGGTGCCTGACCAGTTTAAAGCCCAGAACCAGATTTATGCTGACTTTGCTTCTATAATCCCACAGGTGCAGATTAATAAAAATGTTGAATGGATCAAATATATATATGTATATATTACAGTGAACAAAGATTTGTTAATTATAGCTGTGATGCCTTTTAGGGTATAGTTGAGGATTTGGGCCCTAACACTTGGAGGACTCGTGCTGCAACCCGACCTAAGAGAATTACACTGAATCCTGTCCAGACAAGATCACATGTAGTGACATAAGAAGCTGACACAGGATTGTGGTTGGTGGATACTGGAGACACTAACTTTTGGGAGTAGGCTGACAGTAATCCTTTTGGGAAGGAGCTGTAGACCAGCATGTCATGTCGCCCCCACCACCAGAGAACCAACCACATCAGGTAGGGTAAGACAGATACAGGAGTATTATCCCTGGAGGCCCTCTGACTAGCTATGCAAAAACAATTGGCTGACCCTGAGAACCAACCTTTCTCATTTTACAAACAAACAATGATAATATGATGGACGTATAAGTACACCTGGGCAGGCCTAGGTAGTTAGTGAAAGCAATCCCGACTGGCACCTTCCTCAATCAAGAAGTAGACCCACCAGACTATGATGGTACTGATCCAGGGGAGATCCCTAAGTATGTCCCCCTCAAGAGAGTAAACAAAACCCCCCCATTCTCAAATGATGTTAAGAGATTTAGTTTAGGGACAGTGGGAGAACTCCATGTGAGGTTAGTGAAGGGTTCAGCTGCCTGGAGGCCTCTCGCTAGGGGAGAGTTTCTGAGGTGTCTGGATGAAGAAATCCACCTCCCCTTTTCCCATCACATGGACAGTCTCGAAGGATCTTTCTTAAGGGAAAAATTTTGTGTTTAGGGGGGATTGTCAAGGTGAAAATATATATCTTTATACCTTTTTGTACTGCTATACTCTCATACTGTGAAACAATAAGTTTTTCCTATGCTTGCAGATATAACTGTATTTAAAATGGCTGCCAGTATTCACCTTTATCCTTGTCATGTATGTAATACTAAAACTTGTTTTTTTGGTGTATCTATGTGTATTAGGAAATTCTGCACTAGGTTAACTAGTGATGAAACCAAAAGCGTTGCTATCTCTGCTCTTCTCTACACCGATTTCACAAAGTTATCTGATGAAGATGTTGAAGCCAAGCGCATGGCTATCTTCAAAAGATCCCCACTACTGTTATCAATAATTGTTATTCGTAAATTCTAGTATACAGGGGGGACGGGTACGCCGCAACAGCCATGGCTGGTAACATGGCACCAGTCATGTGAAGACCAGTATCCCTCGAGCTTATAGCTTGGGATAGTACCTCTGATGCTGGACATTAATTAACAAAATTTATCTAGGGGGGAATGTGAAGGAAGAAATTAAGAAAGAATCTCCATTTTGTGCTTTTCGACTCCATTTTGTTGTTTTGATATAAATTTTGTTAGTAGGCTAAAGGTTACAGCTGTTATGAGATTTTGATGAGACCTTGATTGTTGCAACCTCGGTAGAACATGAGACTGAGGGTGTATTGTTCTACAAAACTTTGACGCACAGATTGTTCCTGCATTCTTATAGGCTAAGAACCGTGAGCGTGTTCTTATGCTGATTGGTTGAAGTGTAATTTCTATGACTATGATAAAGTCATGCAGAATAAATGGGGGCTAGAGATCTGCTCGATCCCCCATACAGAGACACAAGTCTCCGTCTGGTCATTTTCAGTTGCCGGCAACACTTTATATATTAATTTGGAAATCACTGGGTTAACCGTGAAGGATCACTTTAAATCCTCCCTCAACAACGGCTTGCTGTGATTGGTCGCGTCGCGGCCACATGGGCGGCACGCGACCAATCACAAGCCGTGACGTCACGGAAGGAAGTAAAAGCGCGCATTTTAAGCAAACAACGCTGCCGGTTCCCTCGGTGAGGTCCAGGCTGCGTCGGAGAGGTGAGTATAGCAATATTTTTTATTTTAATTCTTTATTTTACACATTAATATGGATCCCGGGGCCTGAAGGAGAGGAAACCCTGGGAACCATCAGGAATACCGTCCGATACTTGAGTCCCATTGACTTGTATTGGTATCGGGTATCGGTATCGGATTAGATCCGATACTTTGCCGGTATCGGCTGACACTTTCCGATACCGATACTTTCAAGTATCGGACGGTATCGCTCAACACTATTGATAATTGATGAATGGATGTTGCTGCCATCCGATATCAGCCCCCACAGTACAATTTCTTGCCAAGTGCCCGCAGAGGTATGGGAATGGGTCCGGGAGCGCACGCTGTGCACCGTGGATAGAGCTGCAGCCCTGGCCGATGAAGTCCTTACTATCCGACCACAATGGAGGAGGCTTCTGGACAATGAACCACGGCCTTCTCCCGCACCCTGTCCCCCTCCGATTATATCTGCCCTTCCACCTTTTGCAAGCCGATGACAATCACGCCTCACAATCCTGGGCCCCAATAGTTCCAACCACGACCTGGGGGTCACACAGAGAGGAGATGCTATGGGTGTGGGCAACCTGGACATTTGCAGTCTGGCTGTCCCTCAAGGATTCGAAGGGAGCCCCACACAGCCCCACCTCGTCCAGTACATCTTGTGCACTTCATCCCGCCTGAGGAAGAGTTACCACCACCCCCACTAGAGTGGACCACCGACTACAGCACCATAGATATCCCTCCTGGAGTGTACGGATCCCGGCCTTTGTCCATCAGAAATACAGAGGAACAGCATTGCCACCTGCAGGATGTCTTAATTGATGGATACAAAGTGTCGGGATTTAGAGACACAGGGGCAATCCTGGCTATCGCTGACTCCCGTGTGGTTCGACCCGAGGCAACTCACCAGGGCCAGGGAATTCCCATTGTCCTGGCGGGGGGTGTCCGCAAATATATACAGCAAGCTTTGGTACGTTTGGATTATGGTTTTGGATAAAAACTGTCTTGGATTGGAGTTATGGGAGAACTTCCTGCAGATATCCTCTTTGGAAATGACATTGGGGAGTTACAAAGTCATTTTGTGGGAGCAGAAGGTCCGTGGGCCTCTCCTTCTTTTGAAAGAACAATTGGAGGGAGATATCGCAGATACTGGAACGCCCATCATACCCTACATTCTAGAGTTCAGAGACTGTCTCGCCCAGCTAGCTACCTTGGCTAATGAACATCAGCGAACGGCCCAGTCCAGTCAAAAAGCCTGGTATGACCATAAAGCCAGGACCCGGGAATTTATGGACAAGTGCTCATGATTATTGCAACCCCTGCCACTGTACAAGGAACTATAAACTATTAAGCAATGTGGACTAAAGTGAGCAGGCCAGAGGTCTGTGTAGACCTCATAGCATGCTCACTCATTATGAGGGGGGAGAGTGTTATGATCCAGTGGTAGGATCACAAAACTGACCTGATAGGTAAACCTGAATTGTAGGACAAGCTCTGGGAATGTGGGAACTATACCGACTGCAATCCTGATCCTATCCACACACACTAAAGGCAGCCGTGGAGCGTTACCTAAAAACCTAGACGCCTCTTCACAGCCTAAGAAACTGGCTACCCCTAGAGAGAAAGCAAAGCCTCACTTGCCTCAGAGAAATAACCCCAAAGTTTAGACAGCCCCCCACAAATAATAACGGTGAGTTAAGGGGAAAATACAAACGTAGGAATGAAAAACAGGTTTAAGCAAATGAGGCCCGCTAACACTAAATAGTCAGAAGAAAGCAAGGGATCTGTGCGGTCGGTACAAAAACTATCAAAAACTATCCACGCAGAAAGTACTAGAACCCCCACACCGACTTACGATGTGAGGGGCGCACTCTGCACCCCAGAGCTACCAGCAAGCGAAAAATCACATATAAGCAAGCTGGACTGAACACATCATATACTGAGAAACATATTCAAGGAAACAAAGAGCAAAAAGAACTAGCAAGACTTAGCTTCTCAGAAAGAGACAGGTCACCAGGGAGATCCAGGAGAGGTCAGAACCAGTACTGAATACAACGACAGCAGGCAACAAGTACAGGTCCAGGTGGAGTTAAATAGGAACCAGCATAGCAGGAAATGAGGCAGCTGAGCCCAGCTCCAGACCTGCAGTATCGCTAAAGGCCACCAGAGGGAGCCCAGACGGAATTCACAACAGGAGAGGTTGTGATGGTGTGATATGCTATGTGGCATGTGGGTATCATTTTTGTGTATATTTCTATTTCACTTATTTTTATGGTGTTCTCTTGTAGAAGGAGTTATTTGCTAATTGATGAATGGCTGTTGCTGCCAACTGATATCAGCCCTGTTGTGAACTCCGTTTTCAGGCTCCCTCTTGTGGTCACAGATGGTATTGTGTGACTTTGGTTTTTTGGCTCCCCCTGGTGGTTTGGTTTATTATCCTGTGGGTCTGCTGGATCAGCTGCCTCGTTATTCACCAGGGAGGCTCCTATTTAGCTCTGCTTCACTCCCACTTGTTGCCGGCTGTCAATGTATTCAGTGCTATTCTGATTACGCCTGATTATCTCGTTTTCTGCCTCTTCAGGATAAGCTAAGTTCTGTTTGAATATTTTTTGCTCATCTGCCTGCAATATGATTTCTGTGTATGATGAGTCTAGTCCAGCTTGCTAACATGTGATTTCTTTTTGCTGGTAAGCTCTGGGGTACGGAGTTGCTTCCCCCGCACCGTTAGTTGGTGCAGGGGCTCGAGCAATCTCTGCGTGGATATTTTGAATAGGGTTTTTTATTGACCGCACAGTTTCCTTCCTATTTTCTGCTATCTAGTATTAGCGGGCCTCATTTGCTAAATTTGATTTCATCTCTGCGTTTGTGCTTTCCCCTTAACTCACCGTTAATATTTGTGGGGGGCTATTCTATATCTTTGGGGTCTTCCACTGAGGCAAGTGAGGACTTACTTTCCCTTCAGGAATAGTCAGTTTCTCAGGCCGTGAAGAGACGTCTAGGATTTTTAGGTAACGTTCCACGGCTGCCTATAGTTGTTTGCGCATAGGATCAGGTTGCGGTCAATCTAGTTACCACTTCCCCAGAGCTAGTAGTCTGTTCAGTTACTTAGCTAGTCCGACCTGCGATCCTTGCCACTAGGATCATAACAGTACAGCCGGCCTATAAAGTGTTAATTGCATGGCAGAAGCAGGAGAAAAGAAGCTTGGAGATATTTTTATTTTTTTTTGTTGCTGCAGTGTGTCTAGCTGCTGTGTGTCTGGCTTCTCTCCTCCTCTTAATCTTGGTGTGGCGTGGCTCTGAGTTCAGCTGCTGATATGGATATCCAGAGTTTAGCCTCCAGTGTAGATCATCTTGCTGCAAGGGTACAAAGTATTCAGGATTTTGTTGTGCACAGTCCTATGTCAGAGCCTAGAATACCTATTCCGGAGTTGTTTTCTGGAGATAGATCTAGGTTCCTGAATTTTAAGAACAATTGCAAGTTGTTTCTTTCTTTGAAACCTCGTTCCTCTGGGGATTCTGTTCAGCAAGTTAAGATTATTATTTCTTTCTTGCGTGGCGATCCTCAAGATTGGGCTTTCGCATTGGCTCCAGGGGATCCTGCGTTGCTCAGTGTGGATGCCTTTTTTCTGGCCCTTGGATTGCTCTATGAGGAACCTAATCTTGAGAACCAGGCTGAAAAAGCGTTGTTGGCCCTCTCTCAGGGGCAAGATGATGCAGAGGTGTACTGCCAGAAATTTCGGAAATGGTCGGTGCTTACTCAATGGAATGAGTGTGCCCTGGCTGCAAATTTCAGAAAAGGTCTTTCTGAAGCCATTAAGAATGTCATGGTGGGGTTCTCTACGCCTGCAGGTCTGAATGAGTCAATGACTCTGGCCATTCAGATTGATCGGCGTTTGCGGGAGCGCAAACCTGTGCACCATTTGGCGGTGTCTTCTGAACAGACACCTGAATCTATGCAATGTGACAGAATTCTGACCAGAAGTGAACGGCAAAATTATAGACGGCAAAATGGGTTGTGCTTTTACTGTGGTGACTCAGCTCATGTTATCTCAGAATGCTCTAAGCGCACAAAAAAGATTGATAAATCTGTCACCATCGGTACTTTACAGCCTAAGTTTATTTTGTCTGTTACCCTGATTTGTTCCCTGTCATCTTACCCGGTTATGGCTTTTGTGGATTCAGGTGCTGCCCTGAGTCTGATGGATTTGTCATTTGCCAGGCGCTGTGGTTTTGTTTTGGAGCCTTTAAAATTCCCTATTCCACTAAGGGGAATTGATGCTACACCATTGGCTACGAATAAACCTCAGTACTGGACACAAGTGACCATGTGTATGACTCCTGTTCATCAGGAGGTGATTCGCTTTCTTGTATTGCATAATTTGCATGATGTTGTCGTGTTGGGCCTGCAATGGTTGCAGACTCATAATCCTGTCCTGGATGGGAAAGCAATGTCTGTGTCAAGTTGGGGTTGTCAGGGAATTCATGGCGACGCTCCTGTGGTGTCAATTGCTTCATCCACTCCTTCTGAGGTCCCTGCGTTTTTGTCAGATTACCAGGATGTATTTGTTGAGCCCAAACTCAGTTCTCTACCTCCTCATAGGGATTGTGATTGTGCTATAAATTTGATTCCTGGTAGTAAGTTTCCTAAGGGACGACTTTTCAATTTGTCAGTGCCGGAGCATGCTGCTATGCGGATTTATATAAAGGAGTCTTTGGAGAAAGGACTTATTTGCCCCTCCTCCTCCCCTCTTGGTGCGGGGTTCTTTTTTGTGGCTAAGAAGGATGGTTCCTTGAGACCTTGTATTGATTATCGCCTTCTAAACAAAATCACGGTCAAATTTCAGTATCCTTTGCCATTGTTATCTGATCTGTTTGCTCGCATTAAGGGGTCTAGTTGGTTCACCAAGATAGATCTTCCTGGTGCGTATAACCTTGTGCGTATTAAGCAGGGTGATGAATGGAAAACTGCATTTAATATGCCCGAAGGCCATTTTGAGTACTTGGTGATGCCTTTTGGACTTTCTAACGCTCCTTCTGTCTTTCAGTCCTTTATGCACGACATCTTCCGCGAATATCTGGATAAATTTATGATTGTGTATCTGGATGATATTCTGTTTTTTTCGGATGATTGGGAGTCCCATGTTAAGCAGGTCAGGATGGTGTTTCAGGTCCTGCGTGCCAATGCTTTATTTGTGAAGGGCTCAAAATGTATTTTTGGAGTCCAGAAGGTCTCTTTTTTGGGTTTCATTTTTTCTCCTTCTGCTATTGAGATGGACCCAGTCAAGGTTCAGGCTATTCATGACTGGACTCAGCCTACATCTGTTAAGAGTCTTCAGAAGTTCTTGGGTTTTGCTAATTTTTACCGTCGCTTCATCGCTAATTTTTCTGTTGTTAAGCCATTGACGGATTTGACCAAGAAGGGTTCTGATGTTACTAATTGGTCTCCTGCGGCTGTGGAGGCCTTTCGGGAGCTGAAGCGCCGGTTTTCTTCGGCTCCGGTCTTATGTCAGCCAGACGTCTCCTGTTATGGTTCTCAATGGCAAGAGAACATAGCCCAGCAAACATAAGAACTAGCTCTTGGAAGGATGGAAACTAAACTGACCATGAACTAAACCTGCCGCACAACTAATAGTAGCCGGGTAGCGTAGCCTGCGTTTTATCCCTAGACGCCCAGCGCCGGCCGGAGGACTAACTAATCCTGGCAGAGGAAAATATAGTCCTGGCTCACCTCTAGAGAAATTTCCCCGAAAGGCAGACAGAGGCCCCCACAAATATTGGCGGTGATTTTAGATGAAATGACAAACGTAGTATGAAAATAGGTTTAGCAAAATTGAGGTCCGCTTACTAGATAGCAGGAAGACAGAAAGGGCACTTTCATGGTCAGCTGAAAACCCTATCAAAACACCATCCTGAAATTACTTTAAGACTCTAGTACCTGAAATTACTTTAAGACTCTAGTATTAACTCATAACATCAGAGTGGCAATTTCAGATCACAAGAGCTTTCCAGACACAGAAACGAAACTACAGCTGTGAACTGGAACAAAATGCAAAAACAAACAAGGACTAAAGTCCAACTTAGCTGGGAGTTGTCTAGCAGCAGGAACATGCACAGAAAGGCTTCTGATTACAATGTTGACCGGCATGGAAGTGACAGAGGAGCAAGGCTAAATAGCGACTCCCACATCCTGATGGAAACAGGTGAACAGAGAGGATGATGCACACCAGTTCAATTCCACCAGTGGCCACAGGGGGAGCCCAAAATCCAATTTCACAACAGTACCCCCCTCTCAAGGAGGGGGCACCGAACCCTCACCAGAACCACCAGGGCGATCAGGATGAGCCCTATGAAAGGCACGGACCAAATCGGAGGCATGAACATCAGAGGCAGTCACCCAAGAATTATCCTCCTGACCGTATCCCTTCCATTTGACCAGATACTGGAGTTTCCGTCTGGAAACACGGGAGTCCAAGATTTTTTCCACAACGTACTCCAACTCGCCCTCAACCAACACCGGAGCAGAAGGCTCAACGGAAGGCACAACCGGTACCTCATACCTGCGCAATAATGACCGATGAAAAACATTATGAATAGAAAAAGATGCAGGGAGGTCCAAACGGAAGGACACAGGGTTAAGAATCTCCAATATCTTGTACGGGCCGATGAACCGAGGCTTAAACTTGGGAGAAGAAACCCTCATAGGGACAAAACGAGAAGACAACCACACCAAGTCCCCAACACAAAGCCGAGGACCAACCCGACGCCGGCGGTTGGCAAAAAGCTGAGTCTTCTCCTGGGACAACTTCAAATTGTCCACTACCTGCCCCCAAATCTGATGCAACCTCTCCACCACAGCATCCACTCCAGGACAATCCGAAGATTCCACCTGACCAGAAGAAAATCGAGGATGAAACCCCGAATTACAGAAAAAGGGAGACACCAAGGTGGCAGAGCTGGCCCGATTATTGAGGGCAAACTCCGCCAAAGGCAAAAAAGCAACCCAATCATCCTGATCTGCAGACACAAAACACCTCAAATATGTCTCCAAGGTCTGATTCGTCCGCTCGGTCTGGCCATTAGTCTGAGGATGGAAAGCAGACGAGAAAGACAAATCTATGCCCATCCTAGCACAGAATGCTCGCCAAAATCTAGACACGAATTGGGTACCTCTGTCAGAAACGATATTCTCCGGAATACCATGCAAACGGACCACATTTTGAAAAAACAGAGGAACCAACTCGGAAGAAGAAGGCAACTTAGGCAGGGGAACCAAATGGACCATCTTAGAGAAACGATCACACACCACCCAGATGACAGACATCTTCTGAGAAACAGGAAGATCCGAAATAAAATCCATCGAGATGTGCGTCCAGGGCCTCTTCGGGATAGGCAAGGGCAACAACAATCCACTAGCCCGAGAACAACAAGGCTTGGCCCGAGCGCAAACGTCACAAGACTGCACGAAGCCTCGCACATCTCGAGACAGGGAAGGCCACCAGAAGGACCTTGCCACCAAATCCCTGGTACCAAAGATTCCAGGATGACCTGCCAACGCAGAAGAATGAACCTCAGAAATGACTTTACTGGTCCAATCATCAGGAACAAACAGTCTACCAGGTGGGCAACGATCAGGTCTATCCGCCTGAAACTCCTGCAAGGCCCGCCGCAGGTCTGGAGAAACGGCAGACAATATCACTCCATCCTTAAGGATACCTGTAGGTTTAGAATTACCAGGGGAGTCAGGCTCAAAACTCCTAGAAAGGGCATCCGCCTTAACATTCTTAGAACCCGGCAGGTAGGACACCACAAAATTAAACCGAGAGAAAAACAACGACCAGCGCGCCTGTCTAGGATTCAGGCGTCTGGCGGACTCAAGATAAATTAGATTTTTGTGGCCAGTCAATACCACCACCTGATGTCTAGCCCCCTCAAGCCAATGACGCCACTCCTCAAAAGCCCACTTCATGGCCAAAAGCTCCCGATCCCCAACATCATAATTCCGCTCGGCGGGCGAAAATTTACGCGAGAAAAAAGCACAAGGTCTCATCACGGAGCAATCGGAACTTCTCTGCGACAAAACCGCCCCAGCTCCGATTTCAGAAGCGTCGACCTCAACCTGAAAAGGAAGAGCAACATCAGGCTGACGCAACACAGGGGCGGAAGAAAAGCGGCGCTTAAGCTCCCGAAAGGCCTCCACAGCAGCAGGGGACCAATCAGCAACATCAGCACCCTTCTTAGTCAAATCAGTCAATGGCTTAACAACATCAGAAAAACCAGCAATAAATCGACGATAAAAGTTAGCAAAGCCCAAAAATTTCTGAAGACTCTTAAGAGAAGAGGGTTGCGTCCAATCACAAATAGCCTGAACCTTGACAGGATCCATCTCGATGGAAGAGGGGGAAAAAATATATCCCAAAAAGGAAATCTTTTGAACCCCAAAAACGCACTTAGAACCCTTCACACACAAGGAATTAGACCGCAAAACCTGAAAAACCCTCCTGACCTGCTGGACATGAGAGTCCCAGTCATCCGAAAAAATCAAAATATCATCCAGATACACAATCATAAATTTATCCAAATAATCACGGAAAATGTCATGCATAAAGGACTGAAAGACTGAAGGGGCATTTGAAAGACCAAAAGGCATCACCAAATACTCAAAGTGGCCCTCGGGCGTATTAAATGCGGTTTTCCACTCATCCCCCTGCTTAATTCGCACCAAATTATACGCCCCACGGAGATCTATCTTAGAGAACCACTTGGCCCCCTTTATGCGAGCAAACAAATCAGTCAGCAGTGGCAACGGATATTGATATTTAACCGTGATTTTATTCAAAAGCCGATAATCAATGCACGGCCTCAAAGAGCCATCTTTCTTAGCCACAAAGAAAAAACCGGCTCCTAAGGGAGATGACGAAGGACGAATATGTCCCTTTTCCAAGGACTCCTTTATATATTCTCGCATAGCAGCATGCTCAGGCACAGACAGATTAAATAAACGACCCTTAGGGTATTTACTACCCGGAATCAAATCTATGGCACAATCGCACTCCCGGTGCGGAGGTAATGAACCAAGCTTAGGTTCTTCAAAAACGTCACGATATTCAGTCAAGAATTCAGGAATCTCAGAGGGAATAGATGATGAAATGGAAACCACAGGTACGTCCCCATGCGTCCCCTTACATCCCCAGCTTAACACAGACATAGCTTTCCAGTCAAGGACTGGGTTATGAGATTGCAGCCATGGCAATCCAAGCACCAACACATCATGTAGGTTATACAGCACAAGAAAGCGAATAATCTCCTGGTGATCCGGATTAATCCGCATAGTTACTTGTGTCCAGTATTGTGGTTTATTGCTAGCCAATGGGGTGGAGTCAATCCCCTTCAGGGGTATAGGAGTTTCAAGAGGCTCCAAATCATACCCACAGCGTTTGGCAAAGGACCAATCCATAAGACTCAAAGCGGCGCCAGAGTCGACATAGGCATCCGCGGTAATAGATGATAAAGAACAAATCAGGGTCACAGAAAGAATAAACTTAGACTGTAAAGTGCCAATTGAAACAGACTTATCAAGCTTCTTAGTACGCTTAGAGCATGCTGATATAACATGAGTTGAATCACCGCAATAGAAGCACAACCCATTTTTTCGTCTAAAATTCTGCCGTTCACTTCTGGACAGAATTCTATCACATTGCAAATTCTCTGGCGTCTTCTCAGTAGACACCGCCAAATGGTGCACAGGTTTGCGCTCCCGCAGACGCCTATCGATCTGGATAGCCATTGTCATGGACTCATTCAGACCCGCAGGCACAGGGAACCCCACCATAACATCCTTAATGGCATCAGAGAGACCCTCTCTGAAATTCGCCGCCAGGGCGCACTCATTCCACTGAGTAAGCACAGCCCATTTACGGAATTTCTGGCAGTATATTTCAGCTTCGTCTTGCCCCTGAGATAGGGACATCAAGGCCTTTTCCGCCTGAAGTTCTAACTGAGGTTCCTCATAAAGCAACCCCAAGGCCAGAAAAAACGCATCCACATTGAGCAACGCAGGATCCCCTGGAGCCAATGCAAAAGCCCAATCCTGAGGGTCGCCCCGGAGCAAGGAAATCACAATCCTGACCTGCTGAGCAGGATCTCCAGCAGAGCGAGATTTCAGGGACAAAAACAACTTGCAATTATTTTTGAAATTTTGAAAGCAAGATCTATTCCCCGAGAAAAATTCAGGCAAAGGAATTCTAGGTTCAGATATAGGAACATGAACAACAAAATCTTGTAAATTTTGAACTTTCGTGGTGAGATTATTCAAACCTGCAGCTAAACTCTGAATATCCATTTTAAACAGGTGAACACGGAGCCATTCCAGGATTAGAAGGAGAGAGAGAGAGAAAGGCTGCAATATAGGCAGACTTGCGAGAGATTCAATTACAAGCACACTCAGAACAGAAAAAAAAAAAAAAAAAATCTTCAGCAGACTTCTCTTTTCTCTCCTTTCTCTGTCAATTAATTTAACCCTTTTTGGCCAGTCAAACTGTTATGGTTCTCAATGGCAAGAGAACATAGCCCAGCAAACATAAGAACTAGCTCTTGGAAGGATGGAAACTAAACTGACCATGAACTAAACCTGCCGCACAACTAATAGTAGCCGGGTAGCGTAGCCTGCGTTTTATCCCTAGACGCCCAGCGCCGGCCGGAGGACTAACTAATCCTGGCAGAGGAAAATATAGTCCTGGCTCACCTCTAGAGAAATTTCCCCGAAAGGCAGACAGAGGCCCACACAAATATTGGCGGTGATTTTAGATGAAATGACAAACGTAGTATGAAAATAGGTTTAGCAAAATTGAGGTCCGCTTACTAGATAGCAGGAAGACAGAAAGGGCACTTTCATGGTCAGCTGAAAACCCTATCAAAACACCATCCTGAAATTACTTTAAGACTCTAGTATTAACTCATAACATCAGAGTGGCAATTTCAGATCACAAGAGCTTTCCAGACACAGAAACGAAACTACAGCTGTGAACTGGAACAAAATGCAAAAACAAACAAGGACTAAAGTCCAACTTAGCTGGGAGTTGTCTAGCAGCAGGAACATGCACAGAAAGGCTTCTGATTACAATGTTGACCGGCATGGAAGTGACAGAGGAGCAAGGCTAAATAGCGACTCCCACATCCTGATGGAAACAGGTGAACAGAGAGGATGATGCACACCAGTTCAATTCCACCAGTGGCCACAGGGGGAGCCCAAAATCCAATTTCACAACAGTCTCCCTTCCTTTCCAGGTCGAGGTTGATGCTTCTGAGATTGGAGCGGGGGCTGTTTTGTCGCAGAGAAGCTCTGATGGCTCTGTGATGAAGCCATGTGCTTTCTTTTCAAGAATGTTTTCGCCTGCCGAGCGGAATTATGATGTTGGTAATCGGGAGTTGTTGGCTATGAAGTGGGCATTTGAGGAGTGGCGACATTGGCTCGAGGGAGCTAAGCATCGTGTGGTGGTCTTGACTGATCACAAGAATTTGATTTATCTCGAGTCGGCCAAGCGGCTGAATCCTAGACAGGCTCGTTGGTCGTTGTTTTTCTCTCATTTTGATTTCGTGGTCTCATACCTGCCTGGTTCGAAGAATGTGAAGGCTGATGCTATTTCTAGGAGTTTTGTGCCTGACTCTCCTGGTGATTCAGAGCCAGCTGGTATCCTCAGAGAAGGGGTGATTTTGTCTGCCATCTCCCCAGATTTGCGACGAGTGCTGCAGGAGTTTCAGGCGGATAAACCTGACCGTTGTCCACCGGAGAGACTGTTTGTCCCGGATAGATGGACCAGCAGAGTTATTTCCGAGGTTCATTCTTCGGTGTTGGCAGGCCATCCTGGGATTTTTGGTACCAGAGATTTGGTGGCTAGGTCCTTCTGGTGGCCTTCCTTGTCGCGGGATGTGCGTTCCTTTGTGCAGTCTTGTGGAATTTGTGCTCGGGCTAAGCCTTGCTGTTCTCGTGCCAGTGGCTTGTTGTTGCCTTTGCCTGTCCCGAAGAGGCCTTGGACGCACATTTCCATGGATTTTATTTCAGATCTCCCTGTCTCTCAGAGAATGTCGGTCATTTGGGTGGTGTGTGATCGTTTTTCTAAGATGGTCCATTTGGTGCCCTTGCCTAAGTTGCCTTCCTCCTCCGAGTTGGTTCCTCTGTTTTTTCAAAATGTGGTTCGTTTGCACGGGATCCCTGAAAATATTGTTTCCGACAGAGGATCCCAGTTTGTGTCTAGATTTTGGCGGACCTTTTGTGCTAAGATGGGCATTAATTTGTCTTTTTCGTCGGCCTTCCATCCTCAGACGAATGGCCAAACCAAGCGCACTAATCAGACTTTGGAAACCTATTTAAGATGTTTTGTTTCTGCTGATCAGGACGGCTGGGTGACTTTTTTGCCAATGGCCGAGTTTGCCCTTAATAGTCGGGCTAGTTCTGCTACTTTGGTTTCGCATTTTTTTTGTAATTCAGGGTTTCATCCTCGTTTTTCCTCGGGTCAGGTGGAGTCTTCTGACTGTCCTGGAGTGGATGTTGTGGTGGATAGGTTGCATCAGATTTGGAATCATGTGGTGGACAATTTGAAGTTGTCACAAGAGAAGGCTCAGCGCTTTGCCAACCGCCGTCGCTGTGTGGGTCCCCGACTTCGCGTTGGGGATTTGGTGTGGTTGTCTTCTCGCTTTGTTCCTATGAAGGTCTCCTCTCCTAAGTTTAAGCCTCGGTTTATCGGTCCTTATAAGATTTTGGAAGTCCTTAACCCTGTGTCATTTCGTTTGGACCTCCCGGCATCGTTTGCTATTCATAATTAGGGTTGAGCGACTTTCATTTTTTTAAGATCGAGTAGGGTTTTGGGAAACCCGATTTTGTCCAGAGTCGAGTCGAGTGCAGTCGGCCGATTATCGCTAAAAATCGGGGATCGACCGAAACACGAAACCCAATGCAAGTCAATGGGGAAGCATAGTCGGCAGTGAGTGGAGGCCAGGAAAACACCTACAGTGCCCATTTTAATGCCAAAAACATCCATTCTTGTTTCTGAAGCTTGCCAATCTTAATTAACTGTATAATAATAGTTGGGCATAGGGAATTGGGGGAAAGTTGTGGGGGGAGTAGGGCTGGCTCAAGTTTTTCGTGGGCCCAGGAAATGCGGACTACGTCACGGCGGTGTTGCAGGGAAAGGTAAGTATTTAAAAGTTGCAAGTGCTGTGATCCTGAGCAAGCAGGGGGGGGGCCCACTCGTTCGCATTGCCACTGGCACAGGGCCCCTCAAAGTACGGCGGTGTGTTTGCATGGCGGGGGCGCCTCCCACCAGCAGCGACACTTTTGCGTACTCTGAGGGGCCCTGTGCCAGTGACGTCGCCAACGAGTATGCCCCCCCACCTGATGAAGGAACCTGCACTTTCATCTGCACCTTCCTCTTTGTCCCTGTGTAAGGTGGTATAACATGCGGGAAGGGGAACCTTACTTTCAGCAGGGACAGATTCTGGCTGTGTAGAGTACAAGGGGAATGTAGTGGTCTAGGTCAATGTACCAGCAGACTCATTTAGCAGTGGCTGGGCAATGGGCAGGATGAGGAGGAAACAGATATAGGGCCAAAGAATAAAGTAGGCTACATGCAGTTCAAAATTGGTAACAGGACTAAACAGGCGGCATTGCTTTGTTCAGTGGAGTAGCAAACCCAAGAGCAGCAGACACTGTTTCAAGGGCCTAACCACACTAGTAGGCCAAATGCAGTTTAATATCTGATAGTATAGGGCGAAAGCCAGAATGTGGAAGCTCAGCTTTGTTCAGTTGAGGACAACACCAGGGAGGGGCAGACACCTTTAGTAGGCCGGAAAAGCCTATTGCATTTTTTAAAATGGTAATTTGGAGCAGAAGGTTGAAGCTCAGCTTTATTTAGTTGAGGGCAACACCAGGGAGGGGCAGAAGCCGTTAGTAGGCCCTAACCACCATTTTTTTTTTTTTTAAAACCACTTAATGAGAGCCGGAAGGTTGAAGCTCAGCTTTATTTAGTTGAGGACAACACCAGGGAGGGGCAGAAGCCGTTAGTAGGCCCTAACCACCATTTTTTTTTTAAAACCACTTAATGAGAGCCGGAAGGTTGAAGCTCAGCTTTATTTAGTTGAGGACAACACCAGGGAGGGGCAGAAGCCGTTAGTAGGCCCTAACCACCATTTTTTTTTTTTTTAAAACCACTTAATGAGAGCCGGAAGGTTGAAGCTCAGCTTTATTTAGTTGAGGACAACACCAGGGAGGGGCAGAAGCCGTTAGTAGGCCCTAACCACCATTTTTTTTTTTTTTAAAACCACTTAATGAGAGCCGGAAGGTTGAAGCTCAGCTTTATTTAGTTGAGGACAACACCAGGGAGGGGCAGAAGCCGTTAGTAGGCCCTAACCACCATTTTTTTTTTTTTTAAAACCACTTAATGAGAGCCGGAAGGTTGAAGCTCAGCTTTATTTAGTTGAGGACAACACCAGGGAGGGGCAGAAGCCGTTAGTAGGCCCTAACCACCATTTTTTTTTTTTAAACCACATAATGAGAGCCGGAAGGTTGAAGCTCAGCTTTATTTAGTTGAGGACAACACCAGGGAGGGGCAGAAGCCGTTAGTAGGCCCTAACCACCATTTTTTTTTTAAAACCACTTAATGAGAGCCGGAAGGTTGAAGCTCAGCTTTATTTAGTTGAGGACAACACCAGGGAGGGGCAGAAGCCGTTAGTAGGCCCTAACCACCATTTTTTTTTTTTAAACCACATAATGAGAGCCGGAAGGTTGAAGCTCAGCTTTATTTAGTTGAGGACAACACCAGGGAGGGGCAGAAGCCGTTAGTAGGCCCTAACCACCATTTTTTTTTTTTTTAAAACCACTTAATGAGAGCCGGAAGGTTGAAGCTCAGCTTTATTTAGTTGAGGACAACACCAGGGAGGGGCAGAAGCCGTTAGTAGGCCCTAACCACCATTTTTTTTTAAAAACCACTTAATGAGAGCCGGAAGGTTGAAGCTCAGCTTTATTTAGTTGAGGACAACACCAGGGAGGGGCAGAAGCCGTTAGTAGGCCCTAACCACCATTTTTTTTTTTAAAACCACATAATGAGAGCCGGAAGGTTGAAGCTCAGCTTTATTTAGTTGAGGACAACACCAGGGAGGGGCAGAAGCCGTTAGTAGGCCCTAACCAAAGTTGAAGGCCAAATGCAGTTTAATTTCTGATACTATAGGCCGAAAGCCAGAAGGTGGAAGTTCCGATTTAGACAGTGGAGGACAATTTGAATTAGGGACTGCAGACAGACTTAGTAGGCTGTCCCCTGTGGACCATGCATCCACCACATTAACCCATTGCGCCGTAATGGACACGTAATCTTCCGTGGCCATGCCTACAGGTCCATGCGTCTGTTGTCAGGTGCACCTTTGTACTCACAGATTGCCAGAGTGCATGGACAATGCGGTCTTCTACATGCTGGTGGAGGGTTGGGATGGCTTTTCTCGCAAAAGAAGTGTCGACTGGTTAGCTTGTAGCGTGGTACAGCGTAGTCCATCATGGCCTTATTAATAGTAAATAAAATATATAACTAGGCTCTATGAACTTTTAAATAGGTTCCAGGGGTACACGGGCAGCATTGGTGTGGTCAGTGGAGGAGTATTGCAAGTAGGGGCTGCAGACAGGCTATCAAAGGCCTAAAATAACAAACAGTAGGCAGTCATGGCAGTTTTACATCGGTTACATGGATACACAGGCAGGCACTCCAGGCAGCATTGTGCTCAGTGGAGGAGTATTGCAAGTAGGGGCCGCAGACAGGCTATCAAAGGCCTAAAATAACAAACAGTAGGCAGTCATGGCAGTTTTACATCGGTTACATGGATACACAGGCAGGCACTCCAGGCAGCATTGTGGTCAGTGGAGGAGTATTGCAAGTAGGGGCCGCAGACAGGCTATCAAAGGCCTAAAATAACAAACAGTAGGCAGTCATGGCAGTTTTACATCGGTTACATGGATACACAGGCAGCTAGGTGGTGAGTGGAGGAGTATTTAAAGTAAGGACCGCAGACAGGCTATCAAAGGCCTAACATAACAAACAATAGGCTCATGGCAGTTTTACAGCGGTTACATGGATACACGGGCAGGCAGCTTGGTGGTGGTGAGTGGAGGAGTATTTAAAGTAGGGACCGCAGACAGGCTATCAAAGGCCTAACATAACAAACAATAGGCTCATGGCAGTTTTACAGCGGTTACATGGATACACGGGCAGGCAGCTTGGTGGTGAGTGGAGGAGTATTTAAAGTATGGACCGCAGACAGGCTTCGAAGGCCTAACACAATAAAATGGGCTGGCTGTAGGCACTTTAAAATTGGTTCCAGGGGTACACGGGCAGCAGTGGTCTGGTCAGTGGAGGCCTAGTGGAAGTATGGACCGCAGACAGGCTTCGAAGGCCTAACACAATAAAATGGGCTGGCTGTAGGCACTTTAAAATTGGTTCCAGGGGTACACGGGCAGCAGTGGTCTGGTCAGTGGAGGCCTAGTGGAAGTATGGACCGCAGACAGGCTTCGAAGGCCTAACACAATAAAATGGGCTGGCTGTAGGCACTTTAAAATTGGTTCCAGGGGTACACGGGCAGCAGTGGTCTGGTCAGTGGAGGACTAGTGGAAGGAGGGAGCGCAGAAAGGCTTCAAAGGCCTAAAATAACAAACAATAGGCTCATGGCAGTTTTACAGCGGTTACATGGATACACGGGCAGGCAGCTTGGTGGTGGTGAGTGGAGGAGTATTTAAAGTAGGGACCGCAGACAGGCTATCAAAGGCCTAACATAAAAAAACAATAGGCTCATGGCAGTTTCACAGCGGTTACATGGATACACGGGCAGGCAGCTTGGTGGTGGTGAGTGGAGGAGTATTTAAAGTAGGGACCGCAGACAGGCTATCAAAGGCCTAACATAACAAACAATAGGCTCATGGCAGTTTTACAGCGGTTACATGGATACACGGGCAGGCAGCTTGGTGGTGAGTGGAGGAGTATTTAAAGTATGGACCGCAGACAGGCTTCGAAGGCCTAACACAATAAAATGGGCTGGCTGTAGGCACTTTAAAATTGGTTCCAGGGGTACACGGGCAGCAGTGGTCTGGTCAGTGGAGGACTAGTGGAAGTATGGACCGCAGACAGGCTTCGAAGGCCTAACACAATAAAATGGGCTGGCTGTAGGCACTTTAAAATTGGTTCCAGGGGTACACGGGCAGCAGTGGTCTGGTCAGTGGAGGACTAGTGGAAGGAGGGAGCGCAGAAAGGCTTCAAAGGCCTAAAATAACAAACAATAGGCTCATGGCAGTTTTACAGCGGTTACATGGATACACGGGCAGGCAGCTTGGTGGTCAGTGGAGGAGTAGGGACCGCAGACAGGCTATCAAAGGCCTAAAATAACAAACAATAGGCTCATGGCAGTTTTACAGCGGTTACATGGATACACGGGCAGGCAGCTTGGTGCTGAGTGGAGGAGTAGTGCAAGGAGTGTCTGTCCCAGTACTCCCAAAATATAAATAGATGTTAATGTCTCGCAAAACAACCAAAACAAAAAAAAAGATGGCATACTTAGGTACAGGGGTGGGCTCATCTGCTGTGTTTCTGACATAGTAATTTGGCAGTAACTATTTAATGGTGCCAATATAGGACACAGACACAGACTACTTTAAGTTGCATCATAGATGTCTACAAATTTGTATTGTCAGTGCCAGACATTGAATGATGTCAGCGAATAGACTAAAGATTGGTGGAGCTGTGCGACATAATTTTGCACGTAGTAGAGCCCAGTTTGAGCTGGGGTAGGGGGGAACTCTCTTGAGGCCGGCGGGACCGCCCCAGGGCCACTCATGTTACAACGGTGTGTCTGACGTTGGGTGCGCACCACCACCGCCAGAGACACTACATTGTACTATGAGGGACCCAGTAGCAATGCCGTCAACCAAAAGCGAGCACACCCACCTCTTCAGACAAACAGCAGTCTCACGGGTGCTTGCGCCAAGTCGCGATACCACGGCCCCGTGTGGGGAGTTTGGCCATTTAGGGAGGTGTAAACATGTCGTATGCTGTACAATCTGCAGCAGCAAATTAGACATTAGAAAAGTAATTCACAGGCAAGAGCTTTTCATAGGAAAGCTAGGTGTCGGCCGGGCAAGGTGGGGCAAAAGATTTTGAAATCCAGTTGTGGTTCATTTTAATGAATGTTAGATCGTCAACATTTTGGGTAGCCAGACGAGTCCTTTTTTCGGTTAATATTGACCCTGCAGCACTGAATACTCTTTCTGATAGGACACTTGCTGCCGGGCAAGCAAGCTCCTGCAATGCATATTCTGCCAATTCTGGCCAGGTGTCTAATTTGGAGGCCCAGTAATCAAATGGGAATGACGGTTGAGGGAGAACATCGATAAGGGATGAAAAATAGTTAGTAACCATACTGGACAAATGTTGTCTCCTGTCACTTTCAATTGATGCAGCAGTACCTGTCCTGTCTGCGGTCATAGCAAAATCACTCCACAACCTGGTCAGAAAACCCCTCTGTCCAACGCCACTTCTGATGTGTGCACCCCTAACACTCCTAGTCTGCTGCCCCCTGGAGCTCGTGTGAGAACGATCACGTGCGCTGTGTGCTGGGAATGCCTGAAGCAAACGGTCAACAAGAGTTGATTGTTTGGTTGCTAATATTAGTTCCAAGTTCTCATGTGGCATAATATTTTGCAATTTGCCTTTATAGCGTGGATCAAGGAGGCAGGCCAACCAGTAATCGTCATCGTTCATCATTTTCGTAATGCGTGTGTCCCTTTTTAGGATACGTAAGGCATAATCCGCCATGTGGGCCAAAGTTCCAGTTGTCAAATCTCCGGTTGTGATTGGTTGAGGGGCAGTTGCAGGCAAATCTACGTCACTTGTGTCCCTCAAAAAACCAGAACCCGGCCGTGACACGCAACCAATTTCCTGTGCCCCCGTGAAAGTTTCCGCATTAAAAATATACTCATCCCCATCATCCTCCTCGTCCTCCACCTCCTCTTCGCCCGCTACCTCGTCCTGTACACTGCCCTGACCAGACAATGGCTGACTGTCATCAAGGCTTCCCTCTTCCTCTGGTGCAGACGCCTGCTCCTTTATGTGCGTCAAACTTTGCATCAGCAGACGCATTAGGGGGATGCTCATGCTTATTACGGCGTTGTCTGCACTAACCAGCCGTGTGCATTCCTCAAAACACTGAAGGACTTGACACATGTCTTGTATCTTCGACCACTGCACACCTGACAACTCCATGTCTGCCATCCTACTGCCTGCCCGTGTATCCTCCCACAAATAAATAACAGCACGCCTCTGTTCGCACAGTCTCTGAAGCATGTGCAGTGTTGAGTTCCACCTTGTTGCAACGTCTATGATTAGGCGATGCTGGGGAAGGTTCAAAGACCGCTGATAGGTTTGCATACGGCTGGCGTGTACAGGCGAACGTCGGATATGTGAGCAAAGTGCACGCACTTTGAGGAGCAGGTCGGAGAACCCAGGATAAGTTTTCAATAAGCACTGCACCACCAGGTTTAAGGTGTGAGCCAGGCAAGGAATGTGTTTCAGTTGGGAAAGGGAGATGGCAGCCATGAAATTCCTTCCGTTATCACTCACTACCTTGCCTGCCTCAAGATCTACTGTGCCCAGCCACGACTGCGTTTCTTGTTGCAAGAACTCGGACAGAACTTCCGCGGTGTGTCTGTTGTCGCCCAAACACTTCATAGCCAATACAGCCTGCTGACGCTTGGCAGTAGCTGGCCCATAATGGGACAACTGGTGTGCAACAGTGTCATCTGCCGATGGAGTGGTTGGCCGACTGCGTTCTGTGGAAGAGCTGTAGCTTCTGCAGGAGGACGAGGAGGAGGAGGAGGGGGTGCGAACGCCTACAGCCAACTGTTTCCTAGACCGTGGGCTAGGCACAACTGTCCCTAAATTGATGTCGCCTGTGGACCCTGCATCCACCACATTCACCCAGTGTGCCGTGATGGACACATAACGTCCCTGGCCATGCCTACTGGTCCATGCATCTGTAGTCAGGTGCACCTTTGTACTCACAGATTGCCTGAGTGCATGGACGATGCGCTGTTTAACATGCTGGTGCAGGGCTGGGATGGCTTTTCTGGAAAAAAAGTGTCGACTAGGTAGCTCGTATCGTGGTTCAGCGTACTCCATCAGGGCTTTGAAAGCTTCGCTTTCAACTAACCGGTAGGGCATCATCTCTAACGAGATTAGTCTAGCTATGTGGGCGTTAAAACCCTGTGTACGCGGATGCGAGGATAAGTACTTCCTTTTTCTAACCAGAGTCTCATGTAGGGTGAGCTGGACTGGAGAGCTGTAGATCGTGGAACTTTCGGGTGTGCCGGTGGACATGGCAGACTGAGAGACGGTTGGAGACGGTATTGTTTCCGCCGGTGCCCTACATGCAATATTTCCTCCTACAAAACTGGTGATTCCCTGACCCTGACTGCTTTTGGCTGGCAAAGAAACCTGCACAGATACTGCCGGTGGTGCGGAAAATGGTGGCCTTACAGTGACGGAAGGGATGTTGCGTTGCTGACTAGCTTCATTGGCCGAGGGTGCTACAACCTTGAGGGACGTTTGGTAGTTAGTCCAGGCTTGAGAATGCATGGTGGTTAAGTGTCTATGCATGCAACTAGTATTTAGACTTTTCAGATTCTGACCTCTGCTTAAGCTAGTTGAACATTTTTGACAGATGACTTTGCGCTGATCAGTTGGATGTTGTTTAAAAAAATGCCAGACTGCACTCTTCCTAGACTCTGATCCCTTTTCAGGGATTGCAGACTGAGCTTTAACCGGATGGCAACGCTGTGCTCCAACAGGTTTTGGCTTTGACACGCGTTTTGGTCCAGATACGGGCCCGGCAGATGGAACCTGTTGCGATGTTGATGCCTGCTGCGGCCCCTCCTCCACCTCCGCTTCTGAACTACTGCCGCCTGCACCCTGTTCCCCCAATGGCTGCCAATCGGGGTCAATAACTGGGTCATCTATTACCTCCTCTTCGAGCTCGTGTGCAACTTCGTCTGTGTCACTGTGTCGGTCGGTGGTATAGCGTTCGTGGCGGGGCAACATAGTCTCATCAGGGTCTGATTGTGGATCTGTACCCTGAGAGGGCAATGTGGTGGTCTGAGTCAAAGGAGCAGCATAGTACTCTGGCTGTGGCTGTGCATCAGTGCACTCCATGTCAGAATATACTTGTAATGGGCATGGCCTGTTAAATGTTTCACTTTCTAAGCCAGGGACGGTATGTGTAAAGAGCTCCATGGAGTGACCCGTTGTGTCGCCTGCTGCATCCTTCTCTCTTGTTGTAGTTTTTGCTGAGGAGGACAAGGAAGCGACTTGTCCCTGACCGTGAACATCCACAAGCGACGCGCTGCTTTTACATTTACCAGTTTCGGAAGAGGAGGCAAAAGAGCTAGAGGCTGAGTCTGCAATGTAAGCCAAAACTTGCTGTTGCTGCTCCGCCTTTAAAAGCGGTTTTCCTACTCCCAGAAAAGAGAGCGTTCGAGGCCTTGTGTAGCCTGACGACGAAACTGGCTCCACAGCTCCAGACTTAGGTGGAATATTTTTATCCCCACGACCACCTGATGCTCCACTACCACTACCATCATTACCAGCTGACAATGAACGCCCACGACGACCTCTTGCACCAGACTTCCTCATTGTTTTAAAATCTTAACCAAAGTAACTTTATTTGTTGCTATCAAACAACTTACACGGTGAGCTATAACTTCAGTATGATTTCAATATCCCTTAACAGGTTGGTGAGACCACAAGGAAAATCAGGCACAATGTTACACACTCTGTTTTCTGTGGCACAAAATCACAGAGATGACACACACGCAGGACTGTCACTCAAGCACTAATGTCAATATTAATCTCCCACCTAATTTATTTATTTTTTTTTCTCAGGGAGACTTTAGAAACCAAATAATATTAAAAAAAAAAAAAAAAAAGGCTTTCTATGGCCCACAATTAGAGAGAGAGAGGTGGCACAACCAGGAGTCAAGACTGGCGCACAAGCTGAAAGGGCAATATTACTCTCCCACTGTTTTTTATGTTTTTTTTGTTTTTTTCAGGGAGACTTTAGAAACCAAATAATATTAAAAAAACCAAAAAAAAAAAAGGCTTTCTATGGCCCACTGAATGAGAGGGAGAGAGGTGGCACACCCAGGAGTCAAGACTGGCACACAAGCTGAAAGGGCAATATTACTCTCCCACTGTTTTTTTAGGTTTTTTTTTTTTTTTCAGGGAGAATTAGAAACCAAATAATATTAAAAAAAAAAAAAATAGGCTTTCTATGGCCCACTGAATGAAAGGGAGAGAGGTGGCACACCCAGGAGTCAAGACTGGCACACAAGCTGAAAGGGCAATATTACTCTCCCACTGTTTTTTTATGTTTTTTTTGTTTTTTTCAGGGAGACTTTAGAAACCAAATAATATTAAAAAAACCAAAAAAAAAAAAGGCTTTCTATGGCCCACTGAATGAGAGGGAGAGAGGTGGCACACCCAGGAGTCAAGACTGGCACACAAGCTGAAAGGGCAATATTACTCTCCCACTGTTTTTTTAGGTTTTTTTTTTTTTTTCAGGGAGAATTAGAAACCAAATAATATTAAAAAAAAAAAAAATAGGCTTTCTATGGCCCACTGAATGAAAGGGAGAGAGGTGGCACACCCAGGAGTCAAGACTGGCACACAAGCTGAAAGGGCAATATTACTCTCCCACTGTTTTTTTATGTATTTTTTGTTTTTTCAGGGAGACTTTAGAAACCCAATAATATTTAAAAAAAAAAATAAATAGGCTTTCTATGGCCCACTGAATGAGAGGGAGAGAGGTGGCACACCCAGGAGTCAAGACTGGCACACAAGCTGAAAGGGCAATATTACTCTCCCACTGTTTTTTTAGGTTTTTTTTTTTTTTTCAGGGAGAATTAGAAACCAAATAATATTAAAAAAAAAAAAAATAGGCTTTCTATGGCCCACTGAATGAAAGGGAGAGAGGTGGCACACCCAGGAGTCAAGACTGGCACACAAGCTGAAAGGGCAATATTACTCTCCCACTGTTTTTTTATGTATTTTTTGTTTTTTCAGGGAGACTTTAGAAACCCAATAATATTTAAAAAAAAAAATAAATAGGCTTTCTATGGCCCACTGAATGAGAGGGAGAGAGGTGGCACACCCAGGAGTCAAGACTGGCACACAAGCTGAAAGGGCAATATTACTCTCCCACTGTTTTTTTAGGTTTTTTTTTTTTTTCAGGGAGACTTTAGAAACCAAATAATATTAAAAAAAAAAAAAAAAAAAAAAAAATAGGCTTGCTATAGCCCACTGAATGAGAGATAGCACACACAGCAGTGGCACACAAGCCCTGACTGAGGCCAATATTTTTCTCCCACTGATTGATGTAGTGTTTTTGTGTTGAGGTAGAATTTAGAACACAAATCACGGAAAAAATAAATAGGCTTTCTATGGCCCACTGAATGAAAGGGAGAGAGGTGGCACACCCAGGAGTCAAGACTGGCACACAAGCTGAAAGGGCAATATTACTCTCCCACTGTTTTTTTATGTATTTTTTGTTTTTTTCAGGGAGACTTTAGAAACCCAATAATATTTAAAAAAAAAAATAAATAGGCTTTCTATGGCCCACTGAATGAGAGGGAGAGAGGTGGCACACCCAGGAGTCAAGACTGGCACACAAGCTGAAAGGGCAATATTACTCTCCCACTGTTTTTTTAGGTTTTTTTTTTTTTTCAGGGAGACTTTTGAAACCAAATAATATTAAAAAAAAAAAAAAAAAAAAAATATAGGCTTGCTATAGCCCACTGAATGAGAGATAGCGCACACACAGCAGTGGCACACAAGCCCTGACTGAGGCCAATATTTTTCTCCCACTGATTGATGTAGTGTTTCTGTGTTGAGGTAGATTTTAGAACACAAATCACGGAAAAAATAAATAGGCTTTCTATGGCCCACTCAGTGAGAGATGGCACACACAGGGATGGCACTGTAGCAGAAATGCCAATCTTAATCTCCCACAAAAAAAAAACAAAAAAAAAAAAAAAACTGTCCTACAATTACTATCTCCCTGCAGTAATGTAAGCCAGGTATGGCAGGCAGCAATAGGAGTGGACTGATGCACAAATTAAATAAAAAGTGTGGACAAACAAAAAAGATAGCTGTGCAGAAAGGAAGGAACAAGAGGATATGTGCTTTGAAAAAAGCAGTTGGTTTCCACAGTGGCGTACACACAGCAATACAGCTATCACGGAGCCTTCTAGGGCAGCCCAATGAGCTACAGCGCTGAGGGGAAAAAAAAAAAAAAATAGCTTCCACTGTTCCTGCACACCGAAGGTGGTGTTGGACAGTGGAAATCGCTGCAGCACAAGCGGTTTGGTGGTTAGTGGACCCTGCCTAACGCTCTCCCTGCTTCTGATGAAGCGGCAGCAACCTGTCCCTAAGCTCAGATCAGCAGCAGTAAGATGGCGGTCGGCGGGAACGCCCCTTTATAGCCCCTGTGACGCCGCAGACAGCAAGCCAATCACTGCAATGCCCTTCTCTAAGATGGTGGGGACCAGGATCTATGTCATCACGCTGCCCACACTCTGCGTTCACCTTCATTGGCTGAGAAATGGCGCTTTTCGCGTCATTGAAACGCGACTTTGGCGCGAAAGTCGCGTACCGCATGGCCGACAAGCACAGGGGTCGGATCGGGTTTCATGAGACGCCGACTTAGCCAAAAGTCGGCGACTTTTGAAAATGATCGACCCGTTTCGCTCAACCCTATTCATAATGTGTTCCATCGGTTGTTGTTGCGGAGGTATGTGGTGCCTGTGGTTCCTTCGGTTGAGCCTCCTGCCCCTGTGCTGGTTGAGGGAGAATTGGAATACGTGGTGGAGAAGATCTTGGATTCTCGTATTTCTAGACGGAGGCTTCAGTATTTGGTTAAGTGGAAAGGCTATGGTCAGGAGGATAATTCCTGGGTTGTCGCCTCTGATGTTCATGCGGCCGATTTGGTTCGTGCCTTCCATGTGGCTCACCCTGATCGCCATGGGGGTTTTGATGAGGGTTCGGTGACCCCTCCTCAAGGGGGGGGTACTGTTGTGAACTCCGTTTTCAGGCTCCCTCTTGTGGTCACAGATGGTATTGTGTGACTTTGGTTTTTTTGGCTCCCCCAGGTGGTTTGGTTTATTATCCTGCGGGTCTGCTGGATCAGCTGCCTCGTTATTCACCAGGGAGGCTCCTATTTAGCTCTGCTTCACTCCCACTTGTTGCCGGCTGTCAATGTATTCAGTGCTATTCTGATTACTCCTGATTATCTCGTTTTCTGCCTCTTCAGGATAAGCTAAGTTCTGTTTGAATATTTTTTGCTCATCTGCCTGCAATATGATTTCTGTGTATGATGAGTCTAGTCCAGCTTGCTAACATGTGATTTCTTTTTGCTGGTAAGCTCTGGGGTACGGAGTTGCTTCCCCCGCACCGTTAGTTGGTGCAGGGGCTCGAGCAATCTCTGCGTGGATATTTTGAATAGGGTTTTTTATTGACCGCACAGTTTCCTTCCTATTTTCTGCTATCTAGTATTAGCGGGCCTCATTTGCTAAATCTGATTTCATCTCTGCGTTTGTGCTTTCCCCTTAACTCACCGTTAATATTTGTGGGGGGCTATTCTATATCTTTGGGGTCTTCCACTGAGGCAAGTGAGGACTTACTTTCCCTTCAGGAATAGTCAGTTTCTCAGGCCGTGACGAGACGTCTAGGATTTTTTAGGTAACGTTCCACGGCTGCCTATAGTTGTTTGCGGATAGGATCAGGTTGCGGTCAATCTAGTTACCACTTCCCAAGAGCTAGTAGTCTGTTCAGTTACTTAGCTAGTCTGACCTGCGATCCTTGCCACTAGGATCATAACACAGCCCCCTCAGTATTGTTTGCCAATATGCTAATGACATATTGACCTAGCTTGTTGAAACAATGAGCCCCTGAGACCTTCCCCCTCCTTATCTGTGAATGAGGAGGGAGACTCTTAAAATATCAGGGAGGTGAGACACAGATCAGTCCTGTGTGGAATGATGATGTGTTCACAGCATCTCAGAGAGAAAGAAGAGTATATGGACTATGCGATCCTCTGTCTGCTGGATTGTTGGACTTTTATCCTGTTACTGAACTGCATTCGGATTCTGGACTATTTTATCCTTTGTGTGGTTGATCGTATATGGACCTTTCGTATTTTTACCTAAATAAAGGTCTTTGGATTGTTCACTCTTCGCTGGTTCTGTTGATTGTGTGGTACCGGAGAAGGACCCCGTGACATATACCTATACATATTTCACTACACCCGTATATAAGAACCACATGCTAGCACTCTGGACATACACTCCCCTCAGAAAATGCACACGAAATGCGAGTCGGGGTTCCTCTGCCACCGCAAAGCTATACACCAGGTGAGTTCACCTCACCTATACTTGTCTGTATTGTTTAGTATTACAGTCATGAAGCACCAATATACTTTGTATAGGTGAGCGGTAGATACCGACTCTTTCTAGGCACTCCTCAGATGCCCTTCTGGGACTACTCCAAACCAATAAATTAACAAGAACAAGGAGGAAAAACGTCCACTTAAACATATTTAGAAAACAGTATTCAAAAGATTTATTAAATTGTAACAGTCATATACAAATATAGCTACGGTATATAAAATACAAAACATGGGTGTATTGTCAATACAGCCATATGGCAGAAGACACAGAAAGGAGAAAATGTGGCGATGACCTAGTCAGAGGGGGAGTACACAAATAAACCTTTCGGGTGGCAGCATCAGTTCAAAGTGTAGAAAAAACATATGACCGAATACAATCACGATATCCAACGCACGTGGCTATATTACCCAAAATGCATGATCACATATTGATATGTCCGGGGGGACCGAGTGAGGTGGGGAGACCATACCTGATTGACAATGGGTAAGCAGCCATTGTATGTATATATCAATATGTGATCATGCATTTCGGGCCAATATAGCCACGTGCGTTGGATATCGTGATTGTATTCGGTCATATGTTTTTTCTACACTTTGAACTGATGCTGCCACCCGAAAGGTTTATTTGTGTACTCCCCCTCTGACTAGGTCATCGCCACATTTTCTCCTTTCTGTGTCTTCTGCCATATGGCTGTATTGACAATACACCCATGTTTTGTATTTTATATAGCTATATTTGTATATGACTGTTAAGGTACCTTCACACGAAGCGACGCTGCAGCGATAGCGACAACGATGCCGATCGCTGCAGCGTCGCTGTTTGATCGCTGGAGAGCTGTCACACAGACCGCTCTCCAGCGACCAATGATGCCGAGGTCCCCGGGTAACCAGGGTAAACATCGGGTTGCTAAGCGCAGGGCCGCGCTTAGTAACCCGATGTTTACCCTGGTTACCAGCGTAAAAGTAAAAAAAACAAACAGTACATGCTCACCTGCGCGTCCCCCAGCGTCTGCTTCCTGCACTGACTGAGCGCCGGCCCTAACAGCACAGAGGTGACGTCACCGCTGTGCTTTCACTTTCACTTTAGGGCCGGCGCTCAGTCAGTGTCAGGAAGCAGACGCTGGGGGACGCGCGGGTGAGCATGTACTGTTTGTTTTTTTTACTTTTACGCTGGTAACCAGGGTAAACATCGGGTTACTAAGCGCGGCCCTGTGCTTAGCAACCCGATGTTTACCCTGGTTACCAGTGTAAAACATCGCTGGTATCGTTGCTTTTGCTTTCAAACACAACGATACACGGCGATCGGACGACCAAATAAAGTTCTGGACTTTATTCAGCGACCAGCGACATCACAGCAGGATCCTGATCGCTGCTGCGTGTCAAACTAAACGATATCGCTAGCGAGGACGCTGCAACGTCACGGATCGCTAGCGATATCGTTACAAAGTCGTTTCGTGTGAAGGTACCTTTACAATTTAATAAATCTTTTGAATACTGTTTTCTAAATATGTTTAAGTGGATGTTTTTCCTCCGTGTTCTTGTTAATTTGTCTGTATTGTTGTCTGCTTTATAATCTTTCAGTTTGCAAACCGCTCTGCTGCTATTAGATGCATATCATTTATTTATTATCCATATACCTGCTGCTACAACATATATCCCATATGTAAGGTGTTTTACCTACTATTTATATATACATATCTTTGTTGTATAATGGCTTTTTGAACTAAGTGGTACCATTTATATTAGGACAAACTCACAGAGCAGCCCAATGACTTATTTTTTTTCTATCTTTAATGAAACCTGTATCAAAATCATCTGCATTCAGGTGACTTTCTTATAGCATTGGCTATTATTCACGGTGTACTTCCTTTTTAAAGTGTTTTTTTTTGCACTTATGTCCCTATTCTATTTTATATGTAATTTTTATTTGTCTCAATACATTTTGTTATTTTATTGTATATGTTTCCCATATTTTGTTTTTCGGTATATATCATTTTGGAAGTGCCACAAATCTATGCTATTTATGGTTTTACCTTATTACTAAAATGATGTGTTCTTGTGAAAGTAACTTCTGTTGATGATGCCTCTTTTCCCTGGGGTGCGGTGAAGTTATCACAAGGGAGCTGAATCTGCCTGTGGGTACTTTACATTATCAATCTGTCATTTATTGTCCTTGATCCCTGTCAGAGGACGTGCTCTTGGTCCTTAATTATGGAAGCATAATCCAGTGATTGGCACCAGGGTGATGTTATGCGATAGAGACCAAATGTCAGGACAGGTGTATTTATCTGTGAATTTGTATAAAGCTGCACCCAGTGGTTACCCAATATATTTGGAAATTTACTTGTCCCGAACATCAAGCCATGAAAGATTACATAGCAGACAGTCTAAAAAAGGTTTATCAGATCGTTCAAAACACCAGTGAGGGCAGGGATCTTGTTTGTTGATAAAAAAAAAAAGATGGCTGTCATGAACCAATACGGCTAAGTCCAGCGGATGACACAACTTACACCAACAGCGGGATGGAATGGGGAGAGAAAGGCTCTCACAGTAGGAACAAGGGATGGGGCACCTCCTGAGCTCCAACCTGTGCATGTCCCTAAACTCCCCTAATGCCCTAAGCGGGTCCTTCACCCGGCCACTGTCAGGTGCTTAGTCCCTGTTTGTCACCTCACTATTCCCTGGCTAGTGCACTGGCCAGCAAGGACACTAGCCTCACCACTGCAGATGGTGGACAACAACCAGACAGAAAAAGGAAATATAGAACTTAACACAGCTGAGGAAAAGGCACCAAGACCACGAACTCCGCAAACACAGCGGAAGCATCTCTGCAAACAGAGAGCTCTTTACTCCAGGCTTGCTCCACATAGATTACTCTATCACCGACAGTCAGCTGGCGGGTCATGTGCTGGCGGGTCATGTGACTTTCTAAAGGATGGTGGAAGAGGTCACCACCCACATCAGATGACTAGCAACAAAGCAGCTGTCCGCAAAGAAACTGACATTTAACCCTTGCTGGCCTGAAAGGAAAAAAAGCTACATTTAAATTATAGCGGAAACAGAGCTGCCACGAATCCAAAAATGAATTGTGACAATGGTGGTTTCAGACCACGTATTGACTATCGGGAACATGGAATTGCTGTGGAGAATCACTGTCATTTGCTGCTCACCCTCGATCTCTATAACCAGCTGCTGAGATTCCATTGGTCACTAAGCTTGATCCGTATTAGAGAAGGGGAGATCGAGATACACCTGAAGTCACTATGAGCATCTTGTGATGCCTTTTGAGCTCAGTAATATGCCGACTGTTTCTTACCATTTTATTAATGACCTATTCAGAGATCTAAATGGTCACTATGTGGTTGTCTATCTGGATGACATCTGGGTTTATTCAGCCGATTGCGAGTCATACAGCCGACATATAAATACTGTTCTAAGAAGACTCAGAGACAATTTATTATTTTATAAACAGGAAAAATGTGTTTTTCTGGTGCAGGAAGTGAGTTTCCCGGGATATATCTTGCTTTAAAAAAAATTCTGTATGGACCCCCCTAAGGCCCAAGCTGTGCCATCCAAATCTCTGAAAACTCTCCTATTCTTTCCTGGTTAACCATTGACCGATTTGAAGAAGAAAGGAGATGAATTTGTTGTCACGGGAGACCTAGGCAGGAAAGAGCTAATAACCCGGGCCCCTGCGATTTCCCTCAGACTAGGGAAACCCTGACTGACCCTCTCCCAGAGTTTACACTGATGGTGTGCATGTCTGGGCCTCCACCCTCGCCCTATCTCCTGTTTCAGCCCTAGGCTGAAACCACCACCCACCACCAGTGGCGTAACTACAAAGTTATGGGCCCCGGTGCGAACTTCCAAATGGGGCCCCCCCCCCTACCTCCGTGACGCCCCCCCACCCCCTTCCCCTAGATACGCCTCGGACTGTTGCAGGAATCTCCTGCACTGCAACATGGTGTTGGGTGCCAGCACAGCCCGCACAGTGGTATATCCAGCACAGCCCGCACAGTGGTATATCCAGCACAGCCCGCACAGTGGTATATCCAGCACAGCCCGCACAGTGGTATATCCAGCACAGCCCGCACAGTGGTATATCCAGCACAGCCCGCACAGTGGTATATCCAGCACAGCCCGCACAGTGGTATGTACAGCACAGCCCGCACAGTGGTATGTACAGCACAGCCCGCACAGTGGTATATACAGCACAGCCCGCACAGTGGTATATACAGCACAGCCCGCACAGGGGTATATACAGCACAGCCCGCACAGGGGTATATACAGCACAGCCCGCACAGGGGTATATACAGCACAGCCCGCACAGGGGTATATACAGCACAGCCCGCACAGGGGTATATACAGCACAGCCCGCACAGGGGTATATACAGCACAGCCCGCACAGGGGTATATCCAGCACAGCCCACACAGGGGTATATACAGCACAGCCCGCACAGGGGTATATACAGCACAGCCCGCACAGGGGTATATACAGCACAGCCCGCACAGGGGTATATACAGCACAGCCCGCACAGGGGTATATACAGCAGAGCCCGCACAGGGGTATATAGAGCACAGCCCGCACAGGGGTATATAGAGCACAGCCCGCACAGGGGTATATAGAGCACAGCCCGCACAGGGGTATATACAGCAGAGCCCACACAGGGGTATATACAGCAGAGCCCGCACAGGGGTATATGCAGCACAGCCAGCACAGGGGTATATAGAGCACAGCCAGCACAGGGGTATATACAGCACAGCCCGCACAGGGGTATATACAGCACAGCCCGCACAGGGGTATATACAGCAGAGCCCACACAGGGGTATATACAGCAGAGCCCGCACAGGGGTATATGCAGCACAGCCAGCACAGGGGTATATAGACCACAGCCAGCACAGGGGTATATACAGCACAGCCCGCACAGGGGTATATACAGCACAGCCCGCACAGGGGTATATAGAGCACAGCCCGCATCTCATCTCCCCCCCCCCCCGATAATGGCCCCACAGTCCGGTGAAAAAGAAAAAAAAAAACTCTCCTCACCTTTCCTTTTGCCCGCGCTGCTCCTGGTGGCTGCAGTCTGCCCAGGACACTGCAGGTGCGCGATGATATGACGTCATCGCGCACCCGCAGTGTACTGTCAGAGGCAGAGCGGGGAATGATGGGAGAGGGAGCGTCAGGTGACGCTCTCCTCCATCATTGCATTGAACTATACCGGTGTCATAGACGCCGGTATAGTTAAATGCGGCGGCGGCGGCGGCGGCGGCGGCGGCGGGCGGGGGGGGGGAGGAACAGTGCAGCGGCCCACTACTGGCATCGGCTCTTCTGGCATTTGCCAGAAGTGCCCGATGTCCAGCCCGGCCCTGCCCTGACCTGCCGGCCCGGGGCCCCTGACCTGCGGGGCCCGGTCGCAATGGCGACCGCTGCGACCGCGGTCGTTACGCCCCTGCCCACCACCCAGTGAAGAGTCCACACTCCAATACCCACAGTTAGCACAGACAAGGATAATGGAAAAATAAGCACCACGCCGCAGTCACTCAGGAATACACTATAAATGCAAAGGGCAAAACAAATACAAATATAGGAAGGAGCAAATAAGACAAAGGGAAATACACCACCAGCAACGATACTCCAACTACTAGCTCACCACTCCAGACTGAGATAACCATGCACAAGACAGAAGCTATAATCGGCGACGCCCAATGTTCAGGAGAACTATTTAAAGGCAGTGGGCATGGCCCAGCTTCCAATCCGAGCACCAGGTAAATTAACCCCGGACCAGCTAGTTAAAATCTAGCCGGCGCCAATGAGTGCATAGTGGTCAAAAGCGGAATTACCGCTGTCTGTCGAACGACCTGGTCTGAACAGCGTCCGACATGACAGTACCCCGCCTTCTACGAGGGACCCCAGGGCCCTCACGGCTTATAGGACCCGGCTTGTCAGGATGGTGGCGGTGAAAAAACCTGACCAGCCGATCCGCATGAACGTCCGAGGCTGGTACCCAGGACCTCTCCTCAGGCCCATAACCACGCCAGTGTACCAAGTACTGTAAAGTGCGGCGCACTACACGAGAGTCAACCACCTTGGAGACTTCAAATTCCAAATTACCATCCACCAAGACTGGAGGTGGCATAGACCTGTGGAACACGTTGTGTATCTTATACACCGTAGGAAGCTCCAATCGGTACGCTACTGGGTTAATGACGGCGGTGACCCTAAATGGACCAATAAACCGTGGACCCAATTTAAGGGATGGTATTTTGAGTCTTATGTTTTTTGTGGATAACCACACCCAGTCATCCACACTCAGGTCCGGACCTGGCACACGCCTACTGTCAGCCACACGTTTGTACCTAGCACCCACACTCAACAGGCGCTGTTTAACTCTCCTCCAGACTGATGATAATTGTGCTCCTAACTGGTCTTCCTCCGGGACGCCAGAAGAGCCCCCCTGACTCAAAGTACAAAATTGAGGATGAAGCCCATAAACACAAAAAAAACGGAGACTCCCCAGACGACTCCTGGCGGTGCTTATTGATGGCAAACTCAGCCAAAGGAAGAAACTTCGACCACTCCTCCTGGTTATCCGAAACAAAGCAGCGTAAGTGCTGTTCCAAATTTTGGTTCATACACTCGGTCTGACCATTTGACTGAGGATGAAACGCCGAAGAATGAGACAACTTGATCTCCAGCCGTGAACGAAATGCTTTCCAAAATTTTGCCACAAACTGAGACTCCCTATCAGAAACGATGTCAGACGGAACCCCATGAAGTCTGACCACTTCCTGCACAAATACCTGAGCCAGAGTCTTAGCGTTGGGCAACGAAGGCAAAGACACAAAGTGCGACATTTTTGAGAACTGATCAACAATCACCAAGATGACCGTGTTCCCAGCTGAGGAGGGCAAGTCCGTGATAAAATCCATGGAGATTTCCGTCCATGGCTTACTAGGTACCTCGAGAGGAAGTAGTGTGCTAACAGGACGGGAGCGGGGTGTCTTAGTCCTAGCGCACGTGGTGCAAGCTGACACGTATGAGACCACGTCCTGTCGGATCTTGGGCCACCAAAACCGACGTGACACCAACTCCAAGGTACCCCTAACCCCTGGATGGCTAGCCAGGACAGCATCATGATGCTCCGCCAAAACCTTTCAGCGGAGATGAAGCGGTACAAACGTTTTGTTGACGGGAAGCTCAGATGGTACCTCCTCCTGGGCCTCGGCAATCTCAGCCTCAACCTCGGTAGTGAGAGCCGAAACCACAACACCCTTTTGGAGGATGGGTACTGGATCTTCCCGAGGCTCTCCCCCCGGAAAACACCTGGACAAAGCATCCGCCTTAGTGTTTTTAGAACCAGGTCTGTAAGTGACAACAAAGTTGAACCGCGTGAAAAACAATGCCCAGCGAGCCTGCCTGGGGGACAGATGCTTGGCAGACTCCAAATACAGCAGATTCTTATGGTAGGTAGTAACAGTAACCTGATGTACCGACCCCTCCAAGAAGTGTCGCCATTCCTCAAAGGCCAATTTGATTGCCAACAACTCTCTGTTGCCGATATCGTAGTTACGTTCGGCGGGTGACAGTTTCTTGGAAATGGACGCAAACCGCTCAAGGATGAGCCTTGTGACAACACCGCCCCCACACCAACCTCAGACGCATCGACTTCTACAACAAAAGGTTTCGATACATCTGGCTGCACCAGAATGGGAGCCAAAACAAACCTGTTTTTAAGAGATTCAAATGCGCACACAGCAGCCTCAGGCCAAACGGAGAAATTGGTACCCTTTTTAGTCATGTCAGTTAGCGGTTTAGCAATGATAGAAAAATCCTTGATAAACTTCCTATAGTAGTTAGAAAACCCAAGGAACCGCTGAAGTGCTTTCAGGTTATCAGGACGTTCCCAACGCAACACCGCTTGCACCTTAGCGGCGTCCATTTTAAAACCAGAAGCAGACACAATATAGCCCAAGAAAGGCAACTCCTGTACCGAAAATACACATTTCTCCAGTTTTGCATATAGCTTATTCTCTCTGAGAAGCTGTAACACCTGCCTGACATGATCTAAATGAGTATCACGGTCGCAAGAATATATGAGGATGTCATCTAGGTACACAATAACGAATTTCCCCAAAACATGCGAGAACACATCATTGATGAAATGCTGAAACACTGCAGGTGCGTTTGTCAACCCAAATGGCATCACCAAATTTTTAAAATGACCCTCAGGGGTATTAAAAGCCATCTTCCACTCATCACCTTGACGGACTCTTATGAGGTTGTACGCCCCCCTGAGGTCAAGCTTGGTAAACCACTTAGCACCTGCCTCCTGGTTGAACAAATCCGGTATCAATGGCATAGGGTATGGATCACAAACCGTAATCTGGTTTAACTCCCTGAAATCCAGACACGGCCGTAGTCCACCATCTTTCTTGTTAACGAAGAAGAACCCTGCTGCCACTGGTGAGGATGACGGCCTGATGTGCCCTTTGCTCAAACTTTCAGCAATGTAATCCTTTAATGCTTGTCTCTCCGGACCGGAGATGTTTAACATCCTTGCTTTAGGCAACTTGGCCCCTGGTTTAAACCTGATAGAACAGTCATAGGAGCGATGTGGTGGCAACTCTGAACAACCCTTCTCAGAGAACACATCCACAAAATCCAGAAGTGACTCAGGAACGCTTGGAGTCACAGCAGACACACATGTGGCCAGGCAATTCTCCTGACAGAAATCACTCCACTGAATTATGTCCTGAGTTTTCCAGTCAATAACCGGGTTGTGTGTAGACAACCATGGAAAACCCAGAACCAATTGTGCCGGAAGACTCTTGAGCACCTTACATGTAACCTGCTCGAAATGAAGAACCCCAATGTGGAGTTTCACCTCAGCCACAAACTCAGTAATCTCCCCCTGTGGGAGAGGAGCAGAATTGATGGTGACCACGCGGATAGGATGAGGCAGTTTTTCGATCCTAAAACCAGCAGTGCGCGTAAACTTCTCATCAATGAGATTTGTGGCAGAATCACTATCCACAAAAACAGTGATTGGCAGCTCTCTGCCAGCGACAACAACTTTGGCAGGGAGCATGCACTGAGAAACCATCATGGAGGATACACATAAACTCAGATTGGACTCCTCCACACCCTCTGAGCTTAGAAGTTTTCCGCTGTTGCGTTTTTCTTTGACAGCAGAGGACAGATATTAATAAAATGACCAGTTTTACAGCAGTAAAAACAGGCTCCCTGCTTCCTGAGTACAGGGGCTCGATTCTTAACATGTGATACCCCTGCGATTTGCATAGGTTCCATGGGCTCACCTGCAGCAACCTCACGTGAACCTAAACCTTCACCCACAGGCGGCGTCTCATGATCCCCTTGACGCAAACGGTGATCAATGCAGACAACAAGACTCATAGCGGAATCTGTTGTGAATTCCGTCCTTGGGCTCCCTCCTGTGGTTGTGAATGGTACTTTTGTGAGTTCTGCCCTTGGGCTCCCTCTGGTGGTTTCGAGTGGAACTGCTGCTCCTTGAGTTTAGCTGTAGCAGCTGCTTTCACTGATCGTCTCTCCTGGCTTTGCTATTTAACCTGGCTCTGGTCTTCAGTTCATGCCAGCTGTCAATGTTTCTGGTTTGGGATTCAGATCTCTCCTTGGATTTCTCTGATGGCCTGTCCATTTCAGCAAAAGATAAGTTTTTGCTAGTTCTTTGTTGTCCATTTGCTTTGGACTTTATTGCTCAGCTCATGTTATGTTTCCTTTTGTCCAGCTTGTCATTATGATATATTTAGGCTAGCTGGAAGCTCTGGGGAAGCAGATTTGCCCTCCACACCGTGAGTCGGTGTGGAGATCATTTTTGTAAACTCTGCGTGGATTTTTAGTTTTTAATACTGACCGCACAGTATCCTTTCCTATTCTGTCTATTTAGATTAGTATTGGCCTCCTTTGCTAAAATCTGTTTTAATTTCTGTGTATGTTATTTCCCTCTTCACTCACAGTCAATATTTGTGGGGGGCTATCTTTCCTTTTGGGAATTTCTCTGAGGCAAGATAGCTTTCTGTTTCCATCTTTAGGGGTAGTTAGTTCTCAGGCTGTGACGAGGTGTCTAGGGAGAGACAGGAACACTCCACGGCTATTTCTAGTGTTGGTGTTAGGATTAGGAACTGCGGTCAGTAAAGATACCACCTCCTCAGAGCTTGTCCCATGTTGCTCTTTAACCACCAGGTCATATCAGTGTTGCTCCTTAACCACCAGGTCATAACAGGAATCTAGTGAAGCAGGAGTCTCGTACATCAGGAGGGCTTTTTTAACCCTATTAGAAACTCCATGAATAAAGTGACTCCGCAGAGCGGGCTCATTCCACTGTGTGTCGACCGCCCAGCGGCGAAATTCAGAACAGTAATCCTCTGCAACACGCTCCCCCTGGCAAATAGTGCGTATCTTAGATTCTGCTAGAGCCATTCTGTCCGGATCGTCGTAAATGTGTCCTACAGCAGAAAAAAAACTCTTAAAATGCAGCAGAATCAGACGGCAAAGAAAACGCCCATGCTTGGGGATCCCCGCTTAATAATGACAACACCAGGCCCACACGCTGAGCCTCATTACCAGAGGAGATCGGGTGCATACGGAAATACAGTTTGCAAGCTTCACGAAAAGAAACAAATTTACTGCGTTCCCCAGCAAATTTTTCAGGCAAAGGAAACTTAGGCTCAGCAACTTTACCTGTAACTCCGGCTTGCACATTAGACACTGCTAGTCCCTGTTGCTGCACTGCCCCCCTTAACTCAGTGACCTGTAGGGACAGCGTCTCCAACTGGCGGGTTATGGAAATCATGGGATCCATGGAAAATAATGTTGGCCGATTATAATGTCTCGGGAGACCTAGGCAGGAAAGAGCTAATAACCCGGGCCCCTGCGATTTCCCTCAGACTAGGGAAACCCTGACTGACCCTCTCCCAGAGTTTACACTGATGGTGTGCATGTCTGGGCCTCCACCCTCGCCCTATCTCCTGTTTCAACCCTAGGCTGAAACCACCACCCACCACCCAGTGAAGAGTCCACACTCCAATACCCACAGTTAGCACAGACAAGGATAACGGAAAAATAAGCACCACGCCGCAGTCACTCAGGAATACACTATAAATGCAAAGGGCAAAACAAATACAAATATAGGAAGGAGCAAATAAGACAAAGGGAAATACACCACCAGCAACGATACTCCAACTACTAGCTCACCACTCCAGACTGAGATAACCATGCACAAGACAGAAGCTATAATCAGCGACGCCCAATGTTCAGGAGAACTATTTAAAGGCAGTGGGCATGGCCCAGCTTCCAATCCGAGCACCAGGTAAATTAACCCCGGACCAGCTAGTTAAAATCTAGCCGGCGCCAATGAGTGCATAGTGGTCAAAAGCAGAATTACCGCTGTCTGTCGAACGACCTGGTCTGAACAGCGTCCGACATGACATTTGTTAGATGGAAACCTGAGTCCATCAGGGCCTTCTTGGAGCTGAAGGAACGTTTGTCATCTGACCCAGCCTGACCCACAATGTCTTTTCATTGTAGAGAGGTAGAGGTCTGTGAGATGGAAGTTGGGGGTGCCACTATTATGGGGTTACTGTGGCATTGAGAAAAGTCTTCCCATTTGCTGAGATCCAATAAGGTGGTATATACAGAGACACGTTCTGGGGCTTGCCTGCAGATGCCTGTACAGGGGCAGTTGGTGCACAATGCAGTCCCTGATAACCACAGACGGAGACAGAGATTAGAAAACCATAACTGTTCTTTAATGGTACAAGTATGGAGCAGACCAATCTGGTGGACGCACATTAAATATATTATATACACGCATACAGTTAGGTCCAGAAATATTTGGACAGAGACAACATTTTTCTCATTTTGGTTATAGACATTACCACAATTTAATTTTAAACAAAACAATTCAGATGCAGTTGAAGTTCAGACTTTCAGCTTTCATTTGAGGGTATCCACATTAAAATTGGATGAAGGTTTTAGGAGTTTCAGCTCCTTAACATGTGCCACCCTGTTTTTTTAAGGGACCAAAAGTAATTGGACAGATTCAATAATTTTAAATAAAATGTTCATTTCTAGTACTTGGTTGAAAACCCTTTGTTGGCAATGACTGCCTGAAGTCTTGAACTCATGGACATCACCAGACGCTGTGTTTCCTCCTTTTTGATGCTCTGCCAGGCCTTCACTGCGGTGGTTTTCAGTTGCTGTTTGTTTGTGGGCCTTTCTGTCTGAAGTTTAGTCTTTAACAAGTGAAATGCATGCTCAATTGGGTTGAGATCAGGTGACTGACTTGGCCATTCAAGAATATTCCACTTCTTTGCTTTAATAGACTCCTGGGTTGCTTTGGCTTCATGTTTTGGTCATTGTCCATCTGTAGTATGAAACGACGACCAATCAGTTTTGCTGCATTTGGCTGGATCTGAGCACACAGTATGGCTCTGAATACCTCAGAATTCATTTGGCTGCTTCTGTCCTGTGTCACATCATCAATAAACACTAGTCACCCAGTGCCACTGGCAGCCATGCATGGCCAAGCCATCACACTGCCTCCACCGTGTTTTACAGATGATGTGGTATGCTTTGGATCATGAGCTGTACCAAGCCTTCGCCATACTTTTCTCTTTCCATCATTCTGGTAGAGGTTGATCTTGGTTTCATCTGTCCAAAGAATGTTCTTCCTGAACTGTGCTGGCTTTTTTAGATGTTTTTTAGCCAAGTCCAGTCTAGCCTTTTTATTCTTGACACTTATGAGTGGCTTGCACCGTGCAGTGAACCCTCTGTATTTACTTTCATGCCGTCTTCTCTTTATAGTAGATTTGGATATTGATGCGCCTACCTCCTGGAGAGTGTTCTTCACTTGGTTGGCTGTTGTGAAGGGGTTTCTCTTCACCATGGAGGTTATTCTGCGATCACCCACCACTGTTGTCTTCCGTGGGCGCCCAGGTCTTTTGGCATTCATGAGTTCACCAGTGCTTTCTTTCCTTCTCAGGACGTACCAAACTGTACATTTTGCCACTCCGAATATTGTAGCAATTTCTCGGATGGGTTTTTTCTCTGTTTTCACAGCTTAAGAATGGCTGGTTTCACCTTCATGGAGAGCACTTTTGACCGCATGTTTACTTCATAGGAAAACCTTCCAAATGCAAGCACCACACCTCAAATCAACTCCAGGCCTTTTATCTGCTTAGTTGAGAATGACATAATGAAGGGATTGCCCACACCTGTCCATGAAATAGCCTTGGAGTCAATTGTCCAATTACTTTTGGTCCCTTGAAAAAACAGGGTGGCACAGGTTAAGGAGCTGAAACTCCTAAACTCTTCATCCAATTTTAATATGGATACCCTCAAATGAAAGCTGAAAGTCTGAACTTCAACTGCATCTGAATTGTTTTGTTTAAAATTAAATTGTGGTAATGTCTATAACCAAAATGAGAAAAATGTTGTCTCTGTCCAAATATTTCTGGACCTAACTGTATATATATACAGGGCATGGTCAGTATAATAGGGGAGGAGCTGATTCATAGAAAAAGTAAAAATTTAGACAGAAGATCGACTACTGTTAAAACAGTATTTGGTGTCCAGTATCCAAAGCTGCAGCTTGGCACCAGTCCTCAGGGTAGTGGATGAGCCTGTGGAGGTGGAAACTTGGTGTGGCGGTTCCGGCAGTGATGTTACATGGAGGGGACACCAGGAGTAGGAATCACGGGGTGGCAGTTTCGGTATTCATGTTACATGGAGGGGACACTTGGGGTAGGGGTCATGGGGCGGCGGTTCTGACAGTGATGTTACATGGAGGGGACACCTGGGGTAGGAATCACTGGGTGGCAGTTCCGGCACTCATGGGTGGCAGTTCCGGCAGTGATGTTACATGGAGAGGACATCTGGATTAGGAATCACGGGGTGGCAGTTCCAGCATTCATGTTGCATGGAGGGGAGACTTGGGATAGGAGTCACGGGGCGGCGGTTCCGACAGTGATGTTAATTGGAGGGGATACCGGAGTAGGAATCACGGGGAGGCAGTTCCGGCAGTGATGTTACATGGAGAGGAGACTTGGGGTAGGAGTCACGGGGTGGCAGTTCCGGCATTCATGTTACATGGAGAGGACACCTGGAGTAGGAATCACGGGGTGGCAGTTCCGGCATTCATGTTACATGGAGAGGACACCAGGAGTAGGAATCATGGGGAAGCAGTTCCGGCATTCATGTTACATGGAGAGGACACCTGGAGTAGGAATCACGGGGAAGCAGTTCCGGCATTCATGCTACATGGAGAGGAGACTTGGGGTAGGAGTCACGGGGTGGCAGTTCCGACATTCATGTTACATGGAGAGGACACCTGGAGTAGGAATCACGAGGTGGCAGTTCCGGCATTCATGTTACATGGAGAGGACACACCTGGAGTAGGAATCACGGGGAAGCAGTTGCGGCATTCATGTCACATGGAGAGGACACCTGGAGTAGGAATCACGGGGAAGCAGTTCTGGCATTCAAGCTACATGGAGAGGAGACTTGGGGTAGGAATCATGGGGAAGCAGTTCTGGCATTCAAGCTACATGGAGAGGACACCTGGAGTAGGAATCACGGAGTGGCAGTTCCGGCATTCATGTTACATGGAGAGGACACCTGGAGTAGGAATCATGGGGAAGCAGTTCCGGCATTCATGTTACATGGAGAGGACACACCTGGAGTAGGAATCACGGGGAAGCAGTTCCGGCATTCATGTTACATGGAGAGGACACCTGGAGTAGGAATCACGGGGAAGCAGTTCCAGCATTCATGCTACATAGAGGGGAGATTTGGGGTAGGAGTCACGGGGCGGCGGTTCCGACAGTGATGTTACTTGGAGGGGATACTGGAGTAGGAATCACGGGGTGGCGGTTCCGGTAGTGATGTTACATAGAGAGGACACCTGGAGTAGGAATCACGGGGTGGCAGTTCCGGCATTCAGGTTACATGGAGAGGACACAAGGAGTAGGAATCACAGGGTGGCAGTTCCGGCAGTGATGTTACATGGAGAGGACACAAGGAGTAGGATTCATGGGTAGCAGTTCTGGCAGTAATGTTACATGGAGGGTACACTTGGGGTATGAGTCACAGAGTGGCAGTCCCAAACATAACAACAATCCAACTTCTTCCCACAATATGGAAAAGGAGGTGAAGAAACTGGGGAACAAATAAGCGCAAATAGGGTTTTAAATGGTAACAATGTGGTTACAAGGAAAGTGAATACGCTCACCTGGTACAGTTGCACCTAAGCAACATGTATTACGCATAGATCAGCTGCTGCAGGACACAGGTCCAAAGGACCAAGCCAAGCCAAAGGTAAATCCGGGTAACGTGTGTCACTTGATGCGCTGCTGATGGAGACTGTCAACAAGATGATATTCTTGGAAACTTTATTGGAAAGGTGTTTAAAGGTATCGCAGGACCCCTTCCTCAGGACAAAACCTAATCAAGCTTTTGTCCTCAGGAAGGGGTCCAGCGTGACCTCAAAACGCATTGACTTTAAAAAGTTTTACAATAAAGTTTCCAAGAATATCATCTTGTCGACATTCTCCATCAGCAGCGCATCAAGTGACACACGTTACTCGGATTTACCTTTAGAGTGGCAGTCCCGGAATTAATGTTACATATTGGGGACATCTGGGGTAGGAGTCACGGGGCGGCGGTTCCGGCAGTGATGTTACATGTTGGGGACATCTGGGGTAGGAGTCACGGGGTGGCGGTTCCGGCAGTGATGTTACATGGAGAGGACACAAGGGGTAGGAGTCACAGAGCGGCGGTTCCGGCAGTGATGTTACATGGAGAGGACACAAGGGGTAGGAGTCACAGAGCGGCTTTTCCAGCAGTGATGTTACATGGAGAGGACACAAGGGGTAGGAATCACGGGGCGGCGGTTCCGGCAGTGATGTTACATGTTGGGGACATCTGGGGTAGGAGTCACGGGGTGGCGGTTCCGGCAGTGATGTTACATGTTGGGGACATCTGGGGTAGGAGTCACGGGGTGGCGGTTCCGGCAGTGATGTTACATGGAGAGGACACAAGGGGTAGGAGTCACGGGGTGGCAGTTCCAGGAGTGATGTTACATGGAGAGGACACAAGGAGTAGGAGTCACAGAGCGGCGGTTCCGGCAGTGATGTTACATGGAGAGGACACCTGTCTACGAGTTGATCCTCAGTGTGAAGATCACTCTCCCCTGGAACTTGTCTCGATCGTCCTGGTTGATGATATTGGCTGCGTTGACACGACACTCCACTGTGTGATCCATGTCACGAGTAACATTCAGGAACTTCACAGCCACAAATGGTTGTGTGTAGTTCTTCTGTGGGGAAAATAGAATATTCATCAGAAGAGTCAAAAATGGACTTCTAGTGAATGTGAAATGGAGACGATGGCACAAATTGAAAGTACTTCAATGCACAGAGAGACATCCTAACCCTCACCCTGACACTGTTAGAAATGCTCCTCCTCCGTGACTGGCAATGCTGCCATGGCATCTGTCATTACTACCTCTCACAGTCGGTCATTTCATAGTGTCATTGCTCTTACTGTAAAGAATTTTTCCTTCTGAACGAGAATGCTGCCATAGTATCTGCCACACCTATCTCTTGGGGATGAGCATCACATAGTGTAACTGCTCCAAATGTAGTGATTGCTTTCCATTGATGGTTCCTGGGTTAGGGTTTACATGGCCAACCATCCCTCCATTAGAAACCACATAGATACTGCTGGGTGTGTTTCTGCTGATTCTGTGGGGGGGGGGATGAAGGATCTTTTTCATATCATGACAGACAAGTGCCTTGAGGGAGTGACTTCTTATGATGGAGGGAGCTCGTTTTATAATGGAGGGAGTGACCTCTTATAAAGAAGGGAGCCCGTCCTATGATGGAGGGAGTGAACTCCTATGATGGAGGGAGCCCATCCTATGATGGAGGGAGGGAGCCCGTCCTATGATGGAGGGAGGGAGCCCATCCTATGATGGAGGGGGCGACCTCTTATGATGGAGGGAGCCCATCCTATGATGGAGGGAGTGAACTCCTATGATGGAGGGAGCCCGTCCTATGATGGAGGGAGGGAGCCCGTCCTATGATGGAGGGGGCGACCTCTTATGATGGAGGGAGCCCGTCCTATGATGGAGGGAGTGAACTCCTATGATGGAGGGAGGGAGCCCGTCCTATGATGGAGGGAGGGAGCCCGTCCTATGATGGAGGGGGCAACCTCTTATGATGGAGGGAGCCCGTCCTATGATGGAGGGAGTGACCTCTTATGATGGAGGGAGCCCGTCCTATGATGGAGGGAGCCCGTCCTATGAGGGAGGGAGTGACCTCTTATGATGGAGGGAGCCCTTCTTATGATGGAGGGAGTGACCTCTTATAAAGAAGGGAGCCCATCCTATGATGGAGGGAGTGAACTCCTATGATGGAGGGAGCCCGTCCTATGATGCAGGGAGGGAGCCCATCCTATGATGGAGGGGGCAACCTCTTATGATGGAGGGAGCCCGTCCTATGATGGAGGGAGGCCGTCCTATGAAGGGGGAGACCGTCCTATGATGGAGAGAGTGACCTCTTATGATGGAGGGAGGGAGCCTGTCCTATGATGGAGGGAGGGAGCCATTATATGATGGGGGGAGCCTGTCCTATGATGGGGGGAGGCCGTCCTATGAAGGGGGAGACCGTCCTATGATGGGGGGAGCCCGTCCTATGATTGAGGGAGTGACCTCTTATGATGGAGAGAGTAATCACTTATGATAGGGGGAGCAGCGAGGACACTCACCTGAGCTCTGTTACCATAATATGGGAAATACATGAGGTCAATGCTCCCCATAGTGTTATTCCTCAGACCGGGGTAGTAGAGGCGATTGCCCAGGAGATCATCAGTCTGGAAAAGAAGAATTCATGAGAAAAGGGGATCCCCAAAGAAGTCGGCACCGAGCGAAAGATCAGCCGACAGCTATATTTTAAATAGCACCCATACATTATAGGATATCATGCAGATGACACCCGTACACACATTATAGGATATCATACAGCCGACACACGTACACACATTATAGGATATCATACAGATGACACCAGTACATACATTATAGGATATCATACAGATGACACCCGTACACACATTATAGGATATCATACAGATGACACCCGTACACACATTATAGGATATCATACAGATGACACCCATACATACATTATAGGATATCATACAGCCGACACACGTACACACATTATAGGATATCATACAGATGACACCAGTACATACATTATAGGATATCATACAGCCGACACACATACACACATTATAGGATATCATACAGATGACACCCGTACACACATTATAGGATATCATACAGCCGACACCCGTACACACATTATAGGATATCATACAGATGACACCCGTACATACATTATAGGATATAGTACAGATGACACCAGTACATACATTATAGGATATCATACAGATGACACCCGTACATACATTATAGGATATCATACAGATGACACCAGTACATACATTATAGGATATCATACAGCCGACACCCGTACACACATTATAGGATATCATACAGCCGACACCCGTACACACATTATAGGATATCATACAGCCGACACCCGTACACACATTATAGGATATCATACAGCCGACACCCGTACACACATTATAGGATATCATACAGATGACACCAGTACATACATTATAGGATATCATACAGATGACACCAGTACATACATTATAGGATATCATACAGATGACACCAGTACATACATTATAGGATATCATACAGATGACACCCGTACATACATTATAGGATATCATACAGCCGACACCCGTACATACATTATAGGATATCATACAGATGACACCCGTACATACATTATAGGATATAGTACAGATGACACCAGTACATACATTATAGGATATCATACAGATGACACCCGTACATACATTATAGGATATCATACAGATGACACCAGTACATACATTATAGGATATCATACAGATGACACCCGTACATACATTATAGGATATCATACAGATGACACCCGTACATACATTATAGGATATCATACAGATGACACCAGTACATACATTATAGGATATCATACAGATGACACCCGTACATACATTATAGGATATCATACAGATGACACCCGTACATACATTATAGGATATCATACAGATGACACCCGTACATACATTATAGGATATCATACAGATGACCCCAGTACATACATTATAGGATATCATACAGCTGACACCAGTACATACATTATAGGATATCATACAGATGACACCCGTACATACATTATAGGATATCATACAGATGACACCCGTACATACATTATATCATACAGATGACACCCGTACATACATTATAGGATATCATACAGATGACACCCGTACATACATTATAGGATATCATACAGATGACACCAGTACATACATTATAGGATATCATACAGATGACACCAGTACATACATTATAGGATATCATACAGATGACACCCGTACATACATTATAGGATATCATACAGCTGACACCCGTACATACATTATAGGATATCATACAGCCGACACCCGTACATACATTATATCATACAGATGACACCAGTACATACATTATAGGATATCATACAGATGACACCAGTACATACATTATAGGATATCATACAGATGACACCAGTACACACATTATAGGATATCATACAGATGACACCCGTACATACATTATAGGATATCATACAGATGACACCAGTACATACATTATAGGATATCATACAGCCGACACCCGTACATACATTATAGGATATCATACAGATGACACCCGTACATACATTATAGGATATCATACAGATGACACCAGTACATACATTATAGGATATCATACAGATGACACCAGTACATACATTATAGGATATCATACAGATGACACCAGTACATACATTATAGGATATCATACAGATGACACCCGTACATACATTATAGGATATCATACAGATGACACCCGTACATACATTATAGGATATCATACAGATGACACCAGTACATACATTATAGGATATCATACAGCCGACACCCGTACATACATTATAGGATATCATACAGATGACACCAGTACATACATTATAGGATATCATACAGATGACACCCGTACATACATTATAGGATATCATACAGATGACACCCGTACATACATTATAGGATATCATACAGATGACACCCGTACACACATTATAGGATATCATACAGATGACACCCGTACATACATTATAGGATATCATACAGATGACACCAGTACATACATTATAGGATATCATACAGATGACACCCGTACATACATTATAGGATATCATACAGATGACACCCGTACATACATTATAGGATATCATACAGATGACACCAGTACATACATTATAGGATATCATACAGCTGACACCAGTACACACATTATAGGATATCATACAGATGACACCCATACATACATTATAGGATATCATACAGATGACACCCGTACATACATTATAGGATATCGTACAGATGACACCAGTACATACATTATAGGATATCATACAGCCGACACCAGTACATACATTATAGGATATCATACAGCTGACACCAGTACACACATTATAGGATATCATACAGATGACACCCATACATACATTATAGGATATCATACAGATGACACCCGTACATACATTATAGGATATCGTACAGATGACACCAGTACATACATTATAGGATATCATACAGATGACACCAGTACATACATTATAGGATATCATACAGATGACACCAGTACATACATTATAGGATATCATACAGATGACACCAGTACATACATTATAGGATATCATACAGATGACACCCGTACATACATTATAGGATATCATACAGCCGACACCCGTACATACATTATAGGATATCATACAGATGACATCAGTACATACATTATAGGATATCATACAGATGACACCAGTACACACATTATAGGATATCATACAGCCGACACCCGTACACACATTATAGGATATCATACAGATGACACCAGTACATACATTATAGGATATCATACAGATGACACCAGTACATACATTATAGGATATCATACAGATGACACCAGTACATACATTATAGGATATCATACAGATGACACCAGTACATACATTATAGGATATCATACAGATGACACCCGTACATACATTATAGGATATCATACAGCCGACACCCGTACATACATTATAGGATATCATACAGATGACATCAGTACATACATTATAGGATATCATACAGATGACACCAGTACACACATTATAGGATATCATACAGATGACACCAGTACATACATTATAGGATATCATACAGATGACACCAGTACATACATTATAGGATATCATACAGATGACACCAGTACATACATTATAGGATATCATACAGCCGACACCCGTACATACATTATAGGATATCATACAGATGACACCCGTACATACATTATAGGATATCATACAGATGACACCAGTACATACATTATAGGATATCATACAGATGACACCAGTACATACATTATAGGATATCATACAGATGACACCCGTACATACATTATAGGATATCATACAGATGACACCCGTACATACATTATAGGATATCATACAGATGACACCAGTACATACATTATAGGATATCATACAGATGACACCCGTACATACATTATAGGATACCATACAGATGACACCCGTACATACATTATAGGATATCATACAGATGACACCGTACATACATTATAGGATATCATACAGATGACACCAGTACATACATTATAGGATATCATACAGATGACACCCGTACATACATTATAGGATATCATACAGATGACACCAGTACATACATTATAGGATATCATACAGATGACACCCGTACATACATTATAGGATATCGTACAGATGACACCCGTACATACATTATAGGATATCATACAGCCGACACCCGTACATACATTATAGGATATCATACAGATGACACCAGTACATACATTATAGGATATCATACAGATGACACCAGTACATACATTATAGGATATCATGCAGATGACACCAGTACATACATTATAGGATATCATACAGCCGACACCCGTACATACATTATAGGATATCATACAGATGACACCCGTAAATACATTATAGGATATCATACAGATGACACCCGTACATACATTATAGGATATCGTACAGATGACACCAGTACATACATTATAGGATACCATACAGATGACACCCGTACATACATTATAGGATATCATACAGATGACACCCGTACATACATTATAGGATATCATACAGATGACACCCGTAAATACATTATAGGATATCATACAGATGACACCCGTACATACATTATAGGATATCATACAGATGACACCCGTACATACATTATAGGATATCATACAGATGACACCAGTACATACATTATAGGATATCGTACAGATGACACCAGTACATACATTATAGGATACCATACAGCCGACACCCGTACATACATTATAGGATATCATACAGATGACACCAGTACATACATTATAGGATATCATACAGATGACACCCGTACATACATTATAGGATATCATGCAGATGACACCAGTACATACATTATAGGATATCATACAGCCGATACCCGTACATACATTATAGGATATCATACAGATGACACCCGTAAATACATTATAGGATATCGTACAGATGACACCCGTACATACATTATAGGATATCGTACAGATGACACCAGTACATACATTATAGGATATCGTACAGCCGACACCCGTACATACATTATAGGATATCATACAGATGACACCAGTACATACATTATAGGATATCATACAGATGACACCCGTACACACATTATAGGATATCATACAGATGACACCAGTACATACATTATAGGATATCATACAGATGACACCCGTACATACATTATAGGATATCATACAGATGACACCCGTACATACATTATAGGATATCATACAGATGACACCCGTACATACATTATAGGATATCATACAGATGACACCCGTACATACATTATAGGATATCATACAGATGACACCAGTACATACATTATAGGATATCATACAGATGACACCAGTACATACATTATAGGATATCATACAGATGACACCCGTACATACATTATAGGATATCATACAGATGACACCCGTACATACATTATAGGATATCATACAGATGACACCCGTACATACATTATAGGATATCATACAGATGACACCCGTACATACATTATAGGATATCATACAGATGACACCCGTACATACATTATAGGATATCATACAGATGACACCAGTACATACATTATAGGATATCATACAGATGACACCAGTACATACATTATAGGATATCGTACAGATGACACCCGTACATACATTATAGGATATCATACAGATGACACCCGTACATACATTATAGGATATCATACAGATGACACCCGTACATACATTATAGGATATCATACAGATGACACCCGTACATACATTATAGGATATCATACAGATGACACCCGTACATACATTATAGGATATCATACAGATGACACCCGTACATACATTATAGGATATCATACAGATGACACCAGTACATACATTATAGGATATCATACAGATGACACCCGTACATACATTATAGGATATCATACAGATGACACCCGTACATACATTATAGGATATCATACAGATGACACCCGTACATACATTATAGGATATCATACAGATGACACCCGTACATACATTATAGGATATCATACAGATGACACCCGTACATACATTATAGGATATCATACAGATGACACCCGTACATACATTATAGGATATCATACAGATGACACCCGTACATACATTATAGGATATCATACAGATGACACCCGTACATACATTATAGGATATCATACAGAAGACACCCGTACATACATTATAGGATATCATACAGCCGACACCCGTACATACATTATAGGATATCATACAGATGACACCCGTACATACATTATAGGATATCATACAGATGACACCGTACATACATTATAGGATATCATACAGATGACACCGTACATACATTATAGGATATCATACAGATGACACCAGTACATACATTATAGGATATCATACAGATGACACCAGTACATACATTATAGGATATCATACAGATGACACCAGTACACACATTATAGGATATCATACAGATGACACCAGTACATACATTATAGGATATCATACAGATGACACCAGTATATACATTATAGGATATCGTACAGATGACACCAGTACATACATTATAGGATATCATACAGATGACACCGTACATACATTATAGGATATCATACAGATGACACCAGTACATACATTATAGGATATCATACAGATGACACCAGTACATACATTATAGGATATCATACAGATGACACCCGTACATACATTATAGGATATCGTACAGATGACACCCGTACATACATTATAGGATATCATACAGCCGACACCCGTACATACATTATAGGATATCATACAGATGACACCAGTACATACATTATAGGATATCATACAGATGACACCAGTACATACATTATAGGATATCATACAGATGACACCCGTACATACATTATAGGATATCATACAGATGACACCCGTACATACATTATAGGATATCGTACAGATGACACCCGTACATACATTATAGGATATCATACAGCCGACACCCGTACATACATTATAGGATATCATACAGATGACACCGTACATACATTATAGGATATCATACAGATGACACCAGTACATACATTATAGGATATCATACAGATGACACCCGTACATACATTATAGGATATCATACAGATGACACCAGTACATACATTATAGGATATCATACAGATGACACCAGTACATACATTATAGGATATCATACAGATGACACCAGTACATACATTATAGGATATCATACAGATGACACCCGTACATACATTATAGGATATCGTACAGATGACACCCGTACATACATTATAGGATATCATACAGCCGACACCCGTACATACATTATAGGATATCATACAGATGACACCGTACATACATTATAGGATATCATACAGATGACACCAGTACATACATTATAGGATATCATACAGATGACACCAGTACATACATTATAGGATATCATACAGATGACACCCGTACATACATTATAGGATATCATACAGATGACACCCGTACATACATTATAGGATATCATACAGATGACACCCGTACATACATTATAGGATATCATACAGATGACACCCGTACATACATTATAGGATATCATACAGATGACACCCGTACATACATTATAGGATATCATACAGATGACACCAGTACATACATTATAGGATATCATACAGATGACACCAGTACATACATTATAGGATATCATACAGATGACACCAGTACATACATTATAGGATATCATACAGATGACACCAGTACATACATTATAGGATATCATACAGATGACACCCGTACATACATTATAGGATATCGTACAGATGACACCCGTACATACATTATAGGATATCATACAGCCGACACCCGTACATACATTATAGGATATCATACAGATGACACCCGTACATACATTATAGGATATCATACAGATGACACCAGTACATACATTATAGGATATCATACAGATGACACCCGTACACACATTATAGGATATCATACAGATGACACCCGTACATACATTATAGGATATCATACAGATGACACCCGTACATACATTATAGGATATCATACAGATGACACCAGTACATACATTATAGGATATCATACAGATGACACCAGTACATACATTATATCATACAGATGACACCAGTACATACATTATAGGATATCATACAGATGACACCAGTACATACATTATAGGATATCGTACAGATGACACCCGTACATACATTATAGGATATCATACAGGTGACACCCGTACATACATTATAGGATATCATACAGATGACACCAGTACATACATTATAGGATATCATACAGATGACACCCGTACATACATTATAGGATATCATACAGGTGACACCCGTACATACATTATAGGATATCATACAGATGACACCCGTACACACATTATAGGATATCATACAGATGACACCCGTACATACATTATAGTATATCATACAGATGACACCCGTACATACATTATAGGATATCATACAGCCGACACCCGTACATACATTATAGGATATCATACAGATGACACCAGTACATACATTATAGGATATCATACAGCCGACACCCGTACACACATTATAGGATATCATACAGATGACACCAGTACATACATTAAAAGATATCATACAGATGACACCCGTACATACATTATAGGATATCATACAGATGACACCCGTACATACATTATAGGATATCATACAGATGACACCAGTACATACATTATAGGATATCATACAGATGACACCAGTACATACATTATAGGATATCATACAGATGACACCCGTACATACATTATAGGATATCATACAGATGACACCCGTACATACATTATAGGATATCATACAGATGACACCCGTACATACATTATAGGATATCATACAGATGACACCCGTACATACATTATAGGATATCATACAGATGACACCCGTACATACATTATAGGATATCATACAGATGACACCCGTACATACATTATAGGATATCATACAGATGACACCAGTACATACATTATAGGATATCATACAGATGACACCCGTACATACATTATATCATACAGATGACACCCGTACATACATTATAGGATATCATACAGATGACACCCGTACATACATTATAGGATATCATACAGATGACACCCGTACATACATTATAGGATATCATACAGAT